>NC_082696.1:28617300-28931806 GCF_949987515.2 Delphinus delphis
TGTCCATTGCTCTCTATTCCTCTATTTCCAATTGCACAGCTATAATGGAAGCCCTCAACACTCCTTGCAATTCTTCTTGGAGACATAGACAAGAGGGGTCCTTCTCCAGACGCTGTGCTATAGAGAGAGCAGCATATCACAAACACAAAGAGTTGTTGATGAACACGCAGTGACTGTCACTTAGGACGTGGTGCTCAGCACTGAAATAGTCAACCCATAACCCCAAACATCCACTTTTGAAACTAACACTGTTCAAGCCCCAAGGAAACCCTTCTCCAATCTCTTCTCCACATCTCTTCCCTTAAGTTCCTGAAACAAAATGCAACCAACCATGCGAATGCTATTAAAGGTGAGAGTTGTGTCATTACCTAGATAAGTGAAAAAACGCTTCTCCCTTCACGTTGCTGAGGAATTTAAGTAAGCAGATGCTTAGGTGAAAAGAAAGATAAATTAATAAACTTGATGTGGTGAAATGAATTGTGTCCTCTCAAAATTCATATGTTGAAGTCCTAACCCCACTACCTCAGAATACGACTGTATTTGAAGATAAAGTCTTTAAAGAAGTAATTAAGTCAAGATGAGGTCATTAGGGTGGGCCCTAATCCAATACAACTGGTGTCCTTATAAGAAGAGGAAATATAGACATAGACACACACAGACTATAAGACAAGGAGAGAGGCCTCAGAAGGAACCAACCCTGCCGACCCTTTGATCTTGGACTTCAAGGACCCAGAACTAAGGAAATAAATTTCTGTTGTTTAAGCCACCCAGTCTGTGGTACTTTGTTATGGTAGCTCTAGCAAGCTAATACACTTGCCAAAGTATTTCCTCTCAGATGGCATAACTGAATATTTGTTCCCAGTATGCCATTTTTTTTTGCTTCTCTTTGTGTTCCAATTTATGGTTCTGAGTAGCACCTTCAGAGTTTAGCCCTGTGCCTCTACCTTAAAGAACTCCTTTGACTATGCCTTTCCTCACGGGCCTAGGAGTACAGAGGGCCAAGAAGTGCCTATGAAGCCTAATCTCCTCCCATTCCAGAAATCCCTGTCTTAGTAACCTTGAACCCATCACCAAGGACTGTGTCAGCCTTTCTCAAATCCTTCCCCAGGAAGATGGACGAACCACTGCTGTGTATATACCTAAGCCTGAGAGACACCCAGAGCAGCTGTTTATGGGTGATACAGTTGGAGTATGGACACGTAGACTGGAATGTCCACATGTAAGTGTGCAAGAGCCACACAGTATGTGATGGAGCAGGAAGGTGGCAGGAGAAGGGGATGAAGTGTGGAGCTGAAGCTTCAGGCCAGCTTTTCTTGTGCTGTGACCTTCTGACATGGTTCTCTGAGAAGCTCAGTAGCTCTTAATTTGAATCTGAACTTTCAGGTCCTTAAGAAGGTATATTCATCAAAAATTGGGGAATAGCACATATTTTATTTTATGATTTGTTAATACGATTTGTAACCTTTATATACGTAGACATACGACACATGAGACTTCATATCTTGCTTCAGACCCCACGAATATTAGGATTAGGCTTGGCGGCTCTGGAGGGATGCACAAATTAGAGCAATATCTGCCACAGTTGCACATAGAGCCTGGGGAAAAATTTGCAGTATTAAATAATTCATATTACTCTTAGATTTGTATATAGGCACATTGGTCTAGACAGAGAATGTGTGACACATGATATTACATTTAACATTAGCAATGAGGTGGATATTAAAATTAAAATTGCAAATACTCATGTCCTTATAAACATTTGATATGATTTCATTGTTTTTTAAAAATTCAACAAAAATATTGTCTTGTTTAAATTATTTTAACTCTTACTGTGCTTTATCATTAGTATTTTGTTTTACATTTTAATTAATTATATTTCAAAATAAAAATACATTTTAAACTATAGGTAACTTATTTTACATGATTATGATTTATAATTTTTGACAATACATTAAAATTTTGTACATTTTCTAAAAAGTTCATACATTTTGATTATAATTACATTTTCTTTTTTATTTTTTTAGAATAAGCAAAAAATGTGATTTATGATAGAAATAGAAAATGCAACAGTGGAATGCAGATAAGATATAAAAAGGAAACAAGAAATAGAAAATCTTCTAAAAGGCAATCTGCTTAAATTTTTAAAAACTGGACACAATAAAAGTGAGCAGGTTTTTACTGAGTGTGTCCCACATAAAAAGTTTGAATAACACATCACAAATTTTTTGTTTAATGAGGATTTAATTATTGATCAAAACAATGAAAATGAACAAGAAAATTATTCTAATAGAATCTACAACTTGGGAAGAGGTTCAATGAAATCCCTGCAAATTCACATTCTTTACTAAGTAGAGTTAATTACTGACTGAAACAATGAAAACCCCTGAGATCCTCCTTGACATTTGTCCTAGTGCCTTGTGTCATTCCCAAAGATAGCCTCATCACAGACCTCTGTCCCCACGCTGTCCTATGTGCTGCTGTTAGAGTGGGCTATCTGACCCCATCCACTGAAAGCAACCTGCCACCACGTGGAGCACAGCTGCCCGAGGGCAAGTCCTACGTGTTGTTGATGACGCTGGAGCCAGTGAAGGTTTCTGTGGTTACACAAGTTGGAGAAACTGTATGCAGTACAGCCACTTTACTTCTGGAAGACTTCTCAAGGACTTTAATATATTAATCCTTGTTTAACTCTCTAGGAGGGATCTATATCAGGCAGATCTCCCAAGTGTTTTCACTGAAAAGTTTGTAGGACTGGTGTTCTTAGGAAGGTTGGTCTAGAGCATTCCCCAATGTGGTAGCCATGAGCCACAGATGGCTATCAAGCACTTGAAATGTGGCTAGTCTGGATTAATACAAGTTCTAAGAATAAAACAAACTGTATTTCAAAGACTTAGTACAAAAAAGAATGGAAATTACCTCAGTAATAATTTTTATATTGAATACATGTTGAAATGATAATATTTCTGATATATTGCATTAATAACATCACTCAACAACAACAACAAAAAAAAAACTCAAAGATACAGAGAACAGGGCTTCCCTGGTGGCACAGTGGTTGAGAGTCCACCTGCCGATGCAGGGGACACGGGTTCATGCCCCGGACCGGGAAGATCCCACATGCCACAGAGCGGCTGGGCCCGTGAACCATGGCCGCTGAGCCTGTGCGTCCAGAGCCTGTGCTCCGCAATGGGAGAGGTCACAACGGTAAGAGGACTGCGTACCGCAAAAAAAAAAAAAAAAAGATACAGAGAACAGATTGGCGGTTGCCAGAGGTGGGAGTTGAGGGGGGTACAAAATGGGTAAAGGTGGTCAAAAAGTACAAACTTCCAGTTATAAAATAAGTAAGTCATGGGAATGTAGCATATACCATTGTGACTGTAATTAATGATACTCTATTGTATATTTGAAAGTTGTTTAGAGAGCAGATCTTAAAAGTTTTCATTGCAAGAAAAAAAACTGTAACTCTGTGGTAAGGGATGTTAACTTGACTTACTGTGGTGATCACTTTGCAATATATATAAATATTGAATCATTATATTGTACACTTGAAACTAATATGCCAATTATATCTCAATGTTTTTTAAAAATTCAATATATATATATATAGACTAATAGATCGCTAAAATTAATTTTACCTGGTTCTTTTTTTTTAATGCAGTTACTAGAAAGTTTTAAATTCCACCCATGGTTTGCATTTTATTTCTATTGGACAGCAATCATCTACAAGACAACATGATACATAAGACCACTCAGGATCTGGCATCTAGTAATATCTCCAGAACTCTCTTTCAATACTATCTCCCTTTGAGATCTAATTGCTACACACTGTTTAAAGAAATCCCTCCCTATCCCTACCAACCATGACCATGAGCAGTACCAAGTGTCGTAACTCTTCTATTTGTTCATTTCAACTCCTGGAACTACATCAGGCTAATTCTTGTTAAGCCTTTAGGTATCAAGCATCAGTCACTCATACAGGAAGCCTATGCTGAAATCCAGACATACCTATCCCTTAGCCTGGTTAGGTGACCTTCCTCTAAGCACCCGTAATTTCCTTCTAAACCTTTAACCTGTACTCACTACATGTCTGTATAAGCATCTGCTTATGTATCTCACTCTTCTTCATTAAGCATCTTGAGAGCAGAGACACATCTTACTTTTTTTGGCTGCACGGCGCAGCATGCGGGATCTTAGTTCCCCGACCAGGGATCAAACCCGTGTCCCCTGCAGTGGAAGTGTTTAGTCCTAACCTCTGGACCACCAGGGAATTCCCTTTGTATTTCATATTCCTAGCTCCTATCCCAATGGAAGAATGAATGAATGACTCAAGAATGAAGCAGATATTGTTCCTCCCCTCGTGGAGTGCCATCAAGAAGATGAAGCAGATAGGTGAATAGATAGTTCAAATGTGTGGCTTTAAATTGTGTTATAAATGATACTGAGAATTATAGGGAAACTCTGAGCAGAGAACTTAAGTGGGGTCAGTTTTATGGGTAGACAAACTGTACTGTAGCACAGGCTACATAGCAACTGATTTGTTTTTATCCCAGATAAACATACTCACCTATTATTGGATATCAAGTCACTATGAGACGAAAAATATCATCTATATTTTTTTCTGATGTCTCTATTAAACAACTAGTTAAAAGTAAAATTTTCAGTTCTTTGGGAGAATGAATATAGTTTATTATAATAAATTAAAAGATGTTATTTTCTGTTCTTTTTATTTTTTACATTTAATTAGTTAAAACCAGTCAATGTACATTCACAAAAATTTAAATACTATTTAAATAATAATTTAAATTTAAATACTATTTAAATTTAAATAATTCACCATTGTTTTCCCCACTTCAAGTTACATGTTATATGTTATCACCTCTACCAAATTATTAATTTTAGGCCTCAATCTCTGCATAATAATACAGATGTCTCCCCTTCCCCAGTATAAAATGAACATGATATTCTTTTACATAGGAAAAAACAGTACTGGTATTTGAAGTTAATTTTTTTTTTTATCAAAGGTTTTCTACTGTCTATAAACAA
The DNA here is from genome assembly GCF_949987515.2 of Delphinus delphis. NCBI lineage: Eukaryota > Metazoa > Chordata > Mammalia > Artiodactyla > Delphinidae > Delphinus > Delphinus delphis. The sequence goes on from NC_082696.1 coordinate 28,622,344, forward strand.
AGACAGTCTTGTTTCCAGTTTGACTCCCTGGCTCCTGAATTCTGTGTCAAAGCCTATAGTTTTAATGGTTAGTATTTCCTTCCATAAATTGAGAGTTTTCACACATATTAAGAATTCTCTTAATGGTTCATTCAACATTGTCCTGGTAATAAAACACAATGTGGCATTATAAGTTTCCTTCTTAGTGCTTATAATGCACTAACCTTTGTAATGTTCTTCTCCCTAAGATTATTTCCACATCATTTATCTTTTACAATTCCTAGCATCAGCAGTAGAAAAAGAAATGGCAAGATTATCCTCTAAAATATTAGCTGAACGCGGGCTTCCATAACCAACACTGATAATTAAATTCAGCTAGTTGTTTTATTTATACTATATTGTTTAAAAGTTATTTTATCCTGAATGCCTGGCTTTTTGATAAAATTCATTCATTCAACAAATATTTATTGAGTGATTCCTACATGCTAGTGTTTTTCTAGGCTCTGAGGACACAGCAGTGCACGAGACACAATAGTCCCTGGCCCAAAGGAGTTGATAATCTCATGCAGGAAACACTAAATAATAAGTACATAAAAATCTCAGATGATGCTCTGAAAAGACATAAATGCTGTGAGAAAATGAGAACAGGGAAAGGTGATCTGACAAGAGGGGTCAGGAAGATGCACCCACCTTGAGTGTTGTGTGGCCATGATTCACCTTGACCGCATCATGACCACATTAATCTCATCTTGCCAAAGCTTTTGCTGGCTCGGGAGTCACTTAATGAATATTATAACTCTTCTACTCTTGCTGTTCTTGTGTCTCTTACTCACATTATATACTGTTTCTATCATTTTTCGGCCACCTCTAAGACCACATAAATGATGGGCTCAGAAATCTTTCTTTCTTTCAGGAAGAAAGCTCAGAAATATTTCAGTGAAACGAATCTGTTTGTTCAGTTTTTCTTGGTTTAATCCCTTGAGGCAAGTGTTATTTGATGGAAAAAGAAAAGAACATGAAGTCAGAAAATTTGGCTTTGAACCTATTCCTACTTATTGGCTCTTATTTAACCCAAGTCATGGCTTTCTTTTCTTCAAATATGGGAAAAATGATGCCGCTGTGAGGTGTTAACTGAGAAGTAACACATGGATCATCTAGCAAAGTGGAGGGCACCCTTCTGAGTATTGACTTTCCATCAGACAGCCAACAACTCTGCCAAAAACGCAAGACCCATCCTGTTCTCTAAAAGACCGAGGTGAAATTCTCATTAATATAAGCATTCAAGTTCTAGAGACAACACAAAGGTCATGTTTGGATGAAGCAAAAACTCAGGAATAAAAAGTAGTCATTTAGATATGTGAAGTCTATTCTTGTTCCATTGGCAAGAAAGTAAATGAAGAACAAATCCACACACAGAAAAAAAAAATCTTGATTCACTGGGATCAGGAAGTCATCCTTGACTTCTCTTACCTCTCACATTCTATGGATTACCAAATCCCATCAATGCTGCCTCCTTAAGGTCACTTTCTATTCCCATAGCCTATTCTTAGCTCACACTGGCAGCGGCATCATACCTGGGCTACAAAAAATCTTCTTCCCTGATATCCCTTCTTCCATTCTTTTGTCTCCATACTTCCTTCCTCTTGCCCACACCAAAAGGGGGAAACATTCTAACACTGACTCAGGAATGAGTTTCCTGGGGCTTCCCTGGTGGTGCAGTGGTTGAGAGTCTGCCTGCCGATGCAGGGGACACGGGTTCATGCCCCGGTCCGGGAAGATCCCACATGCCGCGGAGCAGCTGGGCCTGTGAGCCATGGCCGCTGAGCCTGCGCGTCTGGAGCCTGTGCTCCGCAATGGGAGAGGCCACAGCAGTGAGAGGCTCGCGAACCGCCAAAAAAAAAAAAAAAAAGAATGAGTTTTCTAAGATGGAAACCTAACCATGTTACTCTTTGGCCTAAAACTATACAAAGCCTGTTCTTGGTCTTCAGTGTGAAATCCACTGTGTAGCATGACATTATTTCCATTGCTGCTTCTTCCTATACATTGTACTTCTGAGCCTTCCTATACATTGTACTTCTGAGCCTATACTTACTTCTGAGCCTTCATTCATACAGCTCCCTTTGTTTTGATGGGTTACACCAGTCCCCTTCCCCAACCCCATTTCATTTAGCTGATTCTAGTGATGATGTCCTTTTAAACCTTCTCTTCTCACCTTCCCCCCATCCTAGCCCCGCACAGGTTAGATGCAGGACCAGCTACGCAATTGCAGGGCCCAGAGCAAGATGAGAATGTGTGACTCCTTGCTCAGAAATTAGGAGCTTTAAGACAGTGACTGAAGAGCATTAAACAAAGCACTGGGCCCTTCTAAGTGAAAGGCCTTGTGCACAATCACGGGTTGTGAACCCACAAAGCTGGCCCCGGCCAAGTTCTATGCTCAGAGTTTCCCTATAATTCTCAGTATCATTTGCAGCACAATTTAAATCAAGGAATTTGAACTATCTATTCATCTATCTGCCTCTTCTTCTAGATTGCACTCCATTAGGACAAGAGTCATATCTGCTTCATTCTTTTTTTTTTTTTTTTTTTGCGGTACGCGGGCCTCTCACTGTTGTGGCCTCTCCCGTTGCGGAGCACAGGCTCCGGATGCGCAGGCTCAGCGGCCATGGCTCACGGGCCCAGCCGCTCCGCGGCATGTGGGATCTTCCCGGACCGGGGCACGAACCCGTGTCCCCCGCATCGGCAGGCGGACTCTCAACCACTGCGCCACCAGGGAAGCCCCTCTGCTTCATTCTTGAATCATTCATTCATTCATCGACTAAACATTTATTCAGGGCCTTATACACCAAGCACTATGAATGCATCCACCCTTAGGCTAAACACTTTACATACAATAGAGCAGTAGTAGGGCCTGGTGGTCTGGGCTCCTGTTGCCACCTAGCCTGATCTTCCCATCTCTCCTCCCTGCATCCTTAGCTGGGGCCCCTCCTCTCATACTGTGTCTCCCTGTCCCAGGTCTGATACTGTTCTACATTCAGTTTCCCTTCCAGTTTACATGATCAAATGCCCAGGAATATCATGGCTTAAATTTAATCTCTGAAATCCAGATACATCTTACACCTCAGGATTCCAAGTACTAAAAGATCCGCTCCAGCTTCCTCTGTCTTTCTCAGGCTTAAGGTGGGAAAATGAGGGGGCAGCATAGAGATACAATGGTGACCAGAAAAGGGATCTAGGCTCTTCCTATCCTAATTATTTCCCTTTGCTGGTAAGAGTTCTAATAGCTCTAAGAGCTTCACAAGGCCTAGATTCAAACACAGGTAAAGGGGAATTTTCCTCTGTTCCCCAGAGGACCAGAGTAGGAATGACTGTCTAGTAAGAAGAAACAGCTGATAACAGTGGTAAGGGTAGCAGATGGGTTCTTGGAAAGTAATGTCACCAATAACTCACCCTCTAGGGACATTAATAGGAGGCCCCAGATCCCTATTCCCCACCAGATTACCCTCTTTCTCCCAAAGCCCAGATTCTGAGTCCCTGTCCAGGACAGGAAAGCCACCAAGGGTGATGAGTTTGAGCTGAAAATGGCTCTGCTGCCACAGGCAGGAGAAGGAGGGATTGGGGTATGAGGGAACCCCTAATTTTCCTTCTACATCTCCAGCTTGGTAGATGTTCTAATACCCAAAACTGCAATTTTCACCTTAAACAAGTAGTAGGTTTCATTGTACCATTATTTAAATTTTTCATCTATTTAGTGTGATCTAGCGAAAGTACTTTGGGACTAGCAATACCTAACATCATTGAGTATCTTCTATATTCCATGACCTGGGCTAAGAGTTTCACCTACATCTCGCCTAATTTTTGTAATAACTCTTGAAGTACCAGCATTTCTATGACTTCCATTTCATAGATGAGGAAACTGATGCCCAGAGTGGTTACATGATTAGTAAGATGTGGGTCTCAGACTCAAATTCTGTTGGACTGTCTCCCAAGTCCATGCTCAGATGCCAGGGCTCACCACTTTGGGTAATGTTAATTCTGTACCTGTGAGCAATCACTCTCTGAATTTCTTCAGTTTTTTATCTCTTTGTGTATCTTTTTTTTTTTTTGATGCTATGTGATTTTTATCAAATATTAGAGTTATTTTTAAACATATCTTTTCTTCCTTCCTAGACTTTGAAATAACTCATGTCTTGCCCTGGATGGATTTGATTCATCTTAGAATCTGAAAAGCTCAGAATTGTGTCTTACACATATCAGGGCTTAACTAATCTTTTCGAATGAAAGAATGAATGTAAGTAAATTAATAAATAGATAACAAGTTCTAAACAGTCTGTTTAAAAAGAGCTTTTTAGAGAACCACCACTTGGTGAGCTGGGAACTATCTGTACTCATATTTAGTAAACAATATCTTCAGGACAGAGTAACTTTCTTCAAACCTATCAGTATCTAAAACTGTTGCCTCTTAGGAATTCCTTCTTGAATGAAACTATATTAGGAAATATTATTAATATACTAACTATAGTAGAAAAGGTTCTCAATTTTTCATTTGGCAGATTCTTCAAGCACATAAACAACTGGTACCTATAACAATTGTCAAATTCTTTTTCCTAATTCTGCTTTGCAGTTTAATAAAAACAGTCATTTCTTGCTGCCAAAGTTGTCTTCCATGTCATCTCTCTTTCCCTTTAGGGATATTAAACCTCAAATATTCACTCTTCATAGCTTTTGTTCACATACTTTGTCTACACTTTCAACTGTATTTTATAGTCAGAAGAGAAAGAGAGTTTAAATGCAAGAACGAGAGGATGCAACCCAGGACGTCCCTTCCCCACCCACACTCACCAGCATTACCCCTACCTTCTCTTCCCCAGACATGACCGTAAACTTGTCTAACCGCTTTTTCTCAGTTCCCTTTTCCTGGATCCTCCCAATATTAAAAGTGGCAGCTCTACCAGAAAGATATGAACCCCAATTCCATCTGAGGGGTTGGTGCAGACTAACTAGACAACCACTTTGCCAGCTGACTCATATCACAGGTCACTCACTGACTCATGATCGTCATCATAATCTAATTTATAGACCATGGAACATTCTGTACATCTGATCAGAGAGCCAGAGAGGTGACTAATATGGGTTGTTGCTATTGGTGGCATTTATTTTTTTCCACAAAAACAAACACTCCATCTCTTTCATTTTGCAATGGAATGTGAAACCTCAGTTGCTGAGAACTTTTGCCACTGCAAATGAGGGATTTTGCATCTGGTAAGAAATTCAGATCATGATTAAGAAGTGTTTAGTAATCGCTGTTTGTGCTTCTGTTTTGTTTTGATAACACTTGGAGACTTTATTGCCCCAAGGTTTATCTGTATTGAATTTTAATCATAATCGAGAAATGAGCTTAAAATCTCAGGTAATTTTGACCAATAATGCAGTGGGATAAGGAGGGGAGAGACTGAGGTGGAAAGAGAGAGGAAATATATTTTCCCTGGTGCAAAGTAACTCTGATTCCATTAAAGTTTCAGGACAAATCTGTTATGTTAAAAGTAGCCTTAGATTTTCTTTAATCACTATGATTTTGGACAAACACTATTGTAAAAATTCCTTTTTTTTTTTTAAATGAAGAACAAAGCCACATTATCACACCAGTTTAATTAATCACCTACTCTGCTTTTCTCTATGTTGAGTACTTGGATGTCTTTTAGATTGTTATTAGATAGAAAAAAAAATTTATATCTGCATCATATTGTTATTTTCCTTCTTTCCCAGACCCTTTTATTTACTTAGGACAAGACAACTTGAAGTACATACAAGAATTTGAAGGACCATCATAAAAAATATATACATAATGAACACCTTCCCCACACCATTGGCCAAGGGCCATACTAGGTACACTGGAAGATAGAAACATCCTGTCTTTTGAGACTACAATTTAGTGTCAGAGGCAGAAAAGGCACATGAAAAAGTAACCGTAGATGAAAGAGTGGGTGCTCTTCATCTCCATGACACATCCACTCTTTAGTGAGAACTGACATAGGTGACGTGAAGGCTGACTCTCCTACCTCATTCTCAGGTCCATTTATTTACTGACTCTAGGAAAGATCAACTAAGATATCACTGTGATACCTGTGCAACTATCTCTGCCAAGAGCAGACCCTGATCCAAGAAGAAGAAAAATAATGCAGTTTTCTCTTCTTGAGGATTGAATTCTTCTGTCTTAACACTTCTACAAGTTTTTCCTGCTACGGATGAAAAAGCCAGGCCAGGGGATGGATGAAAGAAGGAAGTGTGGTTGTCTTGTTGGAAAGAGTGATGGGAGGTAAGGTGGAAACCAGATTCTTATGCCCATCAGAGTCTGGGTCATCCCAAAAGTCGAGGAGAGCCATACATCTCTGAGCAGGTAAAATTAGAGTAAACTTTTGAGCTTGGAGACTGGTATCTAAAGGATGCGTGGAGAGGAACAACTCATTAGTTCTACCTTAATTCAATGACATTGTCTTAAATGAGCTGTTATGGCCTGGCCTGGCCTGGGGATGTCTTCATCATTTACAGCATTGTTTCTATTGAAAAATATTCTAAAAATTTCAAACAGCCGACAGACAAGTAAACTTTTGGCAAACAACTTGTTCATAAAATGAGGTATGAGGTCCTTTGGTAGCATATGGGGTCATAAAGCTCTGGGGAAAATAAGCAACAACAACATAATCTCTGAAGTATTGAGAAGAACAAACAATGCAATGTTGTCTTATTTCTGAAGAGATCGAAAGATCAATCAGAAACCTTGCCCTAAAGTATGTGTTATTTAGATTTCTTTCCATCTGTCATCCCCAAATGATGAAATCGGCGTGGTACCGTCACTCATCCTGAGAGCTGTTCAGCCAACATGTATAGATGAAGCCTATGTGCCAAGCACTATGCTAAATTCTTAACGCATGCTGTCGAGTTTAATCTCTACAACCCTCTTAAAGTAGGTGGTACCATCTCCCTTTTCAGAGGAGGAAATTAAAGCTCAGAGGGTTAGCTGATTTTACCAGGGACACACAGTTAGCAGGTAGGCAGAACCAGAGGTGAGCCCAAAGCCAGGGCGTTCAACCCCTTCCCTGTATGCCTCTGTGGATCAATCCACCCTTAAAACATATTTATTTGGTCTCCAGCCTCTAAAAACAAGTCCCTTTTAAGAGAACAACTGGCTCAGGTAACAGGTGCATTTAATCTGTGTTATTTGTCCAAACGGTTCCCACCCCTTCCGCTAGAATCCTGTTGAAGTACTCAAACATAACAATATTCTCTGCAAGCTTCTCAAGTGTATCATTTTACATGTTCAAAATCTCACAGTACCACTCAGCAGGAAGTAAACATTAACATCCATCCGTCACGAATTGGTCAACTGAGCTAGAAAGAGAATAAATGGCAAGTTGTAGGATGTAGCAGAGGTGGGAGGTGTCTCAGCAAAACCAACGAAGTTTAATGGACTCATGAAAGCCTAGGAGGAAGTCTCCCACCCACAGTGGCAGCCGGAACATGGAGACCTCAAGGTGCTTGCTTGGCTAATGGACTCAATTCCCCCTCCCTCCTTTTACCACTGAATCATAAACACATAAATTATTGTATTTATGAGCCCTCAGCTTCGTAGTAACTGATTCACAGTCTCTTTCTGGGAGTCCTTTGGTAACACATATCAGAATCATGAACAATGTGTTTTTCTAGATCAGAACAACACCCCATATCCAATTAAGCCCAGTTGAGGAATTCTATCCCATCCAACTCAGGACCACACAGTGGAGACATCCAGGCAAGTAGGGAGCTTGCAGAGGGAATGAATGAATGAGGGAGATGGACTAAGTACTGGGTACTTGCCTAAGTCCCTCTTCTGAGGTGCAGGCCCAAGGCAGCCCTTCTACCTAGGCTACATGAGGGCCTCAGGCTCTGGAGAGTTCTATCTTGAGGTGCTTCTGCTCTATCACAACAAACAGCCAGTAAACATTATACATTATACATGTATACATATACATGTATATATTATACATGTATACATATCTACAACATAGCATTTAGCATTTGCCAGGTGCTGTACTAAGTGCTATAAACGTGTTATTCTAGTTAAACCAAACAACACACACTAGGATATAGGTAGTGTCCTTTTCCCCATTTTACATACAGGATAACTGAGGCAGAGGTGAGTTGTCAAGGGCAGAAGTAGGGAGCCAGGGCTTTAGCCTGACTCATTCTTAATCATCACACTCTACTGATGGCAGCTATTGTGAAAATGACTCACTTTTGACAAAATCTCTGTTGCCAAAAAAAAAAAAAAAAAGTTGACCTTCTGATTTCAGCTTCCTTACTAACCAAATTGCTTCTTTAGCTGATCTAATTGATCTTCCATAAGGAGCCTCATGAGAAGTAGGCAGCAGCAAGGTAAATGATTCTGGGAAAGCACCTTGACCAAATTATCCTCAATATGTATCTTGGGCTGTCCAGAATTCCACCCTTATAACCTCAGTTCTGTGTGGTAATTCTTTCTCAACAATACAAAAGAACAAATGCAATAAAACTGATACCCAAATAAGAACTAAAGAGTGATCACATGAAAAAGCAAAAGTATACTTCAACTATTTATACTGATAATAAATTGCATCTGATTAATGCCCGGGGTAAGTTGACACTTTAGTGGCAATAAGCATTTCCTTTATTTCTTGTTTTCTACTTTTACATAGTTCTCTTTCCTCCTCTTTCTACTGAAGATTCCACAACTCTCTGGAATTCCTAACTCTCCCTCCCCCGCTCCTGCCCCTTCTTCTTCCCATCCTCCACGTGGACATAAAATTCAAGGACCTCAGAGAGGAGCAGGCTTCACTGCGGGCTTACATGTGCCCGAAGACCCACTGATGAAGAACTTTTTTTTTCCTGGGCAGAATCTAAGTAAAAGAGAGAGGGAAAGAGGAGAGAGAGAAGTAAGCGAGAAGCTTTTAAAATCCCTTTTCTGTTACATTCTAGTGGCAGATAATAGTCTTAGAAGGGTTCAGATCTCAGCTCCATCCCTTACCAACCCTGTGTCCTTAATTTATCTCAACCTGTGTGTCCACATTTTCAAAACAAAAACAATTCCTAGTTCATCAAGTTGCCTTCAATGAGATAATACATGTGAGTGCTTAATTCATGATATTTCTAGAAATGCCAATGCCTCGAAAGGACCGAACACTTGCTCAAAGGAGAGGCTTTGCTCAAAGAGGTTAAGCAAGAAGCTGAGGATGGATCCTCTCTGCAGGGGACAAGAGAAGACAGCATTCCCAGTCAGATATCGTGGAAAGGGAAGAGAGTTCTGCTGACAGTAAGTCCTGAGCTTGCCATGGTCTGTGTCCAATGCTGTCTGGTCATTGAGTAGAGAATGACAGGCTCTAAGGACATCACAGGTAAGCATTCACCTGGTGAGGAATCTGCTTTTCCCTCTGAGCTGGAAAGGGCAACCTAAATAGTGTCAGATGCCCACATTTAATAAATAAAGAGACTCCGCCCCAGATTGCCTCATTCTCTAGCCCAGTTCATGGCTGAGCTAAGATCAGCAGGGAGGTTCCTGATTCATCGTGACCCAGGGACTTGTCTCCATCCACATCGTGGTGCACGGTCCTGAGAAGCAGGGTTGAAAATGGGGTCACAGCAAGCTGTATCCATCTGCTTTCCCTATGCAGCAGCAACCTAGCCAGGCAGCTTGCAACGTGATGCTAAAGGTTATACAACCAGCATCATCGAAAATACAAACCTTAGAGAGACAGCAGAGCACAGGTGACAGCAGGTGCAGGGGAATTAAAGGCACTGCAGAGCCCCTGAGCACATAATGGTAATGTAGGCCGCTGCTTTATCTCTGCTATGGAACATTGTGATAAATTATTAATAAATTAGTAATAAAATGATTTGTGCAAGTTGTGAAGAAAAAGAGACCTATTTTTGCTTAACCAGCTTAAGCAAATGGGAGATAAGAGGCTTTTACTTTTCAGTCTGAACTTTAAAAATACATTAAAAACGAATTGCATGTGGTATCTGTGCTCTTCATAAATTAAAGGGGGGAAAGAACAAAGGTTGGATCTGAGCAAACACCTCTGAGTAAAGTAAGCTTAAAATAGTGATCTTCTTAATATATATCCTATAACCTATATCCCCTGTAACCTTTAGCCCCAATTGACTTCAATTCTGGAAGATAAATTTTACATTTTAAGACTAGAAATAGTTCATTCAATGGATCTCTTTATTTTTAGAATAATGGGTTTCTATTCTTAGCTCCCCTGACCTAGACTCACAGAGACACAGGATATTATGTTTATTTTACTTAGTGTTTTTTTAAGTGTTTTAAATTTTATGTTATTTTTATTTCATGTTATGTTATGTTGTATTTTATTTATGTATTTTATGTTATGTTTTATTTATTTAGTGCATTATTTTTTAATGGTCAACAATGAAAAGTTAAATTTCAGATCCTGGCTTTTTAAGAGAAACTACAAAGATCGAGGCCCACACCCCTAAACAGCAGAGAATCAACTGTAGTCAAAAGCAGCCGCCTCTACAGATAGGCAGATGCTTTTCCGATACCCCGGGGTTCCTGCACCCCTCTGGTCCTAAGTCTTCTTTCTACCCACCCCGTCCCTCTTCCCTGCCCTGCCTCTGAAGATATGTAAATATGTTTTTAATCTTTCCTCTTCCTCCCAGATCTTTTTTTTTTTTTTTTTTTTTTTTTTTTTTGCGGTATGTGGGCCTCTCACCGTTGTGGCCTCTCCCGCTGCGGAGCACAGGCTCCGGACGCTCAGGCTCAGCGGCCATGGCTCACGGGCCCAGCCGCTCCGCGGCATGTGGGATCTTCCCCGACCGGGGCACAAACCCGTGTCCCCTGCATCGGCAGGCGGACTCTCAACCGTTGCGCCACCAGGGAAGCCCTAGATCATTTTTCTGAATGCTTCTCTCCTTGCTGACCTACAGCCATGGCACAAAGGTCCCAGGCAGACAGAAAGCACATTGCTGAAGAGCATGTTTTTGAAGTTCTACAACAATTACGTTGGCTTTTTAAAAAGACGCTCACATTGTGTTTAGCAGTAAAATGTTCAATGTTGCAAAGGAAAAGTCATATTGCAAGATCTCTCTCCTTCAATGCCACATCTCTCCGTTTCTGTGCCCGTCTCAGAAGAGGAAAATAAGAGTTATTTAGCACCTTCTACCTAAGAGCGCCAAAATAATTAGCAAGCATCAATTAAGTTATTGATGTATTGATGTCATAAGTTTCACAAGTGTTATTATTTAGACAGAAAACTGTGAGGCCTGCCTGTGAGCCATGCACATGAGAGTGTTTGGTAAACAACAATGGACCGATGATGATGCTGAGACAAAGCTATGCAATGATTGACCGGCAAAGCTGGGAGTGACACCCACCAAAAGAAGTCAGCATGTTTTAATCCATGCCTGTTCTGTTTGCTGTTTCTTATAGACCCCAAAGAATATATATGTCCTTCCTTCGGGTCTGTGCTGGTGAATTAGAGCACGTGGTCTGCATGAAAGCGGATTTTCTTCGAACCCGTCTGCACTTCCCACAACAAACACCATTTCCTGCCCCAGCATCTCAGAAGCACACGATGTGAAGCTCTCCTCCCAGCAGCTGAAGTCTCCCAGGATGAACAGACACATGAAATATGGGAGACTTCCCAGGTCTCCAGGGAGGTACTCTTGTCTTCTGTAGTCCCCTTTCATCTAGTGGAGGCAAACCCACCACGATTTTGAGCCTCAGCTCTGAAGTCTATTAACAATGTTAATGCAGTGGAGGTTACCTAGCCCCTCGGAGCCTGTAAGGTGAGGAAGCTATCATTTCCTGAGAGGGCTGCTTAGAAGGGTCTGTGTGGCCCTTGACAACCTACACAGGCCCTTCCAGATTCACGTGTTGCCCTTTTCTACCGGAGCTGTGCCCTCAGGAGCTTGGTCCACAGGCACTATACCAACAGGCTCTGTTGCCACCTGACTTCCTGGGGGTTGTGCCCGTGGAGGACCAGTGCAGGACCAGAGGCGGGAGGAGAGAGAAAGCCAGGTATTGACTACCCCAGCTCCCTTCCTGCTGGGTCGTTGTCGATCAGCCTCTTGCCCCACAGAAGCCACAGTTCCCATGAGGCAGCCTTCTCCAAACAGCTACACTCTGTGGGTTCCAGGACTGGGATCCCACTCTTCCTAGCCGCAGGGGACCACAGCATCCTTTGTGATTTCCTGAAACTCTGCCCACACTTTGGAAGTAGTTCCTTTGTTGAGCTCTCCTCAAATTCCCCGTGGGACTGTGGGGTGTCTTTCCTACCAGGACTTGGAGTGATATGCGTGTGAGCGCCTGGCTGCAGACTAGAGGCTCAGTAGTGGTGTTGACGTTCACCAACTCTGCAATAAGAAAATATCCTGTGACAATGTGATTCTGCATCTGGGACTACAGAATGGTTTGGAAGTGAAACGCATGAGTGAATTCAGGTAAATACCCGCGATACACAAATGGCTTTCATCAGGCTAGAGATGACCTTACAAACCGAAACAGAATATGGAAAAGTCAGAGGTTCTGGGATCACAAATCATTCTTGCTTCCTGGAGGACGGGGACAGCGAAACTTCTGGAGGAGAATTTATTCTAACAGTAGGCTTGTGGTGGTTCTCAAAGTGCAGGTCCCAGCATCACCTGGGAACAAGTTAGAAATTCAATCCTCTGGTCCCACTCCAATCCTGCAGAACCAGAAAATCAGAGATGGAGCCCAGCAACCAGTTTTTTACCAGGCCCGCCAGGGATTCTGATGCACACAGAGGTTTCAGAAACACTGGAGCTGAGTAGTTGCTAGAAGTAAACAAAAGCCAGTGTTCAGGAGTCCGGGTAGGCAAATGGCTCGCCTAGCAGGAGAGACTTCAGGAGCAGATGAATTCAGAAGAACAGAGCTTTGTTTTGGGCGACTCTGTCTTAGGCAGTGGGAATCGGTTCAAAACAGGACTCCAGTCCCTGAGAAGAATCGAGGTACGATCGAGGTAGCACCCCGATATCACAGGGGCTGAGAGCTATGTGAATTAGGATTCACTGGGCACCAGAAATAAGAAATGCAGGATCCTTATCAGAAGTGGAGATCTCGGCAGCCTAGTGTCTGAAATAGCCAGAAGTCCAGTTACCAGAACTGGAACTCAAGATCAAGACCAGAGAAGCATGTTGAGTGACTCAATGTGTGGGACGTGAGTATCTGGGCAGGGCTAAGTCCCTCATGTCCTAAATAGGACCGGCCCTAAGAGCCAAGGTAACTGTTTCTTCTGGTGACACTGAAAGCTTGGCTGTGGGGAGAGGGTGAGTGACCCATCTTCAAGTGGGGCCTGACCACCTCCCTCCACACCAGCCACTCACTGGCTGGCTGGCTTCCTGATTCAGCTCATCATTTTTCAGACTGACTTATCTATGCAGACCTGCAGTTTTCAGGCTTCAGTGGGTGACTGGATAATTTATTGAGATACTACCCTGTGTTTTGTTCTCTGCGTTTTCTCCTTGCCTCATTCCTAGAAGTTAGCTAGTCTCCTAGTATGTTCTTTTTTTTTTTTTTAATTGGAGTATAGTTGCTTTGCAATGTTGTGTTAATTTCTGCTGTACAACGAAGTGAATCAGCTATATGTTTACAAATATCCCCTCCCTCTTGGACCTCATCCCACCCATTTAGGTCATCAGAGAGCACTGAGCTGAGCTCCCTGTGCTATACAGCAGGTTCCCACTAGCTGTCTATATGTTCTTGCCTTGGTGGCTTTTGTAGGGCTGGAAGCAGAAGAGAGCATCTCTAACGTCTGGGGAAGCTGAAGTTTATTGAAGGGCAGGGAGAGAGGGCAGAGGAGATGGGAAGCAGGGCCGGTGGATAGTGGGCAGGAGCTTCGTAGGCAACAAGAAGGGAGGGGGAGAAGGCGGCAGAGTGAGGGGACCTTCAGCAGTGCTCCCCCTGGTAGTGCCATGCAGGTGGCAGGACCCCAATGGGAAGGCCTGAGGTCCACTCAGTGATCACTATACCTTCAGGCCTTGGGGTTCTCAGCCTCTGGTGAAAGTCTCGTGTCCTAAAATATGGCAAAGAAACAAAGCCCTGGACATTTTATTCTGGGGCAATAGAAGCCTCAAGTAAACCATAAGTTTCTCACAGGCATAATAATCACCTGTTGAAAGTTGGAACCCTGGGACCCACCCCCGACCTTCTGACTCAGTAGTAGCTCTGGGGAGGCGCTCCGGAGTGCACAGTATAACAGATGTTTCTGATTAAGGACTCCACTCAGAAACATTGGAAAAGGTAAAGCAAAATCTGCAGCGTTCTGCTCACACCTACAGGAGGGTCTTTTCCTTACAAAGAAGCATAATAGATACTATCTTCCTAAAAATAAGTAATCCTAGTTCTTTGAGCAAAGCCGAGAAAATTTCTTCTGTCACTCCCAGTGCCCATAAGATCTCTCTCCACCTTTGATTATGAAAAAATTTATAACAGGTGAAAATTAAAGTAGATGCATCAGTTTCACAGTTCATACAAACCATCAGTCAATGACATAACATCCTAATGAATAATGCTACCACCCTAGAAATTGTAACTATTATGTAACTATTAAATGGGATTGTACTTGGGTGAGTGAGTTGTGGACATGCCACTTTGCTTACCGGATGTGAATCCACACCTCATTTCCATCATGGACACTTGGTCTATAATGTAAATGCTGTCACCATCCGGCTCTGTGGTTGCATCATCTTCAGGTAATAATATTTGTTTGCAGAGAAGAGATCAGAATGACACATTGTAACCCCATAGGTTACTTCTCCGGCTTGTAAGGATCCATGAACCTTCAGCCTAAATGGTGGATCTGTAGCAGGGGTTGGCAAACTAGAGCCAGAGGATCAAATCTGAACCACCACCTGTGTTTGTTCGGTCGATGAGCTAAGAATGGTTTTTACTTTTTTAATTGTTGGGGGAAAAAATCAAAAGAAAGATATTTCCTGAACATTGACATTATATGAAATTAAAATGTCAGTGTCCATGAAAAGCATTATTGCCACCCACCCACCTTATCCCCTTACTCCCTGGCTCTAATTTGTTTTTTGTTTTTAAATTTGATCTACACACACACGTACACACACTCACACACACAGAGGTTATTTGTTTTTAAACTTATGATGAATGATTGGCTTTGTTTGGGGGGTTTTTTTTTTGCACTCTTCTTAGCAGCTTTGTTTTCTGATAAACAGACCAGGATGTTGAAAGATTTGGTTTGGTCACACATGTCCCATTCCATTTCTCAATCCATTTCATCGGTTGTACATGCAAGTCACATTGACTAACAACTGGCAAAACCAAGAGGGAAACTATAGCACATCAGGAAACTGACAGCAGACACTTGTAGCATTCTCCTAATAAATAACCGATCCCAGGTGAGGCATTAAAAAAAAATTACAAAACCTTAACGTCTATTCTAATTATAGGTTGAGATGAATTAGGGTACTAAACAGTTCAAAAGGGTGGCTCCACTGCCATGCAGCCAGTGAAATTGTTGGAAAGGCAGGAGAAATGCTCTTCTTCTTATGAAAAGATGCCCTTGTTCAACTGATGGTTATGCCTCTACCAAACACTTTTGTGAGGGACACTGTGGATTACCTCGCTCTATACCCACTCCAGGCCCTTTTAAGGGTCCTTAGACTAAACGGCTAAAAGCACGTTTTCCAGGTGTGGTTTATAGTGCCGTTCTGTATGTGATGTGGGTGTCTCCAATTAGATGCACTCACGTAAGACTCTGATTCAGAACTGAGTCATGTGGGGGGAAAGGCGGGGAACGAGGAGCTCGTTTTGTGGGTACAGGGAGGTGTGGATCTGGCCCTGGCAGCTGAGGTGGCAACTTCTTGATTTGATAGCTTCCTGATCAGTGTAGAGGGGACAGCCACCCTTAATGGCCTGGTTCTACAGTGTGGCTTGGGGCTCATTCCTGGTAACTCAGCCTAGATTTGTTTCTTTGCATCTTCCAATGGTTTGGGAATTAGTATGAACACTCTGTAGTAAATACCATTCTGCATCGCTAGCCAGAGAAGATTCTATTTTCTGCAACAAAAATACTGATTAATACATTGAATTACCCATTTTAAACTACCTTAAAGCCTGTGGTTTAAAAAATTATTAAGACTAGAGACGCAGATAATAATACATTTCTTCTGAACTTCCCTATAGCCCATGGGAAGAGACAAAGAGGGGAGGGAAGGAAAGGATTAAAAATTGTTCAAAATAATAAAGCTTGGATTGTTGGATCACCCACGGTCATTTCACATTTTCCGATTTTTCCGCCTAAAGATTACTGGTTTATTTATTTTTGGCCGCACCATGTGGCATGCGGGATCTTAGTTCCCCGACCAGGGGTAGAACCAGTGCCCCCTGCATTGGTAGCACAGGAGTCTTAACCACTGGACCTCCAGGGAAGTCCCAAGATTACTGGTTTAATGTCCACCTTCCCTCCTAGACTGTAAACTCCATGAGAACAGGGGGTTATATGTGTTTGGTCAACACTGTGTGTGTGATACCTAGCATTCTTCTGACTTATAGTAGCTGCACAATAAATATTGTGTGACTGTCTAAAGAGGTAGAGGCAGGTAATGAACATTTCAAGGTAGGATGTGTGTCTGTTCAATAATGTTGATAGTTACCGTTTATCAAGCAACTGCTAAGAGAATAGTATTGTGCTAATCATTTTACGTATATTATTTCACCCTTCTATAGAGTAGATAATAACTTCTACTTTAGAATACTTTTAGAATAATACTTCTAGAATAATACCTTCACTTTACACATAAAGAAATTGAGTCTCAAGATGTGACTGTGGAAGAATGGTCAGAGATACACCATTGCTGACTTTGAAGACAGAGAAAGGGAGCCACAAGCCAAGGAATGTGGGCAGCCTCTAGAAACTGGAAAAGGAAAGGAAACAGATTCTCCCCAAGAGCTCCAGAAAACAATTCATCCCTACCAACACCATGACTTTAGCCCATTGAGACCTGTGCCAGACTTCTGTCCTTCAGAACTGTAAGATAATACATTTTTGTTTCTTTTAAGCCACTAAAAAAAAAAAAAGAAAGAAAAAAAGAAATTGAGTCTCAAAGAGGTCAAGTAAAAGTCATAACTAGTAATTGTGTTTTTATTCACACCCCAAAACTCTGATTTCAAAGCCCATGATGTGGCTTCTATTATACCTTATACGTTTGGTTTCAGGGATTCAGTGCCTTTTCAGTCAGCTGTGAATCTCCTCACAGCGGCTCAATCACACAGGAAACGGAGAGCTTTTAAGACACCTTCTTCCATCCATAGGAAATCCTTTTAAAAGGATTCCTGGCATTTGTCTGCATCTGTGAATAAAAATACTCCTTCATGTAGGGGGCTTCTTTCCACTCATAGAGTCATACCTGGAAGTGGCGAGACCCACCCACACATGATCTACTAGAGGCTAAGAGGCAGGTTGTCTTTATTCTCAGGATTCTTTAGTGGTTCTGCCAACCAAATTCTGAAGACACCAACACTAATTCTCTATGCAGGAACTTTTTCCGAGGAAACTTATTTTGCCCAAAGATTGTTTCTGTAATACAGTCATATTCACCCTGAGAGTGCTTTTTGGACTCAACTTAAAAATCCATTTTACTCAGACATAGAAAATAAACTTATGGTTACCAAAGGGGAAAGTGGGAGGAGATAACCTGGGAACTTGGAATTAACAGATACACACTACTATATATAAAGTAGATAAACAACAAGGACCTGTATAGCACAGGAAACGATATTCAATATCTTGTAATAACTTACAATGGAAAAGAATCTGGGGAATTCCATGGTTGTCCAATGGTTAGGACTCCACGCTTCTACTGCTGTGGGCTGGGGTTCGATCTTTGTCGGGGAGCTAAGATTCCACAAGCCATGCAGCATGGCCAAAAAAAAAAAAAGAATCTGAAAAAGAGTGTATATATATATATATATATATATATATATATATATATATATATAAACTGAATCACTTTGCTGTACACCTGAAACATTGTAAGTCAACTATACTTCAATTTTTAAAAAGAAGAAAAAATCCCTTTTAAAAAGCCAATATTGGGCTTCCCTGGTGGCGCAGTGGATGAGAGTCCGCCTGCCGATGCAGGGGACATGGGTTCGTGCCCTGGTCCAGGAAGATCCCCCATGCCGCGGAGCGGCTGGGCCCGTGAACCATGGCTGCTGAGCCTGCGCGCCCGGAGCCTGTGCTCCACAACGGGAGAGGCCACAACAGTGAGAGGCCCGCATACCACAAAAAAAAAAAAAAAAAAAAAAAAGCCAGTGTGACACAGAAGGAACTTGGTCGATTCTGTCACACTTTATTATCCATTTATATGTTCACGCATTCATTCAACAAACACTTACATAACCTTGACTGCATGTAAGACATGGAGCTCAATTTAAATGTAGTAGTTTTCTCTCTCCAGTCACCACAGTAAAATTAGGAAGGTTGAAACAGGTTGTTCTGCAATAAATATTTTGGGTGGTTACATCTTTGTACCAAGACATAATATGAGAAAGCAGCGCCTTTCTTGTAGAAATATTTGGACGAAGCTTAATTACAGATACACATATATGTTCAACCTGGATGTGACTCATCACCATCCAAGTTGATATGTAAGTGTCCCTAGGCTACATATCAAGTCACACTAGTTCAAAAACACGCCTGGTATCTGACATAAAATCTAATATTTTAAATGTAATAGATTGTCTCTTTGCTTTCTGAGGTTTCTTAGATCCTGATGCCCATTAAATGAACAAAGTTTTGTTTCTCCCCTGCTCTGCTCGTCAGAGTGCAGGCAGTGAGATAAAGAAAAAAATGAAAGTGTCAACTTCCCACAGATTTTAGATGAGATATTTTTTCTGGGACCACTTTAAACAAAGACCCATTTTCCCTGACCTTTTCGCTCAGCTGTCCTCCTGAGATGGCAGCTTGGACTCCAGCACATGATTTATTATAGATTCAATTTCACGGGCTTCCCTGGTGGCGCAGTGGTTGAGAGTCCGCCTGCCGATGCAGGGGACACAGGTTCGTGCCCCGGTCTGGGAAGATCCTACATGCCCCGGAGCGGCTAGGCCTGTGAGCCATGGCCGCTTGTACGCCCAGAGCCTGTGCTCCGCAATGGGAGAGGCAAAAAAGATTCAATTTCAGGTGGAGAATGCACTCAAACAAGAGATGAAAGCTCATTACAGTTACACCTGCAAGGATCAATCACTGCAGTTCAAAGGCTATTAGAAAGGTTATAACTTGCCCATAAAAATTTAGCTTTGAGCTCAAATACAGCATATGAGTTTCTAGTCTGTAAGTACCTTAAAATCAGAAAACTCAATTAGGTACTCCTAAATTAAATGGCTGGTAATTGGCAGAGAATTGAATTTTGATGTTTTAACATTTCTTGCCAAAAGCTTGAGACATTTTAATGTTTGAAAATATGGTGTAGCAATTAGAGTAAGAAATCTGAAAAGTCAGTTTAAATCCACCCGTCTCTCCCACCTCTCTGACAACGGGAGACACTTCTTCAGTATTTCTGTACTGGTGTTTCTCTAAATGGAAAAACTGTAATGATATTTACCTTTTCCCAGAAGGTGTCAAGGAACTAATTTAATGACTCTAATCCTCTTTTCAAGTTCAATAATGCACTCTTCTAAGGAAATTCCTCCACCTCCCAGGTCCTCTATGGTAATTGAGCGCAGACCCACCCAACCCCTCAGAAAGGAAGAGTTCCTTTGCTTCCGTGCGACTCTTCATTCCCGTCTGTCTGAAACAAGAAAGGGATTTTTCTCTTTGCTAGTTCCCTGCAGAGAGGGGTTGGTGCCTCAGAGAGGAGAAAGGATTTAATAGTTTGGCCCACCCAGGTTTGAAATGCAAGTCCCACTTTCTAGATGTGTGGATTGTTTTCTTGTTTGTGAAGTGAGGACTGCTATTCGTGAGACATGAACAAAGTAGCAAAAGAAAAATGCCCAGTGCACAGGGGACAATCCATGGTAGCTGCAACCTTGAGCACCCAGCCAACAAGTCCAACACTTTACCAACCCACTGGCCAGCCCTGCAGGTCTCCCTCCCATCCCTGGGGAGCCCTGACAACCTAGGAAAATCAAGTCTAGGCAGGCAGGGGCTCACCCTCATACAGAGAAGCAAAATAGATGATGTGGATTAGGGAAAGACACTCAGATGTTGCTCTGGGGAAGATGCTCCAGGGATGAAGGGTATTTTCATATTCCGAAATATAATGTCAGGATTTCCCCACCAGTAGCATGGCCTGCCTTTTCCTAAATAATTAGTTTTCATAATGACTTCTAATACGAATTTGCTTATTTAATGGGAATACCACATGCAATTCTGTATTTCTTAGTAATACACTAAGGAGCAATAATAGTCAAAGCTCAGAAAGATTATTAAGACTAATACCTTGATGTAGTTAAATGCATTAAAAAGCTTTAGTAAAGAATGTGCACTATTGATCCCACTCATAGTCTTGGCTTTTGCTGAGGGTCCATTAAAGGCACAGCATGTTATCAATGCAAATGAGTCCTCAGTGAACAGCTCTCCTCCTTCTTAAAATGAGGTGGCATAAAGCTGAAGCTGAAATAGTCTGGAAATTACTGAGTAATTATAGCCATTTTTCCCAGTGTTTTATATAATATACTTGTATAGCATTTTTAATATTTAGTGTCTTGTGCAAACAACAGTTTCCAAATTGGTTAATAGGGTATAATAAAATACTTTTTCATGATATCTCAAAATGTTATTTTATCTTCCTCCTGAGGGTCCCAATGCAGATAAATAATAGACACCAGGCCAAGTTAAATGCAAATAAAGTTTATACTACTGAATCCTCGTGATCCAACATTTCATTGATCAAGAAAACTTCTAGACTATTCGTCTACATAAAAACCCACCTCTGGGCTTCCCTGGTAGCTCAGTGGTTGAGAGTCCGCCTGCCGATGCAGGGGACATGGGTTCGTGCCCCGGTCCGGGAAGATCCCACATGCCGCCGAGCGGCTGGGCCCGTGAGCCATGGCCTCTGAGCCTGCGCGTCCAGAGCCTGTGCTCCACAACGGAAGAGGCCACAACAGTGATAGGCTCGCGTACCGCAAAAAACGAAACAAAACAACAAAAAACACCTCTCCCTGTAATTAATTATTTTAATTTTATTCTCTGATGAGCAACCCATCAAAAATATTTTTAAGTATTTCCTGTTTGAGAGGACTAAATAAGGTTTATTTTTTTTCTCATAAGGTGTTGTAATTGGAGGTGAAATTTACATAATATAAAGTTAGCATTGTAAAGCATACAATTCAATGGTATTTAGTACGTTCACAATGTTATGCAATTACCACCTCTATCTGGTTCCGAAACGTTCATATCATCCCAAAAGAAAACCCCCGTACACAGTAAGCAGTTATACCCAATCTCCTCCTGCCCCCGCCACCCCCCGCCACCCCATCCCCAGCCCTTGGTTACCACCAAGGTTTGATTGCTTTAAAGCTGCTTACAACCAATTAGAGGAAGGAATTTTTGTCTTTACCAAGGCCGGCCGAGTGACCTGGAGCACTCATTAAATATGGAGATTCCGGGCTTCCCTGTTGGCGCAGTGGTTGAGAGTCGGCCTGCCGATGCAGGGGACACGGGTTCGTGCCCTGGTCCGGGAATATCCCACATGCCGCGGAGCGGCTGGGCCCGTGAGCCATGGCCGCTGAGCCTGCGCGTCTGGAGCCTGTGCTCTGCAACGGGAGAGGCCACAACAGTGAGAGGCCCGCGTACCGCAAAAAAAAAAAAGAGGAGATTCCTGGGCCTCTGCCCAAAGATTCCAACACAATCAGTCCTGAAATATCAGCTTAGAAGCCATTTGTCCAGACCTCTCAACCCACCAGGGAGCTTTCTCTACCCCTAATAAATACCTTCAGCCTAACAGGGTGATGGACGTGTGAAGAGACGTCCCTTTGAGAAGTGTCTTCTGATGGAAATGGCAAAGCAAGATGCAGTGGGGAGCAGGCCATGTCAGAGGAGGGTTTGGACAATAATGCAGGTGTCTATACAGCTGTCCCTCAGTATCAGAGGGGGATCGGTTCCTGGACTCCCACAGATACCATCCATTGATGCTTAAGTCCCTTATATAAAATGAAGTAGTACAGTCAGCCCTCCATATTCACTGATACCCAAGGTCGATGGTATGCCCGAGTAGAGAGGGGTACAGTGAGGAAGCTTCTACTGGAGGGTCCTACTGAGAAGGAAGGAAGGAAGGTAGGAAGGAGGGAGAAGGGGAATAAGGAGGGGAGGGAGGAAGGAGGCAGGTAAGGAAGTAGGTATGGCATTCAGTGTACCTGTGATCAACTTTTGACAGAAGGTGAGCTGTTGCTCATTTTCATTAGGGAGGAGAAAGGAGAAGGCAGAATGGTGTAAACGCAGGCAGCATATGGATTTGGTGGTGGGAACGTAAGGTGCTTCCTGACTGATGTCTTCAGCTTTCTCTCCGCAGCCTAATACATGATTCATTGCTGAGAGTGGGTGGTGGGTGTGTGGGAGTGTGCGTCTCCTCCTTAGAGAAGGAAAAAGGCTTGAAGTTTCAAAGAATGAGAACAAGCTTTCTAGAGAAGCTGAGCGAGTTTGCAGGGCTGTGCTGAGCGTGGTAGTTACAAATGTGCAGTGATTCCAGTTCTGCTGGTTGTGGCATTTCCTCGGCAGGCCCGTCTCTCCCCTGTGTGGTCAAGGCAAAGCAAGTGTGGAAGTTTATCTGTGGTTCAGGCTTCCCTGGAAGAAAGAAGCGTGAGGGCAATAAGGCATTTGCAAGGAAAGAAATTCAGACTCTCTCATGAATCCAGAGAGCTTAATAGAGAAACGATTTTCATCATGGGTGAAAATGCTAGGAACTGTTAAGTATTTTCCCCATCCTCAGCTAGGGCTCTTTCTTTACTCCGTTCCCTGTCCAGCCTTATCACAAATATTCCTTTCCGACAGGGTAAATTTTTAATGGCCTTTTAAAAATGTACTTGTCATGAAAAGCCAATTCACGTAAGAGCTAAGACAATTTGATAATGTGAAAACTGCTTCAGACTCACTAGCAAGGAGATGAAAAGTTATTTGCTAAAACACAATGTATTGTTTTTCTATGCCCAGCCCCTACCACTCATGTTGTATATGGGGGGAATTTCCATTTCCCTTGATTCAGGTTTCCGTGTGGAGACACTGCCACCAGGAAAATTCCTGGTCTTTCTTCCTTCCCCCTCCCTCTTCTCCCTAAGCAGGGGGAATGAGTGACTTATCTAATGAAACTGAATTTTCCCACCCTCAGACTCTTTTTCTCTTGCCTGTTTTTGTGAACCAACCTATCTGCAAAATACATATGTCCTCGTTTGCTCTGTGTCTCATGGCAAGGGGTCTGCTCCTGGTGGGTACTGGGTTTAGCCTACCTGCATCCTGCGATCACGTGGATAAATCTGTTTAACTCAGGTCTGACGAATCAGCAAATCCAGTGGGCTACTGATGTAAACCATATTTTCTAAATTTATCTGTAATAAAACTGATATTTGGTTCGATAAAAAATTTAAAAAAAGGAAACACTTAAAGTACTATAGCTTGTTGCCCAGGACAGAGCTCAGAGCTTCCCAAGCTTCTCAGTTCATGGTGCCCTTAGTGTCTCAGTAATTTCTTCCTGATGCTGTAGGCCCAGAAAGATACCTGACAATTCTATTTATTAAGTCGTTAGATCCAAACAACAGAGCAAGTACTTTTGTCCTAACAATTTATTAGCTGTTTGGGGGGGGGGGGGAGGAAAAAAGAATTCTGTTTCACGTTTGGAACTCACACCACTGTGCCCTCCTGCTCCCCACCCCCATCATCATGGGAAAAATGATGCTGATATTGAACACAGACAAAGGTCACAGAAGTAAAAACAGGCCTAGCATCCCAGTAAGAAAGGCAGAGAACCTCCACCTTATGGATTGATAAGCAAAGACCAACATCCCATCCCAGACCAGACTTCAAGGGCCAGGAATGATGTGGGACGAACAAAAAGAGAGTTACACAGAGTCAGAAATACTGGTTCAAGCTCCCCGATTATGAGTCTTCTCCAGTTCCTTAGAGAGGAATAGAAGACTATATCGCGTTAAATATCTATGTATACTCTGCTGATCTGCCTCTGAAGGGCAAGACAGTTGAGTGGAAAGAGCGTGACTGTTGGAGATAAATGGACCAGGTTCCAAGACCAGTTTTCTCACTTAACAAGTTTGTGATCCTGGGCAAGTAGTTCCACCTCTCAGCCAGTTGTTGCTGAGTTTGGTAAGAAAGTTATGATACCACCTGCCTCAATAATAGTTGAGGCTGAATGCCATAGTATATAAAATCTGTCTCACACAATAAACCCTTATTGTGTGGTGATTATTCTCATTTTGTTAATGTTTTTCAGAAGGAAACATAAGAAAAATTCTTATTAAAGTCAACTATTAAGAGAAGGAAAAACAAACAATCACTAATTTTCATGAGAATTATCAGGCTGTTGCTTTCCTATTTAATCACCCTGGAGTAAATAGCAATAGTTGGAGGCAGATCAGAATTAGATAACCACCACGAAGTGGTGACCACCAAGTGGACCAGTGGCATTTTAGGCTCAGTTTCCCATTTTCTAAAAGCAAAGAAAGTACATCTTATTCCTCTGGGGAAAGTGCTTAAATGATTTCTGGGTTCCTGCAGCCCAGAGTCATAAAAAACAGAGATTAACTTCCCAGGTCCCTGACTTGCACAGGTATCTCCCAAGGCCTTGTGAGAAACCCTAGTGATGTGTTCACATGATCATATGCTTTTGTAAAATTTGCTAAGGTAGTAGACAGTTGACTCTTGTTATTTGCAGTAATTATACAATTTTATAAAGTCACCATGAGAGCTGAATTAGTGAATATTGAATTGTTGCTCCTAGAAGAAATACAAGGTTAGGTTCCTGTGAGCCCCTGGTCACAACATTTTTGTCAACTGAT
The DNA here is from genome assembly GCF_949987515.2 of Delphinus delphis. Taxonomy (NCBI): domain Eukaryota; kingdom Metazoa; phylum Chordata; class Mammalia; order Artiodactyla; family Delphinidae; genus Delphinus; species Delphinus delphis. Next base: position 28,647,347 of record NC_082696.1, read on the forward strand.
CAATACATATCAATAACTTTATTTTATATGTGGTTCTGTTTAAAGACTTATATAATATATACTGTTGATTCATTGACATTGAGCTCACCACCAACAGACTATAATAATTCTTGCCTGAATGAAGCTTATTCAAAATGTATTATCTCCACAAGACACCTCACAACCTTCTTCTACTTAGGAACACTAAGCAGCACTTTAGCACTACACTTCAGGATCACTGAACTAGCAAAATCAACAAAAAGCACAAAAATGCAAAAAATGTGGTACTGAATCGCCTGCAGAAAGGACACTTGTTTACAGCATGAGAACTGAGATAAGAAGGCAGGGCGTCACCCTGTTCAACCTCATCTGGGAACTTGCACATTGAGCAACTCAAGTTTTTCATCTCTCTGTACCTATCTATGAACCACCACCAAAAAAGTGCTGCAAATATTGCTTTTGGGTTACACATAAATTTTAATGAGTCAGCAAATTCATAAACACAGAATCCACAAACAATGAGAATCAACTGTACATTTGCTGTAATTTGTTAACACTGTATTTATCCACTATGACATTTCTTCCATCAGACTTCCTCTGCTGTCTGGTGGAGTTAGAGTGGCTAAATGGATTCTAAGGATCCAACTAAAGGGAAGTTTAGTTGGGAATAAATTTATTTGATTTTACTGATGTATATTTATGTGGTTTCCAGTCACTTCCATGTTGTTAGTACAAGCTGTCCTGGAGTAGGAATGTCTTCTAAGAGTAACCTACTGTCTACTGAGCAAACCCAGCCAACATCATGCCATAAAAGTATGAGAGCCATATATCTGGAAAAGATGAAAACTCTAATTCAAAAAGATACATGCATTCCAATGTTCACGGCAGCACTATTTACAATAGCCAGGACATGGAAGCAACCCAAGCATCCACTGACAGATATGCAATGGAGTATTACACAGCCATAAAAAGAATGAAATAATGCCATTTGCAGCAACATGGATGGACCTAGAGATGATCATACTAAATGAAATAAGTCAGAGAAAGACAAATATCATATAATATCATTTATATGTGGGATTTTAAAAAATGATACAAATGAACTTATTTACAAAACAGAAATAGACTCACAGACATAGAAAACAAATTTAGGATTACCAAAGGGGAAACGGTGGAAGGCATAAATTAGGAGTTTGGGATTAACAGTTACACACTACTATATATAAAATAAACAACAAGGACCTGCTGTACAGCACAGGGAAATATATCCAATATATTGTAACAACCTATAATGGAAAAGAATCTGAAAAAGAATATATATATATACACATATATATGTGTGTATAACTGAATCACTTTTCTGTATACCTGAAACATTGTAAATCAGCTATACTTCAATTTGAAAAAAAAAGATGGGGCCCAGAGACTGTATCAGTCTATGAGTGTTCTCTATGGCACTTGGCATCACTGTCTACCAGCAACAGAGGAGAAAAGATGTTTGAAACACGTGGAACCAGAAACTAGTCTGTGGAAAATTCTTCCAGTCATCAGATGTTTAAATCTTAAGTGGAAGATTTACTTCTCATGACATAGTCAAATTGGAAATTCACTCCTGTTAAGAACATGCTTGATAATAGCAAATATGCAATAATAAATGAAACATATTTCTTTATCTTTCTTTTTGAATAGTTATTATGCAAAATAGAATTTATCAGATTTCCTTCTTTTGTAAAACACGCTTAGCAATATTGCAAACAGAATTTCTGTGAGAAGTTGAATGTCTGATCCATCTCAATTATCAATAATAAGAAATACATTTCAATCAAACATACTAGCAGATCGAATTACTTTCTATTTTCTTCATGAAAAATTATTTTTAAAAGCCATTATCATATGAAGAGGAAACTTAGGAGTACACGGGCAAAATATAAGAAAGGTGTGCCAAGTAGTTAATTAACAATAAATATTATATTGTTTTTCCAGATTTTGTGATGTTTATGATATATTCTGTATTCTTAAAGTATAATTTGTTGAGATTGTTTTTCTAACTTTAAATATTTAATTTCATAACCACTTTTATATACTTTTCCTTAAAGATGATCTACAAAATTGTATAACCTTAATATCCACCAAAACCTGGATCCATCCCCAACGTGAAGAATTTCTTTAGGAAAATATCTTTACTACAATGTCACCTCCTAGACAGGAAGTAAAACGGAAACCAGTATCTTAAACTCTGGCAACCTTCACTCCAAAGCAATGTGCAAACATGTTATGAAATAACCTTCCAGAGAATTCACCACCCATGGCCCACCAGTGAACCAGACCCACGCAGAGGCCTCAGGGACACTAGGAGGAGGTGGTATCACCTGTATCCAGGGCAGGTGCTTGCCCTGAGGATCCAGTGTTCCACAGGTGACGTCACTTTCTTTACTCCACCTAAACTAAGCAAACCGGAAGGTAACTTTACAACTGTTTTTTTAAAAAAGAAACAAATCTACTTCCTTGAAATATGCTCTCTACATGAAAACAAAGAGCCTAGTTGCCCAGCAGCTATTATTTAGTGATAGGTAAGTAGGTAGGTAAGGGGATGGATAGGTGGATGGCTAGATGAAAGAAAGAAGGAAGGAAAGAAGGAAAGAAAGAAAGAAAGAAAGAAAAAGAAAGAGAGAAAGAAAGAAGGGAGGAAAGAAAGAAAGAAAGGAAGGAAGGGAAGGAAGGAAAGAATAGGAGGGAGGGAGGGAGGAAGAAAGACAGGGAGAAAGAGAGAAGAAAGAAAGAAAGGGAATGAGAGAGAACTTGGGCAGATGTTAAATGTCTTTGTCTTATATGGAATTCAATATTTTCCCCAAATATATACATCTTAATTCCCTAGGTCTTCTGATAGATCTTCTGATTGTACCATGTGCCGCAAAATACTACTCCCTGTATTAGCTGACTTTGAGAGTTAGAGAAATGCACTTAGATGCTCTGGGAGCACAAACAACTACTCTAAACCTTTTCCTGCTTCATTAAATGACAAAAAGCCTGCAGGTCTGAGTTACAGTTCCAGAAGTTACTGTCACTCAACTGACACAAGTAAAAGCTTTGGAAAGAGAAAGGAGAAAAGGTTCATGTGAGAGGACGGGTGGGGAGAAGTGGAAAGCAAAGGGGAGTGAGAGTGGCAGAGAAGGGCAAGGATGGTGAGCACAGTTGGAACAGCCATGGCCAAGTTTGGAGAAGCCCAGGGGAGATGCTGGTGAAACAACCAGGGCTAGCAGCCACTCTCAGCCTAACCTCCGAGGCCAGGGCCTCAGGGAATTCCATCTGGACTTAATGTGGAGCCCCAGAAGCAGCAGCTCAACCCATACCATTGTCCAGAGAATTTCCAGAGGCTGAGGCAGTAAGGAGCAATCTGCCTCGGTGCTCTTTGATCCAGGATTTATTTATTTATTTATTTATTTATTGGTGGTATGTGGGCCTCTCACTGTTGTGGCCTCTCCCATTGTGGAGCACAGGCTCCGGACGCACAGGCTCAGCGGCCATGGCTCACGGGCCCAGCCGCTCCGCGGCATATGGGATCTTCCCGGACAGGGGCACGAACCCACGTCCCCTGCATTGGCAGGCGGACTCTCAACCACTGCGCCACCAGGGAAGCCCCAATCCAGGATATTTTAATTTCCTAAAGCACCCACTGTGTGGCCCTAGTATTCATTGTTCTTTCTGCTCTCTCGTCTACTTACGGCATTCCAATTAGACAGTGACCAAAGAAAAAAATCAGGAGAGGCGATTAGGTCTATCTATAAGTCTGATCCTACCATGTAAGGAGACGTGGGAAGTAGGAAGAAGGAGGAAGCTGACCTTGACCTGCTATTTGTCTGAGCAGAGAACAGAGCAGGGTGGAGAATGTGGGAGAGAGGGTAGGGAGAGAAAAATAATCGGAAAACATTCAACATATCAACCTCCTATGGCTCTGGCTGACACCGGCGTCAGCATGAAGGTGCTGCTGCAACTTTCTGGAGCACCTTATTGCTAGCACTGGAGAGAAAATTCTGTCCTAATTTTAACTTTTTTAATAAACCTATTCGGTGTCAGTACAATTCTTCTACATTAACATCTATATCTTGTCTTCTGGAGAAGAAAAGAAGGAGAAGAGACCGCAATGGGGACGTGGCCTTCCCCAGCTCTGGCATGGTCCTGCCCTGATCACTAGAACATTTCTGGGGTAATATGCAGAGAAAGAGAGGAAACTTCCACTAAACCCATTTTCTCCCAATTTGGGGTCAGCTTCTGGAACCAATACTATGTTGGGTGATCATATGAAATTTGAATTACAGATAAATTTCTACCAATGAGTACAGGAAGTACCTATTAAACTTCTCTTTGTTTAATATGGTGCATGTGAAGTCTTATATAACCTTGTCATTTTATCGCAACTCCATCTGGCAAAAGAAAATATATTTTGTGAAAGAAAGATTCATTTCAAAACAAAAACATCATTTTGGTGTTTGGATCAGTCATCCCAAAGTGCTAGTGAAGATATAATTAAGTAATTTGATTTGCCACTAAAATAACCACCTTTATTTACTTGTTGCCATGATGCTGGGCTAAATCTCCTATTGCATCATCGTAGTCCTCTAATTACAAAAGAGAGTTGCTTTTCTATTTGGCCCCTCAGGGTTCAATGTCATAGTGTGACTGGTTAACATCCATTCCAGCTCAGACGCCTAGTTTAAGCTGATCGTGGCAATTCCTTTCCCCCTCCACTGACTTCTCAGAAGCAGATAGGGATTGCCCATTTGAGCTGAAAGGGAATGCAGAGAGCCAATCTCAGGGCTCCTAGGAAAAGTAGCCGATCTATCCCTCCCCGATGACGGTGAGCACGGTTGATTTTAGCAGCTGATATCAGCCTTACTGAGATACTGTCGCCACACTCAAATTAACATCATTCAATAATGATTTAAGGGACTTTCCTGGTGGCGCAGTGGTTTAGACTCCGTGCTCCCAATGTGGGAGTCTGAGTTTGATCCCTGGTCCAGGAACTAGATCCCACATGCATGCCACAACTAAGAGTTTGCATGCCACAACTAAGGAGCCCGCCTGCCGCAACTAAGACCTGACACAACCTAATTAATTAATTAAAATGATTTAATAAAAGGGAATTACAAAGGTAGGGGCAGGGTGAAATGAGAGGGCAAGGAATAAAGCAGCACCTTAGGGCAAGAGGCAGGAGAGCTCTCATCACACTCGTTCCCAACAGGCACAAGGGGCAGGGGTTACAGAACCCAGGAGAGAGTGATGGAGAGAGGGTCACCTTGAGAAGAACTGTGACTTGGATTAAGGAATGTGGTCAGCACACCTTGACCTCACAAGGAGGAAGCCAGATGAATAAATATCCCAGCTTCATTCTCTTCTCTCTGCTCAGTTTCCTTCAGGGTCTTCCTATGGGCGGAATCCAGGCAGAAGCCAGCAGATGAGGGAGCCCACTCATGTAATCCGTACAGGTGGGCCTCACAGGGCACAGAGCAGACAGAGAAGGGCAGAGGGTGGGTCTGAAGGGATAACTGAAAAGGTCCAAAACACTTTTGCTTTATTAAGCCTGCAAGGAAGGCAGCCGAAGATTGAAGACGGCGCCGTAGAAGTCAGAGCAGAGACAAAGCACCTGGGTGACTAATGACAAGCAGCCCTAAACTCTGCCCTATCTCTGGACTCTCTGCTCTCTAAGACAAGTTTCCATATTGTTCAAGCCTGTTGAACTCATAGGAGCTGTAACCTGCTGCAGAAACTATCCTGACTCAGTGCTTTTTCAAACTGCAAGTGGTAACCCGTTAGCGGGTGGTGAAATCAGTTTAGTAGGCTAAAAACAGCCCTTTTTAAAAATGGAAGGGGGGCTTCCTTGGTGGCGCAGTGGTTAAGAAACCGCCTGCCAATGCAGGGTACACAGTTCGAGCCCTGGTCCGGGAAGATCCCACATGCCGCGGAGCAACTAAGCCCGTGCGCCACAACCACTGAGCCTGTGCTCTAGAGCCCGTGCTCCGCAACAAGAGAAGCCACTGCAATGAGGAGCCTGCGCACCTTAACGAAGAGCAGCCCCCGCTCGCCGCAACTAGAGAAAGCCCGCGCGCAGCACAGACGACCCAACACAGCCAAAAATAATTAATTTAAAAAGAAAATGGAAGGGAAAAGAAAACAGAAAGACTAAAATAGAATATCTGAGAGTGCATCACACAATGAAAGAATAAGTATCTTTTCATGAAACTTATTTCAGTCATGTGTGTGTACACATACACATGCATACTTATACTAGACATGTAAAATGTATTTCTTACTATGAGTCAGGGTTTAAAAAAAATTTGAAAGTCACTCTGCTAACGGACAAAACAAGTTTTTCCCTCACAAGTTTCTTCTCAGGCATATTGTGCATTCAGGAAATCACCTCAGCCACAGAAGCCTGCAGGGCGTCTTTAAGAGCACAGCAGTCTTTGTGATTACAGCTTCTAGAATTCTCTATCTGTGAAAAATAGGCTACAGGGTTCCAGAGGCTACAGTGCTCTCTATAGTAATAAAATGTTTCTCACTTATTTTTAGTTTTTAATATCCAATGTGTTTTCAAAGTTTTGCCATTTTCTATGCAAACAAATGCCCCACTCCTAATTTCGGCAGATACTGAAGAATGGTTCGAGTTCCAAATTATCAGTAATCGATTTCTTTTATCCTGATTCTAAAATTCTCTCCAAGACAGGAGAACTGCTAGTTTTTCTTACAGGGCCCGTTCACAATTCCTTATTGTAAGATTTATCCTTCCAACCAAGCTTGCTATACTAGTAGGTACTTACTCTGAAAGTGCTAGCAAATATAAAAGGCCCCCTGATATCTGCTAGTAAAACACTGAACAGAATTTCGAGTTCATTTTTGAAAGATTAAAATGCAGGGATTTCCAGTGTCTCTTCACTTTACTGTCAGACGATCCTTTTGTCTGGTAATATAAAGCATTTAAAACTAAGGGGCTTAAAGAAGTGTTACTGCCCTTACGAACGCTTTCACCTGCAAGTAAAAGATAAGTAAGAAAGACTTTCAATGATCTGAGCTAACAAGTTGTCCAGAGGTAGGCAGTTCTGGGTTCCATTTTGGGAGCAGTAGCTAAAAATGACATCAAGTATTCAGGCTCTTTTTATATTTCCACTCTGCCATTTTTAGTACAGTGTCTCTTTATCCAGTCATCTCATCACTTCATGGTTACAGGAAGACAGATGTAGCTACAAGCAAGTTATCCTCACTTAGCTACTTTCAAGACAAGAAGAGAGGCTTAGAGGTCAAAGGGCTTTTCACAATTCTCTGTATTTTTCACCAGGAAAATACGCTTTTCTAGAAGCTCCTTCTCCCAACACATTCCCTTACATCTTTTCAGCCAGAAGTTGGTCATATGCAAAACACTAGACCAACTACTGGCACACAGGAACCAGCTCACCATGACTGGCTAAGACCCGTGAGGTTCATTCCCTGTAGCTCACAACCTGCCTTGAGATTTAGGAATCTGAATGAAATCAGAATTCTGTTGGCTTGCCAAGAGAAAATGGTGGATAAGAGCCTTTGACAACACCTTCCTCCTCTCATTCTGCTAGCAAAATTGGACTGCCTCATTGGAACAGGTTAAATGACTTTTGTAATGTAAGCTCATTGGAAAGGCTCTTGGAAACAGAGGTCACCGGTGTGCTTTCTCCATACTGAGTAAACTTTTGAAAACTGTGGAAACAGAAACAAATGACCTGACACTCTTAAACCTCAGCTTCAGCAGAAAAAGCTTTAACTAAAAATTTTCTATGCCAAACGCCTTCTAGAATGAGACTAATGTTGTACAAATCTAAACATTCAGGTACATGAGTCAATTAGAATGAATAGCTGAGGATATCTCAGATTTGGTTTTAATTCTCTGCACATCTGTATTCCACAAAATCTTAAGAACAATTCCAATTTGTTCTATTATACATCCATGTTAACATACATATACAGCAAAGACTAAATTAGTTATGCCTTTGGTTGACATAACTCTGAAAATATGTCCCCACTAGATCACTTCATTATTTAGAGCAAAATACCATAAATTCCTGGGGAAAATCAAAACTGCTCACTTGTATAGTGAAAATCTTGATTAGATGCTCTTATAGAAACAGGCTCTTTTTTTTTTTTTTAGATCAAATCTATTTATTAAAACTGAATACCAGATCAGTATTCCACTAAAATGTTCAAATTATCAGCTAGGTTTTCTAGTCTGAATAGCAGTCATTCCTGCACTGTCAAAAACTCAGAGAAGCACTATATGACAAACTATTAGCATCACACATTTAATGTTTGAACTTGCCTTGGACTGAGACGTTCATGCTTACAGACTTTGTATAGTGATAGCCGCCAATAGATATAGATCTCTTACGCTAGGGGGGACTGTGCTAGACATTTTCCAGACACATTCTCATTTAATCCTCACAAGGCTGGGATGAAGGCATTATTTTCAAAATTTTACATATGAGGTAACTTCTTAGGAAGATGATGTAAACATTGTACAGTTACCAAAATAATAGATTTTGTATTGTCAAGCATGTTGAGGTCATTATTATAAATCGATTGTAATAGATTTAGTTATAGCTTGAATTGGATATTTTACATTTGCTGAAGTCCATTGAATTTAGAGTCATGATTTACTCGATTTGTTTAGATATTCAAGTTCTTTGTTTATAAACAAGAGAGACAGATTCTGGTTAACTGAAGTAAAGCTGAAACATTGGGAGAACATGGAGTAGCTCACAGAATCAAAGAGGAATAAATAACTGGATCATTGGAAGAATAAGAAACACAAAAATTTCCAACATCTAGGTAGCAGGAACTAATGGACCAGTTCCTTCAGGAAAACACCATAGAGACGATCCATTATGCTCACTTCCTTTGGACGTGGCTCACGATTCTAACTTCTAGTAGGTTAAATCTGATTGGCCAAGCTTGGGTCACATGCCTAACTATTTTTCAAGAGGAGAGTAGGGATCTTTATTTTTGGCATAAGTAGGGAAAGAGGAGTTCTCTAAGGGAAAAAGAAGGTGCTACTTCCAGAAGATGAAGGAGGCGACCCTGGGTTGGCAAAAACACGAGTTGTCCATGACAGTACATTGCAGAGCTAGGATTCAAACCTCAAACCACGCCAAATCTTTTGCTCTTAACCATTTTCCTATTTCTTTTTTTTCAATCACTCATTAGTAAAATAATTCCAGTGGAGCAAAGTGAGATAAATATGTGATAATTATCGCATAGGGCATGGCATTGCTGTATACATATTCAATGATTAATACCAGCACTCACAGAAAAGTCTCGAGGGAATCCAATGGCAGGTCTTGCTGATGATTTTGGCATCTTGTCTGTTGATCTCCTTTTTGCCATGCTGGCCTGCTGTTGGGAAGCTCTGTTAGCAACCAGACTCATCTAATCAGCCAAATCTGGGATCGTTGAGTAGTCTTAGTTCAGTTCAATTGCAAAAGTGTGCACTTCCTTTTTCCATCCGTCTGACATCAGAAAAATAACACTATTACTACTCTTAGTGTCATCTAGCAGTTTCATTTGTGGTTTACTGTTCCCGTATCAGCTCTGGGAAACAAAATATCAACTCATATTTTAAAATTTCCAAGTTCCTTTTTGATGTAAAGAGTTATTTTTCCACAAAATTTCCATGGTTTTCATTAATGTGTAAAGAGAAAACTCAGATTATAAAATTTTGCTTTTTAAGTTAAAGGTAGGTGTCAGATTTGTAAGGTAGCCATCTGAGAGTCCCTTTGATATTTTAAAGTTCTCACCATTCAATATTTTTATTCTTTAAAGCTGTAACATGTATTATGGTGAAATGCTTGAAGGCTTCATTTGGAATTATGAAACCAGGCTTCTTTTTTTCTCATAAAATATTGTATGTATTTTAGTGTAGCTTGGTCCTAGTGAGTAAAACCAAATAACTAAAATCTAGCAAGAAATAAAGAAAGAATGAAAGAATGGAAGGAAGGAAGGAAGGAAGGAAGGAAGGAAGGAAGGGAGGGAGGGGGGAGGGAGGAAAGAGAAAAGAAGAGAAGAGGAAAGAAAAGAAAAAAAATAAAATAAGAATTATTCTTCACTACCGTTTATTGAACCTGTCAGGACATGGGGTAGGGTACACATCTACACACACAATCTCAATTGATGGCAAAGACAATTACTACTAAAAATAAATATCAGTTTGTGAAGGAAATGAAAGGATAAAGTGAAACAAGGAACCATGACATTGGCCCAACAAAATGGCTGTGCTAAATAAAAGAATTTAATAGGAATCTATTTGCTATTTTTATTTATTAAATTAATTTATTATTTATCTATTTTGGCTTGTTGGGTCTTCCTTGCTGCGTGCGGGCTTTCTCTAGTTACAGTGAGCAGGGGCTACTCTTTGTTGTGGTGTGCGGGCTTCTCATTGCAGTGGCTCCTCTTGTTGTGGAGCACCGGCTCTAGGCATGCAGGCTTTGGTAGTTGTGGCACGCAGGCTCAGTAGTTGTGGCGCACAGGCTTAGTTGCTCTGCAGCATGTGGAATCTTCTTGGACCACGGCTCGAACCTGTGTCCCCTGCACTGGCAGGTGGATTCTTAACCACTGTGCCACCAGGAAGTCCTATTTGCTATTTTTAAAAGGACTCCTGAAGGTTCAGTGAGACTTATGGAGCAGGGGGCTAAGGATGTCACTCTAGATCTAGACTCAGAGAGGTCCAGTCCCAACTCTGCCATTGAACAGCTTATGTATCCAAATCAAATACTACCACACTATTTCTGTGGGTACCAGTTTCTCATATGTAAAGTGGAGATAATAAAACCACCTACTATATTTTGTGTGTGTGTTAAACAACACTTCCAAGGTACTTAGAATGGCGCCTGCACTTTATATTATTATATCTATGTTTAGGATATTAGGGAACCATGAAAAGTATGTTGTAGAAATAATATCCATTGACATGGGGAAATATTTGTTATAAAATAGTATACAAAGCCTGAGTCTATTTTTTATAAGCTATATGTATGTATATATATATATATATTCATTGACAATGGAAGCATATAATAAAATGTGAAGAGTGGTTATCTCTGAGTGATAGAATTATGTGATATTCGCTATTTCATTGTGTTTTTCCATATTTTCCAAATTTTACCAAATGAACCTGATTGATTTTATAATCAGGAAAAAAAAATCACTAGAAATACAACCAGTATTTTTTTTTTTAATGGTTTTAAGTAGGAAGGATGAAATCAAGTAGAAAAGAGCCTTTCCATTCTGACAGTCAAGATCAAAAGAAAACTGGCGAGGTCACAGAGGAGTTAAAAATCTTCAGTTCAGGGCTTCCCTGGTGGCGCAGTGGTTGAGAGTCCGCCTGCCGATTCAGGGGACACGGGTTCGTGCCCCGGTCCGGGAGGATCCCACATGCCGCGGAGCGGCTGGGCCTGTGAGCCATGGCCGCTGAGCCTGCGCGTCCAGAGCCTGTGCTCCGCAACGGGAGAGGCCACAACAGTGAGAGGCCTGCGTACCGCAAAAAAAAAAAAAAATCTTCAGTTCAGTCCAGGGTACCTTTAGAGAAAGGAAAATAATGTGGGATTCAGATTCAAGTGTGTGTTTAAATCTTAACTGTAAAACAATAATCCTGTTACCTTATGTAAGTAACTTAATGTCTATGATGTTCAGTTTCCCATTTATAAATTAAGGCTGGTTGATACCTGTTATGGAGACTTGATGAATTATGTAAAGAGTTAGGGACACAGTGTGCATTCAATAATGATATCTTTATCTCACAAAGAGGCCAATTTATCATCTTCATTGCTCATTAAATGAAAATAAAAAAGAATATTTTTTATATAGCTTCCTGCCATAAACTGGAATTTAAGTAAGCTCATGACTGTAATAAATAACTCAATAATCTATATGTATTCCTTTTAGTAATGTTTGAGTCCAAAGGGCAAGACTGGGCTCCATTGTTTTAAAGAGATTACTTATTTCCACCTGATCTTGGTTGTAACTACTATCTACATAATTTAAAAAAATGATGAGCAAACCAAGTTTCAATTTATTTGGGAAAAAAAGATTTCTTCTTTTTTTTTAATGAAATAATAGTAATTCTATTACTTACTCCAGGCCTCCATGCCACCCACCTTGACATATTAGACATTATTTCCATTGTTTTGAGGTTTCACATGTATTTAGCCTCATGGTCAAATGAGGTCTAAATAAATGGGCGAGAAAAAAGAGAAAGAAAAATCACTCTACCATTACCTGGTCCCAACCCTCATTACTTGCAAAAGCTGTGGTTCTCAAATTTTAGTGTATATTTGAATCTGACTCAGTGGGTCTAGAATAGTTTCTGTGATACTGTTGCTAACAAGCTCCTGCGTGATGCTGATGTTACGGATCCATGGACCATGCTTTGAGTAGCAGAATCTAAGGGCTCTAGTCAACAGTGTATCTGGCCTAAATGCTCCTATATTACAGGGGACATAAACTGAGGAAAATGGAAATTTCTCATGATTTTAGTCTCCTCCGCCCAATACTGTTTTTAATGTTTCTAAGCCTCTGCTCACTCTGTTCCTGCTGACTCGCTCACTTCTAAAATCCTCATCCATTTGGTAAGTTGTGACTTATACTTTAAGGTTCATGTCCAAAGCTATGTCTGCTGGGACAAGACCTGCCCAGTGTATGGTGGTAGCCAGGTCCCTAACGAGTCCCTATAGGCTGAAGGGGACACTTTTGCTCCTATTGACTCCTCTGTCCATCCTCATTTGAATCACCTTCTCAGAGTCCATCAGAAGGACCCAGAGAGACCCTTGGGATGGGCAGGGTGCCCTTTTAGGTGCATTCCTTCCAATCAGGCATTTTCCTAAACTCAGAAATTTTTCAGGACGTCTAGTCCACTCGGCCAAGAGGGGCCAGTGGGTGCTTCCCTTCAACTTTTGCATAGTCTTTTGAGTTCTTTGAGGGGAAGATACTTGTAAAAATACAAAGTGATATACAAATATCCAATAACACAGTAGGATTAATAAAATCTGTCTTCTTTAAAACATAAAAATATTTCTGGGGCTTCCCTGGTGGCGCAGTGGTTGAGAGTATGCCTGCTGATGCAGGGGACACGGGTTCATGCCCCGGTCTGGGAAGATCCCACATGCCGTGGAGCCGCTGGGCCCGCCCATAAGCCATGGCCGCCGAGCCTGCGCGTCCGGAGCCTGTGCTCCACAACGGGAGAGGCCACAACAGTGAGAGGCCCGAGTACCGCAAAAAAAAAAAAAAACAAAAATTTCTGTGCCACTGAGACTCTTTGCTATCTGGCAAGGGCAAACTCAAACTTCCTGGCATAGGTGGCATAAGTGAATGAAGGTGGTCAGTTAGGGACAGAGTCCTGGTGAATCCATGACTCATCTGAGCAGGACAGCATCCAGCCACCCTCCCACATGGGAATGTCACCCGGGGCTGCCAGATTTCCCAGATGCCAGAAATCTAGATTTTTATATGAAATCTCCCGTATCAACAAATCCAATTTGGGGTTGTTGTTTAAACACTGTGAAAGCCAAACCAAACAAATCTATGGACCAGATGCAGCTGGTTGAGAGGAGACAGGGAAGAATGCGTGATTCTTTTTGCATTTCATTTAAAGTGACTCTGCCTTGAAAATAAAATTTCACTTCTCGCCGGTTGAGATCAATCAGAGTTGAGTGTAAAGCTTACCAGTGCCTGACATAGTCTGTGCTTGGCGACGGCTTCCCTTTAACACTGAAATGTGAGCCATAATGTCGAGTCTTGTTCAAGATAGTTCAGCCTCTATCCATATAAACTTATGTGCATGGTCAAATGCAACCAGAATCACGTGAAAAGTTTGGTTCCTCTGTCTGCATCCACTGACAGAGTATTGTTTTTCCTGGCCTTCTTTTCAGAAAATAGCTGTCAGGTAACTTAAGGAATCAAGAGGGCTGGGTGAGCACATCTGGTTCTGACCAAAGTCTGTGTGAGCAGTGTGGCATCTCTTCTGATTCTGATGGTGCGACAGCTTCTCAAGTTTGGCAGGTGATGTAAAAGTCTCTAGATATTTAGGCTTAGAAAGCCGAAAAGAAAGCTGTGAAACTTGCCCAAGCTGACCAGCACGTGGGAAGAAGAAAATCAGTGGATGTGTCAGCAGTACATTCTATATCATCTTTAACCAACAGTATCCTGCAAATCAAATGACTACACCTATAAGATTATACTCTTGGTGCCCAAAGCACTATTTTTATTGCTTTCATTTTTGTGTTTTTTCCCCATTTTAATCTTTATTTTTCAGGTGGGAAAACATTCACCCCGATATCTGAAATAATGACTTCATGTATTACACACCTTGGAATTCTCCTTGCAATTTGTCAATGGAATGGATGAGTGAATACATTATCTTAAATCACAGAGGCTAGAACAATGACCTCTTTTACTCTGTCATGTACAAGGCAACAAATCACAGGTGGCCGTTTATTACACGTAACAATGAATGAATAGCAGTGAATGGATAACAATGAATAAACAAGAGGCTTAGAAGCTCCTTCTGATCACTAATGGGCACTGTAATAGTTCCAGTGTAATGATTATCATAAAGGTATTAACAGTGGTATTATGAGAATATAGGAGGATTTGATCTAGTCAGGGATATCAGTGACGTCTTCCTTGGGGAAGAGATAAAGGATATATAGGGCTGTTCATTAGGAAAGAAGGGCAGAAGGAATATTCTGGGCCAAGGGTCAGCAAATTATAGTCCATGGACCCCATTCAGCTCATCCCATATTTTTATAAATATAAATTTGATTGGATGACAGACACACCCACTCATTTATATAGTGTCCATGGCTGCTTTAGAGCTAAGATGGCAGATTCAAGTGGTTGGGAGAGAAATCATATAATTTGCAAAGTCTAAAATTTTGATTATCATGGACCTTCACAGAAAAGGTTTTACTGACCTATATTCTAGGCAGAAGGAATAAGATATTCAAAAGCCCTGTGGCCAGAGAGAGGATTAGTAGGAACAACTGAGAGAAGGCCTATGAGATCAAAGTGGGGAGAGTAAGGTAAGAGGTGGTAAGCATATGGTGAGAGATGAAGCTAGAGACGTAGGCAAGCCCAAATCTACTCAATAGAGTCTCGAGGGCCACATTAAACAGTTTGGGCTTTTTCCTGAAAGCAATCTGAAGCCATTGGAATATCTTAAGCATGAGGGGGACAGGAAGAGGATGACAGAGTTGACACGATTAGTTCATATTGGAAGACCATTGAAGCCACACTATGACAAATGGACTGAAGGAAGGCAAAGTGGAGGCAAAATACAACACTTAAGAGACTCTTGAAAGAGACCAATGTTTTTCTGGGGGTAGGCAAACCACCACAAAACTCCAACATTTCAGTGACTTATCCTAACTAAGGAGAATTCCATGCTGAAAATTCATTCAGTTTCTGTTGATACAATAGTTTGTATGTGGAGATAAAATCTAATCTCATTTGGTGGAAGAAAATGAGCACAATTAAAATATTAACATTCCTCAAATCCAGACTGGTTTAATTAATACATAGTAAACAAGAGTGTGTAAAGAAGCAGAGAAATTTAGCTTAAATCTGCATGAAGAAAATGACTACCCATGCTTTTAAATTACTGGTCTTATGATTCTTGAAATACAAAAAAAAAACCCCAAAAAACAGGAGGGGAAAGAGAAGAAGGAGTAGAAGGAGGAGGAGGTGGAGGAGGTGAAGGAGGAGGTGGAGGAGGTGAAGGAGGAGGAGGAGGAGGAGGTGGAGAAGAAGTAGAAGAAGAATGAGGCTCCTGTTGCAAAGTATGGAAAGATGCAAATGAGAGTCAGGTGAAAACTTCATCTACAGTAATCCTAATATGCACTTCTGTGCCTGTTAAACATTTAGAAGACAATTACCTTGGTTTTCACATTTTCTGGTGATCAGTGCTATCCTGACTTAGCTGTCCTGGGAACACTTGTGTCTGTTGTGCAACAATGATGAACTTGAGTTTGGAGCTGTTAGCCCTGTACCTCTCTCTACGAATAATACGGAGCACATAAATGCTTCAAACAAGGCAACCAGAAACCTGATCTTGCCGGTCCTCCTTGGTATCAAATTCATTTATCAGTCCACCAAGGTCACTGACCTCAATTCCCCACAGCCTAGCTACTAAAATGATTAATTCATCCATTTTCTTATTTCATTCACTTAATTTGAAGGAGAAAAAAGTGAAAATATTTTCAATAAATTGACCTGTAAGCAATTGTATTTAGCTTGCTGCATCCTCTAAAAATGTATTAATGGTAATGAGAAGCATCAGTACATGCTCCAACAGAGATAAGAGTGAACAAAGAAACAGTACCTTTTATTATATATCTTCGTCACATTAATTAACTTGTTATCCCAGGTTTAGTCCTCTCTCTACAATTCTGCAGACTATTCTAACCTCAAATTCATAGGTATATGAATTGAAAGAATACACTGGGAGATATGGAGATCTAATTGGATTTCTGTAGAGGAAATAAATATGTAAGAAATTTTTAAAATGTATTTATTTTTATAGTGATTAATGGAGAACCCTAATGTTGAGTAAAACATGGTTTCCCTCAAAACTTCAGGGCAAAAGTTGTCCATTAGAAGTTTCGTGAAAATTGTATTCCCTTCTTCATGTAATGATAAGCACAGAGAAAATAATAAAAGAGTATGCACAAATTAATTTATTCTCATTGTAATGACCAAATAATCAAAGGATCAATTCATTCTGAACACCTGGACAATATCATATAGTATTTTTAATATGATACTTGGTAGTGTACTGGTCAATAGTTAACAAATGGTTAGGTGGTGGGAGTCCTGATTTGTAGAGTGTGTTGGTATATATGGGGTAAATATACCTACCATGACTGATGTCAAGCTTTCAATGTAAAGTCACTGAACAGAGAGTAAGGAAGAAATGTATTGTAATGCATCATTGTATAGTATTTTCTCCATACAGAATCTGTCAGATTTAGCAAATAAAAAGCCAGAATGTCCAATTAAATCTGAATTTCAGGTAAACAACACATAATTCTCTTTTTTTTTTTTTAAGATTTTTTTTTTTTTTTTGGCGGTATGTGGGCCTCTCACTGTTGCGGCCTCTCCCTTTGTGGAGCACAGGCTCCGGACGCGCAGGCTCAGAGGCCATGGCTCACGGGCCCAGCCGCTCCGCGGCATATGGGATCTTCCCAGACCGGGGCACGAACCCGTGTCCCCTGCATCGGCAGGCGGACTCTCAACCGCTGTGCCACTAGGGAAGCCCACACCTCTGATTTTATATTTAAGTATAATAGCTCTATATAAGAGAGTTAGATTTTGAAAATGCAACAATGGTACAAATTTTAAAGTGTATCTTTATTACTCATAATATTACTGTGATTTTAAAACAGCTTATAAACATGGTTTCATTCACTTTCAGTTGAAGTAAATTTCAGTGGAATTGAACTCTCCCAACCCCCATGCCACCCCTTAACTCCCACTCCTGGAAAAATCTCTGTGGCAAGGAAAAATACATTTTTAGACTTCCTTTCCACTTTTAGGGATTTGTGTGGTAGCCAGCCCTCTTTAGAATTGGGTGATTTTAATGAAAAAGCTCTAACTTCAAAGCTTCTGCCACTTTTCTGTGGGCTGAAGAATGGAGAACTAGAGTAGGAGTTCCTTTTGTCCTTGTGTTTGAGCACTTTGATCAGATATGGATAATGCAGAGATAAGCCTGGAATTTTGTTTGGGGTAAAGGTGAAAAATCTGCACCAATTCACAAACAAAGTAATGGGATTAGGAGTGTGCAGGCCTGCAGATAAGGAGAAAACACGATTAAGATGAGCTCTAGAGAACTGGGTACTGAGAAGGCCAAAACAACAATTTACCTAATTTTTTAAACTAATAAAATATAAAATAAGATATAGAATAAAGTAAAATAAATAGAGCAGGTGTCCTCACTTGAGCCAAACATTACACTCAAAGGATTTTCTCTTTTGGACATTTAGGGCATTTCTATTTCATGGTAGAAACTTGTATTGTGAATTATCACCATATATATATTAGACTAAGTTTTATTTTATGTTTTCTTCGAGTGAGGAACCCCCAGTACACATTCTGTTTCATATTATAAATTTATGTATGATCTAGTTTAATTCTCATGTTTGCCCTATATGTTGACTTCAGTTATCCTGGGAGAACATAAAAGTATATACGAAATGTAGCATTAAAAATAGTAGTTTGTATTTTATATCAGAGCCTGTACCTGACAAAGAAATCTGCAAGAAAAATAGCAAAGTTAGATATGAATACCAGTTCTGTAATCTAGTTCCTTTTCTTAATTTTCTCATTTCTTTTTTATTTATTTATTTGGTTGCACCAGGTCTGAGTTGCAGCATGCGGGCTCCTTAGTTGCAGCACATGGGTTCCTTTGTTGTGGCATGTGAACTCTTAGTTGCGGCATGCATGTGGGATTTAGTTCCCTGACCAGGGATTGAACCTGGGTCCCCTGTGTTGGGAGCATGGAGTCTTATCTACTGTGCCACCAAGGAAGTCCCTCTCATTTCTAATATTAGAAAATTGTATCACAAATAGGAAGTTATTAAACATGTTTGAAGTCTTTTCTATTAATTTGAATAGTAACTCAGTAAAGTATTCCTGTAGGTTCATCATAGTTGTTTATGAACTTTATTTAGTTACCAAACTGAGTTTTGACTATACCAGAAATCTGTTATATTACTGGTAGTAATTGAGCTAGACATAATTAAACTATTTCACTAGCATAACAGGTATTAAAATTTTCTTCTAACCATCTGATTGGACTGGTATTGATTAGCTCAAAGGTGCATTCTAGAATTATCTTCAAAGGTTGCATTATTTGTCAAACTCTGTTGTCTATGACACTAAATGATTAAAATCTGTAAATTCTCTAGAATTAAAAAAAAAATTTTTAATGCTTTAAACATGCTATGTTACTTAAGTCTAGGTAAGAAAAAAAGGCAATCCACTGGAGAGCATCTTTAAAAAATTAATTTATTTGATGCAGTGCATCCTTAGTCACAAGAGTGGTACAATCATAAAAAAAAAGGAAAATGTTTTCCCAACAGTTCCACTTTTAAGAATTTGTCCAGGAGAAAAAAAGTCATATAACTATATGAAAATGTATGTGCAAGGATATATACTGTAAAAAAAAAAAAAAGGGGGGGAAAAACTCAACAACAGAGTATTGGCTATATACATTAGAGAACTTTTATACATGGTATAATATGCAACTATTTAAAATAAGGTAGAACTATATTGATATTAAAATATATTAAAGTAAATAAGCAAATTGCAGAAAAGTGTATATAATATAGCTCTATTTTTGTTAATAAATAAATATACATGCAAACACAGAAGTTCATGTGTAGAGATAAACTTGAAAGAACAATACCAAACTATCAATTATGTTTACATTTGGGTAGTGGAATTGTAGTAAGCCTAGGAGAAAACTACAACTTTTATAAGTTCCTACATATAAATTTTTACTATGAGCAAGTACTATTCTTATAAACTTAGAAAACCCACAATCACTCACCAAAAACATAATGAAGTTAAAAATTAATTATTGGAAAGAAAGGATATATTTATTTTTCTTTGTAGATTATTTTAACTAGAAAAACCCAAAGGATTGATTGAAAACTGTTATACTTAATAAAAAGAATTTAATAAAGTGATTGTTTTAAAGATTACATATTCCTTGGGACTTCCCTGGTGATCCAGTGGGTAAGACTCCATGCTCCCAATGCAGGAGCCCAGGTTCAATCTCTGGTTGGGGAACTAGATTCTGCATGCATGCCACAACTAAGAAGTCCACACGCCACAACTAAGAAGTCCACATGCCACAACTAAGATCTGGCACAGCATAAATAAATAAATAATAAATACATTTTTAAAAAAGATTACATATTCCTCTAAAAGAGCTTATCAATATTCCAACCATAACCAACTAAAAAGTCTAATGGATAAAACATACGTGAACAAGATTAACATTTCTGACTTCCTTTTTCCACTGTCTATTCCATGATTGTTTTTTTTGTTGTTGTTTTGTTTTTATTTTTTGTACCCATCCAGAACCTCATCCAGGTTTCTTTACCCAGTGGAATGATCCAAATTTCATTCCTGGAGCTCCTGAGCCCTCTGTGATTCTGACTGGTTTGGATGCTGTAATTTTCCACCAACTTTACTTTTGGACGTGAAAGTACTAAAAGGTAGCCAGAGAATCCCCTTGCTTCCACATATAGGCCTCCAATTGTTTGTCATCAACTCAATTTCCTCTTGGTAATTAGGATGAATCATCCTAGCCAGTAGCCTAATCCCCTTCTTTTTCTCTTGGTTCAGCGGCATGGGGATTCCAAATTGGCCAGGTGGCAGTCTCATCTTCCTACTCAGCAGAAGTATTGTTGTATTCCCAGTGGAGTATTCCTCCCTTGAGAAGTAAGACCTCCAAACCAGCAGACCTCAGAAGTACAGGGACAGGAAGCAAGAATTCTGCAAGTAGGTTATAAGCTGAGAAACAGTAACTTAAAAACTGGCACAAGTGTTAAATGAACAAACAGAATAAAAAATATATACATCTTAAGTCTTATACTAGAGAAAAAAAATTTACAACCATGAAATGAGATCAGGCTATTATAAAAAAGGACTATTCAAAGGACTTCCCTGGTGGCGCAGTGGTTGAGAGTCCGCCTGCTGATGCAGGGGACATGGGCTCGTGCCCCGGTCCGGGAGGATCCCACATGCCGCAGAGAGGCTGGGCCCGTGAGCCATGGCCGCTGAGCCTGCGCGTCCGGAGCCTGTGCTCCGCAATAGGAGAGGCCGCAACAGTGAGAGGCCCACGTACCGCAAAAAAATAAAAAAATAAAATAAAACAAATACTCAGGGAAGAGATCTTAGAAATTAAAATATAATATCAGAATTTTTAAAATTTAATACAAGAGGATGAAAATAAAGCTATGGGAATGTTACAGAAATTTTGAAATAAATTAAAAGATAGAAAATAAAAGAGAAAAGATATGAAAATTAGAGAACCAATCCAAAAAGTTCATCTTCCAATTGATTTCAGAATAAGAGAGAAAAATAAACAAAGTAAAATATTTAACAAAAATATTAAGAAAATTTTCCAGAATTAAAGAATGTGAGTTTCTTAATAAAAATGCCCCACTGAATGCCTATAATGATAGATTGAAAATAGAACCACATTAATGTTCATTGTTACTGATTATAGTACATTTGGAACAAAGAAAATATCCTACAAGTTTCCAGAGGGAGAGCAAAAATGTCAAATACAAAAGATCAGGTAAAAGGATTCCACTAGCAACACTGGAAGTTAAAAGGAACTGTAAGATGAATAAGGTCTGGGGATCTAATGTATAACATGGTGACTATAGTCGATAACACTGTATTGTATAACTGAAATTTGCTAAGAGAGTAGAACTTAAATGTTCTCACTGGAAAAAAAGGTAAATATGTGAGGAGATGGATATGTTAATTAACTCAATGGGGGAGAATCCTTTCATAGTGTACACATATATCAAAACATCACATTGTACACTTTAAATACCTTATAATTTTATTTGTCAATTGTATCTCAATAAGGCTGAAGAAAAAGTAAATCTCTGCCCAATCTCTCAACCACTTATCCTTATATGAAAATAAATTCAAGAAGCACTGTATCGAACCTGTTGGAAATGCTTCTTAACACCAATGTAAAATAGTTAGCTAGGGAAATCAGGGAAATCAGCCCCATGCTTTGATGACCGAGAGGGGTGGGATCAGGAGGGTGGGAGGGAGGCTCAAAAGGGAGGGGATATGGGGATATATGTATGTATATGGCTGATTCACTTTGTTGTACAACAGAAACTAACACAGCATTGTTAAGCAATTATACTCCAATAAAGATCTATTAAAAAAAAAAACTACAATGAGATACATTTCACACTCGAAATGAAAATCAAAACTACAATGAAGTATCAACTCATGCCAATCAGAATGGCCATTATCAAAAAATCTAGAAACAATAAATGATGGAAAGGGTGTGGTGAAAAGGGAACCCTCCTGCACTGTTGGTGGGAATATAAATTGATACAGCCACTATGGAAAACAGTATGGATGTTCCTTAAAAAACTAAAAATAGAACTACCATATGACCCACCAATCCTGCTACTGGACATATACCCCGAGAAAACCATAATTCAAAAAGAGACATGTACCACAGTGTTCACTGCAGCACTATTTACAATAGCCAGGCCATGGAACCAATGTAAATGTCCATTGACAGATGAATGGATAAAGAAGACGTGGCACACATATACAATGGAATATTACTCAGCCATAAAAAGAAATGAAATTGAGTTATTTGTAGTGAGGTGGATGGACCTAGAGTCTGTCATACAGAGTGAAGCAAGTCAGAAAGAGAAAAACAAATTCCGTATGCTAACAGTATTTGTTTAGATAAGGAATCTAAAAAAAAGGTACTGATGAACCTAGTTGCAGGGCAGGAATAAAGACGTAGACATAGAGAATGGACTTGAGGACACGGGGTGGGAGGGGGAAGCTGGGGCCAAGTGAGAGTAGCATCGACATATATACACTACCAAATGTAAAATAGATAGCTAGTGGGAAGAAGCAGCATAGCACAGGGAGATCAGCTCAGTGCTTTGTGATGACCTAGAGGGATGGGATAGGGATGATGGGAGAGAGGCTCAGAGGGGGGGGATGTGGGGACATATGTATGCATATGGCTGATTCACTTTGGTGTACAGCAGAAACTAACACAGTATTGTGAAGCAATTATACTCCAATAAAAATCTATTAAAAAAAAAAAAACAGCAGGAACTGGAGAAACACTTTCAGAAGAGTGAAGGAAAATTAGTTCACTCCAGAATTACATACCCAGCCAAACTATCAGTTAGGTGTGAGGATAAAACAGATATTTTCAGCCATGTAAGGTTTCAAAATTTATCTTGCATGCACCTACTTCTGGAAACTTCTGGTAATTGTGTTTCACCAAACCAAGGAACTAAATCAACAAAAAAAGAAATGGGATCCAATAAAAAAGATAGAGGTGATAAGAATCCCCAGGATTGTGGTATAGGGCAGGGGTCCCCAACCCCTGGGCCGTGGACTGGTACTGGTCCACGGCCCATTAGGAACCAGGCCACACAGCAGAAGGTGAGCAGTGGCTGAGCAAGCAAACTTCATCTGCCGCTCCCCATTGTTCCTCATCGCTCGCATTACCACCTGAACCATCCCCCCTCTCCCTGTCTGTGGAAAAATTGCCTTCCACGAAATCAGTCCCTGGTGCCAGAAAGGTTGGGAACTGCTGGTATAGGGAGATCTCAGGATGACAGCTATAATAGTAAGTGGAAATGGTAACCAATCTATATTGTAACAGTTAAGAATACTCCAGGGCTTCGCTGGTGGCGCAGTGGTTGAGAGTCTGCCTGCCAATGCAGGGGACACGGGTTTGAGCCCTGGTCTGGGAAGGTCCCACATGCTGCGTTGCAGCTGGGCCCGTGAGCCATGGCCGCTGAGCCTGCGGGTCCGGAGTCTGTGCTCCGCAATGGGAGAGGCCACAACAGTGAGAGGCCCGCGTACCAAAAAAAAAAAAAAAAGAATACTCCAGAAGAGGCTCTTTCATTAAAATAAAATTGATAGATTACCTGAATTATTTGAGAGATTTTAACAACAGAGAATTTGTGGTTGAATTAATAAGTACATAATAAATTAAGCAAATAAAAAATAAGATACTTATTAACTTGGAGGGAACAGAAAGTAGTATCAGAAAGGAAAAGCAGTAATACTCCAAAAACTATAATTTTCAAAAGATAAAACGATACATAGCACATTTAAAAAGTATTGAGAAGATACAATAATAAAGCATTTTAGTATATAAGGAAAAAATGATTAATTTAGATTTTTACATCTGATAAAAAAGGCAAATGGTAGAGTATCATTCCAAAAAATACTTCTCTTTCAAATAGTTAAACCAGTGAGCACCAGGCCTATTACCATAACTAATTCCTGATCAAAATGAGAAAAATCACAAATGGAACCCCTAGTGGGTATATCAGTCAGGACCTCAACAGGAAGCATGTGGCATACTCCACAAGGGTTTAATGAAGGGGTTATTTATGAGGTAAGACCACTGTGGGAAAACCAGAAAGAAGAGTGAGGGGGCCCCTGTGTTAGGAATAGCAGGTGTTACAAACCAAAGTTATAAAGACACAAAAGGAGGGAGCTGAACACAGTAGAATCGAGTATGGGAAGGATAACCTTTTTTTTTTTTTTTCAATTAAAATTTTTTTTAAAAAATATTGAAGTATAGTTGATTTACCATGTTGTGTTAATTTCTGTTGTACAGCAAAGTGATTCAGTTATACATATATCCATTCTTTTCCATTATGGTTTATCACAGACTATTGAATATAGTTCCCTGTGCTATACAGTAGAACCTTGTTGTTTATCCATCCCATATATAATAGTTAGCATCTGCTAATCCCAAACTCTGAATCCTTCCCTCCCTGACCTCCCCTCTCCCTTGGCAACCACAAGTCTGTTCTCTATGTCCATGAGTCTGTTTCGGTTTCGTAGATCTGTTCATTTCTGTTGTATTTTACATGGAAAGGATCACCTTGACAGGAGCTGTGACTTTTGACCTTTGGTGGAGATTATGCAACCAGCTCAAGGCAACTCTGCAGAGATGAAGTGGGTAAATACAGGACCTCTCCTCACTCCTGCTCTCTGACCTCCTACAGGGGCTCCCCTTTGGATAAACCCAACTGGAAACCAGAAGAAAAGTGACCCTGTTAAAATAATCTGCACAGGTCTGACTCTGTGGCAGAGAACTTAGTGCAAAGGGTTGAAGAGCAAGGTGGAAGGGTGGAAATGGACGATATCTGGCACAGTGAACATGGCATGCACTCAACCATATAATTTCTTTTTTTAATATAAATTTTTTTTATTTTTGGCTGTGTTGGGTCTTTGTTGCTGCCCACAGACTTTCTCTAATTGCGGTGAGCGGGGGCTACTCTTCGTTGTGGTGCGCAGGCTTCTCATTGTGGTGGCTTCTCGTGTTGCAGAGCATGGGCTCTAGGCACATGGGCTTCAGTGGTTGTGGCTCGCAGGTTCTAGAGCACAGGCTCAGCAGTTGTGGCACACAGGCTTAGTTGAGCCGCGGCATGTGGGATCTTCCCAGACCAGGGCTCAAACCCAGGTCCCCCGCATTGCCAGGCGGATTCTCAACCATTGCGCCACTAGGGAAGCCCCATATAATTTCTTATATCCCAATTTTTACTGCTAATTATCACATTAAGAAAATACCTAAAAAATAAAAAGAAAAGAAAAGAAAAGAACTTATACTTTAGAAAATTATCCATTTTATTTTAGTTTGCTTCAGACATGATAAGGCTGAATAATGATAATAATAATAAATCAAATTTTCTCAACAAGCACTTCGGTAAAGCATCCTTTGGGCACATTCTTATCCATTTGAAAATCAAGACAAATATTTATGAAGATAATTAATTCATTGTGTTTTGGATGTGACTATAGGCAGGGAGGATAAGGTAGCATAGGGAAGGACCATGGACAAAGAAAGTTTTGGAAATGCCTTTGAAGGGCCGGTATTACTATCATTTGCGGAAGGGGTGGTTATTTGATTTGGTTTTGCAACTGGATTGAAAGGATGGAAGCAACACTCAGCCTGTGGGGTAGGTAATGAGTACATCATAACGTGCAATGGAACAGATTTGCCACTTCCTGATTCTGAAACACAATGGGAATCCGATCCTAGCTTTGAAAATATATCTTCACCCAGAAATAGGTTACCATAAAGAAGATATCCTTCAGCAAGTACTTATCGATCACACACTCAGTGCCAGGAACCATTCTGGGGGCTATTGGTATTACAATCTATAAGGCAAACATTGTCCCCACCATGATGAAAGCTTTGTTCAGACAAATCATGTGCAGAAGTCCTTTATATTTACATAAAAGATAGAAGATGAATAAAGATAAGAGTAGAGATGCTCTAGCTTAATTAAGTGTAGGGAGCCTGGATCCCTCCCTGCTTCCCCATTTCTTCTGTTCTTTCGAACACAGTACATTGGTACGAAACCACTGTCCTTACAAACTTCACACCATATTACCATCTCGGGTTAGGAGATAGCAGTGTCTACTGAAAGGATAAAGTTTCAGTAAATCCCAGGAAGATGTTTGCCAATCATTCTTGTTTTAAACTTTTAGAGAATTATTTATATTATTAAGTTTTTGAATAGTCTAGCTTTATCATCCATTCATCCATTCAATACATGAGTGCCTTCTCTACCTAAAACACTGAGGATAGTGTGTGAAGAGTTCTTGCCAGGAAGATAGGCTTTTAACACTTAATTACACAATCAATTATTTAATTACGATTGTGTTGAGTGCTATGAAGAGAAAGTACAGGATACTTTGAAAGTGTGGTGCTGTGAAGATTTCCTTGAGGAAGTGACGTTCATACAGATCACTGGTCGATTACTAGGAATTAATTCGTCCAGGGATTGTGAGTTCAAATTCCTTCTGGGTGGCAGACAGGTAACACCAATGTGTGCGTCTGACTGAAAGAAATACGAGGGCCTTAGGCAGACTGGAGCATGTCTACTGGCCTTAAGGCATTCAAATTCAAGCTTTAAAAATCTCTGGGCTGAAAAAAAAAAAAAAAATCTCTGGGCTGGCCAAACAAAAGAGGTCTGCCTCCAAAGAAGGCCTCTTCAATCTTCTCAGTCACCAAGGCACTTGGCTGGCAGTTGGGAAGCAGGGGGCCACTAGCCGCCCGGACCAGGGAAGCCACTGGCCAGGATGCTAAGTGTGCTGCACTGCCCGGTGCAACTCTTGTTTTTTTTTTTTAAATCACAGTTTTATTCTTTTCCTTTTCAATAAATTTATTTATTTTATTTATTTTTGGCTACATTGGGTCTTCGTTGCTACGCAGGGGCTTTTCTCTAGTTGCAGAGAGTGGGGGATACTCTTCGTTGTGGTTTGCGGACTTCTCATTGCCGTGGCTTCTCTTGTTGCAGAGCATGGGCTCTAGGGGCGCAGGCTTCAGTAGTTGTGGCTCACGGGCTTCAGCAGTTGTGGCTTGCGGGCTTCAGTAGTTGTGGCTCGCGGGCTCTAGAGCGCAGGCTCAGTAGTTGTGGTGCACGGGCTTAGTTGCTCAGAGGCATGTGGGATCTTCCTGGACCAGGGCTGGAACCCGTGTCCCCGGCATTGGCAGGCGGATTCTTAACCACTGCGCCACCAGAGGTCTGGCACGCTGCTTCGGCTCTCTGATTCAGGCAGGAGGAAGACAGGAGCAATGGCCCTGAGGCAGGAGGAGCCGTCTGTTTTAATGAGCCAGAAGACAGCAACCCTGATGGATGAAGGAGAGAGTTGGTCCAACCGGCAGGTGACAGGAGAAGAGCCATCGGCAGAAGAGGGCATCCCAAGTATCCTTGGATGCACTAAAGGGTTTTAAGCAGAGAAGTGAATTAATGAGACATAGTTTTAAAAGCTCACTGTGGGGAATTCCCTGGTGGACCAGTGGTTAGGACTCTGTGCTTTCACTGCCTAGGGCCCGGGTAGGGGAATTAAGATCCTGCAAGCCGAGCTACTCAGCCAACAGAAAGGAAAAGAAAAAAAATGTGGTGAAAAGCTCACGGGACAACAACATAGGAAAGGACTGGAAGCAGCAGTTAGGAAGCTGTTGTGGTGGTTCCCTGTCTCCCCCTTAGCTTTGCATCCACGTCATGTAAATGACTGTGCTTGTCTTCACGCAGTCCGACGCCTGTATTCCTCACTATAGATGACCAGGTTGGATGCTTCCTTCTTAGTTCCCAGTCTGACAAAGAAATCACAGATGTCTGTGCCCTGTAGTGGAATCTTCTATTTGCTGGCTAATATGGCCTTTGGTTCACTTACTGAAACCAAGATGGGTAAGACAGTCAAGCCTCAAGAAATTCACATGACTGGGGAGAGAGATCCTTCCTTAAGCCAATGAACATTAAGTACGGTGGTACCAGCAATGCTAATATAATTCTGAAGTATTATGAGAGCATGAGCGCATGTAGCTAACCTGCCAGGGGTGAGGTTTCACTTGCAAATCGAAATACTGTTGCTGGATTGATCATTTGGTTTCGGATTCTAAACACAATTCTTCTTTCGAGATGATCTCATGCCGACTTTGTCAATTAACAGATATAAATGTATACGATTATTTGACTTGGTGTGTAAATAACTTGCATAGGTCGTGTGTCCATTCTCTTGGTGATGCCATTCTTGGTTCTTGAAGAGACAAGAAAAAGGCAAGTGCTGTGAGTCAGCAAGTCTCCATCATGTTTATTTAAAGCTGAAAACTTGAAGTTGGGAAAAAAGTTGAGTAAGGCAGACACATTTACTTCCTCTTCTTTTTCTAATTTTTGCGGTACGTGGGCCTCTCACTGTTGCGGCCTCTCCTGTTGCGGAGCACAGGCTCCGGACGCGCAGGCCCAGCAGCCATGGCTCAAGGGCCCAGCCGCTCCGCCAGCATGTGGCATCTTCCCGGACCGGGGCACGAACCTGTGTCCCTTGCATTGGCAGGCGGACTCCCAACCACTGCACCACCAGAGAAGCCCTGCTTCCTCTTTTAAAAAATGGAAATGACAAGCTCTTGCAACTTCATACTCAGCCTGACATGATGTATTTGTGTTTTTGTTGCTATTGTATAAGACAAATTGCGTGAGCCTTCTGATGTTAAAATTAACTCACTTTTTTTCCAATTTATTTATTCACTGGTATACTTAGGCTTAAAATTAATTTCTTGCCTCTTTTTCTCCCCTTACAACTTTGTGTAAAACATGTTCAAATGACATTAAGGCTACAAACAAAACACTGAGATTAAACGTCATTTCCTCAGTGAAAATTACCTTCTTTGACATGGTAATCTTTCGTTTTTATGATGTCTCTAAGTATAGATTCAAAACTCTCTAGGCTTGTATTAAGATTTTATTGTATAGGGCTTCCCTGGTGGTGCAGTGGTTAAGAGTCCGTCTGCCAATGCAGGGGACACGGGTTCCCTGTTCTGGGAAGATCCCACATGCCGCCGAGCAACTAAGCCTGTGTGCCACAACTACCGAAGCCTGCGCGCCTAGAGCCCATGCTCTGCCACAAGAGAAGCCACTGCAATAGGAAGCCTGCGCACCACAACAAAGAGTAGCCCCCACTCGCCACAACTAGAGAAAGCCTGCACACAGCAATGAAGACCCAACGCAGCCAAAATAAATAAATAAATATTTTTTTAAAAGTACCTCATTATAAAAAAAAAAAAATTTTATTGTATAGCTATTTTGTCCTTGGATGACTGACACAAAATCTTGTGGTGGTGGAAATCAACTTTTATGCTGAGACCATTTAGTTCTGCTCATGATCAAGGGAAAGGCTGTATGTTACAATCTCTAGGAAGGAGGGATATTTCCAGTGCTCTGAATAGGGAACAGAAGACATGGAAGTTTCTTTAACACAAGGATTTGCACCCATGTTCCCATGAATAACAGTGCAGTACAGCTGCTGGATGGCAGATCAGTCCAGAAGTTCGCCATACAGGGTTGGTATCACCATGCCGACTGATTCATTTTCAGAATGTTGCTCCAATGTCTCAGACAGAAGCCCAAACATCTCTTAAGCTGCTTTTTCCCTCCAAGTGACCAAACTAAAGGAAAATAAAATGACAGTTGTCATCAGCTCATTTTTTAGCCTGATTTATACCGTCCTAAGCAACCAGAGTACCTATATTAGGGCACATTGCAATGGTTGTCGTAACTTTGAAGAAACCAAATCTCTGAGCTTTTCAAGAAATGTGTGTCAATAGTTTGATGGTTAAAAGCATTAAAACCTAAAACTGAGAGGCAAAATACATCATCTCTCACTATCACCTTTTTGAGTCAGACAGTTGACAGTGTATAGAGTTAAAATGGTAATAATAACTAGACACTACTTTGTACCATGTGGTAAGACTTCTAAACGTATTTCATTTAATTTGCAACCATAAACGATAATATAAGGGCACTACGTTTTTGGGTTTTTTGTTTTTTTAATTTATTTTATTTTTTATTTTTGGCTCTGTTGGGTCTTCGTTTCTCTGCGAGGACTTTCTCTAGTTGCGGCAAGCAGGGGCTACTCTTCATCGCGGTGCGCGGGCCTCTCACTATCGCAGCTTCTCCTGTTGCGGAGCACAGGCTCCAGACGCGCAGGCTCAGTAGTTGTGGCTCACGGGCCTAGTTGCTCCGCGGCATGTGGGACCTTCCCAGACCAGGGCTCAAACCCGTGTCCCCTGCATTGGCAGGCAGATTCTCAACCACTGCGCCACCAGATAAGCCCCCTGGCAGGAGTTCTTTAGACCCAACCAAGTTGTCAATTACTTGCCGCGCAGTCTTAACTTGGATGTTTGGTGGTTGTCTGGGTGGATCTTTTCAAGTCCAAAGAGATAGTGCAATAGGAGAATGAGAAAGACTGAGGGGGAAAAGCCTTGGCCTCGGTGCGCTTCTTCACGGCCAGAGAACTGGTCTCTGCCAGGTCCTGCAGGCGACGTCAGCTGCCCCTTAACGGGCTACTTGAATCTCCATGGCTCAGGGTAAGTCCCAGGCACCCTTCAGAGGGGAGCCATAGCCCAATAGGTGAATCGAGGTTATGGCCTTGGAGGCCCCGTATTGGGTGCCAGAAAAGATGTTGCAGGAAAGAGAGTGGGGCGCGAGAGGATGGTCACATCCCAAGTCATGTCTGAGTCCCTGGGATGGCCGCCCAGTGTGGGTTCTTGGCTTCGTGCAGGCAAGGATTCAAGAGCAAGACATAGTAAAGTGAAAGGTTTATTCAGGGAGATACACACTCCATAGAGTGTGGGCCATCTTGCTAGGCAAGAGGCTGGGGACTACGTTTTGATGTTAAGCATGTTTTTGCTTCACTGATACTAAAAGCTATTATTAATTCTTTAGTTTAGCACAGTGTCTATAATATAGGAAGCATTCAATGTATTCATTTATTCAAACAAGTATTCCTGAATGATTGCCTTGAAAGTGTCTTTCAACTGATAGTTCTTCTGATATGGCTATTTAAATGTCTCTAAAGCAAAAAGCAAATTTGGAGAAGCACTATAGCAAGATGAACGTTCCCCTTCCTGCTCTTAGAGGCTTACACATTTATATGACATTAGGAAAGTAAATCATGGGAGGCAGCTGTGGTGCAGTGGAAAGAACCAGAAACACTAGCTTTGAATGCCCCACCTACCTCCTCCTCTAGAGTCCTAGCCAGCAGCTGATTTGGACACAGGAGAGTGCGACAAGAGCATGTCCCCCTCCCCCCCAGGAAGATGTAGACAGATGCTAGGGTCACATTCCAGTGGACTGAGGTTGAGGGCAGAGTTGCAGACCCAGATGGTCATGTGGGTGTCTGTGCAGATGTGACTCAGGACAGCCAGGTGTTCGGAGCTCACCACAGACACACCAGGTGCAAGCTGGGGAGGGCCAAGGCTGCCAGGGTATTCCGTGCTCTGGAAAGACTTAGATCCATTTCTCTCTGAGCCTGGGCAGCTAAACTGGTAAAGTTCAAACTCCTTAGCTTGACACCAAAGTGCTCTCAGGATCTCACTCTAGCAGAACTTACTTCTCACCACCTTCAGACGTGTGCTCTCTGTCACAACTGAACAGCTAATCTATGGCTCCGGAAAATGCCCAGTATTTTCCTAGGGCTGTGCCTAGCCCCCGCTATTCCTACTACCTGGGGCACCCCATCTCTACCCACTCCCCAGGACTTGTCCAAATCTTCCTCACCTCCTTCAGAACCCAGCGCCAAAAGCATCCCCTCCAGAGGACACTCCCTGACCCTCCCCTTCACTCCGGACCCAAGTCAGACATTAACTGACTGTCCTCAGAAAGCTCACGACACTTTGTATTTCACATTTGCTTCTTGCTACTTTGACTTATTTGTATCTGTGGCTTAATCTCCTTTACTAAAATAGAAGCCCTCGGGAGAGGATTTACGTCTTGAACATTTTCGTACTCACCCCAGTAACTGGGCTCGGTGCTTTAAATGAAGCCATTACCCAATAAACACCTATTGAGTTGATTGCTCTCTATATTGCTGCCTTGCCCGTTATGCTGAGTGAATAAATAATCATAATTTAATGCTTCATTATAGGGACACAATTTATTGGAGAAGAATAACAAAAGTGGAGAAAGCAGACCATTACTACGAAGTATAAATGGTGACATGTGTGTTTAAATTGATACAAAAATATGTCCCCAAATAATATTGCTCTTAGTGAAAGGTAACAATATATCTATTTATTATTAACTACACAGCACAGATTTTCTGACAATCTCAAAGGAATACGAGGAATGAGGGGAACAGAGGGCTTGAAGACAGTAGTTTCAGACTTCCCCTGGGAGTGAGCGTGCTGAGAAGCAAGAAAGCCTGATTCCCTCCTGCAGTGGGATTGTGTCGTTATTATCTATCTTATCATGAAATGCATTGTTTTGTGACTTCAGTCATTCCTGCTTTACTGAGAGCAAATG
The DNA here is from genome assembly GCF_949987515.2 of Delphinus delphis. NCBI lineage: Eukaryota > Metazoa > Chordata > Mammalia > Artiodactyla > Delphinidae > Delphinus > Delphinus delphis. The sequence continues at coordinate 28,679,965 of NC_082696.1, forward strand.
AGTGGGAGATTATGAGGAGGACTGCTGCCTACTTCATCCTCTCCTGGGGCCTCCATCAGCCACAATGGAGACTCTCCCTTCCCGCTGAGGCATTAGCCAACCAGCTCAGGCTGCTCTGACAGGCTTCCTTCTTTCAAGGGAAACACTAAGGCCAAGGGATGTTCCAGTGCAGGTCAGGAGGAATTCAGCATGTCATCAACCTAGCTAATCACGAGCTCTAACTAGTTGGTTCCATTTATCTGGTTTTTGTGTTTGGGATAAAGTATCTTGTTGGACTGCAAGACTGGTTTTCATTCTGGAAATGAACATTTAGTTCTCATCTGGTGTGTCGTCAAAGTCCCCATGGCTGTTGCCCTCGGGAGTGATGCGTGCCCTTGAGAGGCTGTATCCTGCTGCACAGGTAATGCTGGCTCCCATAGCTACCAAAACTCCCAGAGGCTGAGAACGTGGAGCCTTCACACTGAAGCTACAGAGAGACCAGGGCAGCGCTAGAAATTTTCAAGTCCCTTCAGGAGCTTACATTCTATGACTCAAACAACACAGCAGTGAAAGAGATTGTCTTTGGAAGGACCTGTGTCAGTTGGCCCTGGCTGACTGTGACGACCTTGAAGGAGAGGTGAACAGACCTTCATTACTTTACGTTAGGAAAACTTTGCCTTCTGAGTAAAGGCCAGGGATTCAAAGTATAAATGGAAACACAGGCAATTTAAATGAGATGATCTAAAGTATAAGTTTAACTGAATTAGGTAAATCAAATCATGTACTTTCATTCTAAAAGTCTATTTCCATTCAATCCAATTACTTTCCTCTATGACTTTGGCTTTAAATGGATGTCAGAAATGATTACTTTGGGTTCCTGCTCTCCCACTCCTGCCCCCTCAGCTTTCATGGTAAAGGTGCAGCGGTTAAGTGATTGCAGCTGATAAATGCAAGTGTCTCCCGTTCAACACAGGGCCAGACACTAGCTCTCATGAAAGTTATTAACCTTGCTTATGAATGGACATAAACATATGTGGCAAGATGGTGGTTTCACAGCTTCAACTGGCTCTGTGGACATAGATTTGCTCTAGACTAAAGTCCCAAATCAGTCAAATGTAAGCTAACTGCAAAAACATCACAGTTGTTACGTGTATTGGGCTTTATAGAGATAAAATTTATAGAGATTAAATTCTCTCAAGATTTGAGGTTAGAGATTTTATGAAGCACCTGGAAGCTTTGAAAAATACGATGCTCAGGCCCTACCTTACATAGAATCAGACTCTCTCCCATGATGTGGCCTGGGTGTTGTAATTCCTCAAAACTCCCTAAATGACTCTAATAAGCAGTGAGAGTTGAACTTGATACAGTTCAAGCTGTAGCACAAAATGCAGACTGAAGAGGTGTTATGTGCAGAAAGCAGAAAAAAGAACAATTTAAGTTATTATTAACAGACTAACAGAATTAAGAGAACTAATCTCCTAATTAACTAAACTGACCTCTATCCTAGGCACTTCAAATAAATTCCTAAATGTCCAAGTTCCCAAGTGGCCATTTTGGGGACAAAAAGAGAGCTAAGCATTTTATTTGTGCAGACCATGTGATGTAGTACCATAGAGCAAAGGGACTTCTTAAGGTCACTTTTCTGAAGATAGCTTGGACTGAAAGACAGGGAAGCCTGGCAGGAAAGGAGGGGGGGCACTATTGACTCAAGGTGGTACCAGTAGCAGAGCTGCCCTGCTCCCTCATCACACACGGGAGGGGTGGGGCTTTCTGGGCCCGCATTTCGTGAAATTTCTTCACGAGTTCCCAGGGAAGAAATGGGCCTTTCCTTAGCCCCGCAGGAGTAAATTCTCTGAAGAGCTTAGTGAGGACTTTTACACCAAGAGGACATTATTCCTTTATCCAGCATCCTCCTTCCATTGTCTGCAGTGTCCAACTAACCAGCAGGAATTAGAACACTTTATTGAAATGACCAAGGCCGTCCCTTCACCTGGGATGACTCCACTTTTGGAAGCTCCCCTGTGTCCAGCTTGGTTATGGTCCTTGCTGAGAGCTTCATTAGCTTCCAGGAAAGGATTGAATCACACCCATAGCATTGAGCTGAACAGTTACTATTATTTTTTATTTCCGGGGAACTGTATTTTAAAGTTAATCTTATTGCCACAACTATAAAACCGATTTTGAGAAATGATGGGATATCTGAAAGTTAACTAAAGTTAGTGATGTGCGTATAACATCTCATATTAGGACATTTTCCTGAGTAACTCAAACTTTACTACATAGTCCTGCCAGATGGGAAATGGGCCCTATTCCTGCGCAAGGTCCAGAAGACGGTGGTTCTCAGACTCTAAGACACATTATAATCATCTGTTGGATTTGAATTTGCCTTTGAAAGCCACACTCCAGATGCCTCTAAAGTAGTAGACAGTCCTCAGACCCCAAATGCGGGAGATGAGTACAGGGACCCTGTTTGTGTCTGTGCGTGTGCGTGTGTGTGTTTTTAATAAATTTTTATTTAACATATTTTATCTTTATTTATTTACGTTTTTGGCTATGTTGGGTCTTCGTGGCTGCATGCAGGCTTCCTCTAGTTGTGGCGAGCGGGGGCTACTCTTCATTGTGGTGCGCAGGCTTCTCATTGTGCTGGCTTCTCTTGTTGCAGAGCACAGGCTCTAGGTGTGCAGACTTCAGTAGTTGTAGCACTGGGCTCAGTAGTTGTGGCTTGTGGGCTCTAGAGCACAGGCTCAACAGTTGTGGAGCACGGGTTTAGTTGCTCTGCAGCTTGTGGGATCTTCCCGGACGAGGGATCGAACCTGTGTCCCCTGCATTGGCAGGCGGATTCTTAACCACTGTACCACCAGGGAACTCCCTGTTTGTGTGTTTTGAACACAGGACAATGATCACAGTATCAGTTACCTCTGACAATGGTCTCCTGAAAATGAATAGGATTCTCTTAATCCGGGCCTTATTATTCATGTTAACAATGTGAATGTGTTTCTGAGGCATTACAGCCCAGCGTAAGCCTCTAAAGAAAATAGTAAGAAAACCATTACCTTTAACTGAGGAATACCCATGAGGCCCTTTCATCACCACTGTAAAATCCTTTCTCTATGTTCCAACTCCTTGCCTTCCCCCAAACAAGGATTCTACGTCAACCTCCTGGGTTATATGATAGGGAGGTGTAGCAATATCTTGTGCTGTTACCATTTGGATCTCTAACTGTTTCATTAACTTACATATGGATCTGGGCTTCCCTGCTGGCGCAGTGGTTGAGAGTCCACCTGCCAAAGCAGGGGACACGAGTTCATGCCCCGGTCTGGAAGATCCCACATGCCGCGGAGCGGCTGGGCCCATGAGCCACGGCCGCTGAGCCTGCACGTCCGGAGCCTGTGCTCCGCAACAGGAGAGGCCACAACAATGAGAGGCCCGCGTACCGCAAAAAAAAAAAAAAAAAAAAAAAAACCCTGGCTCTACATATGGGTCACAAGCATATTGGTTAGACATTTTATAATTTGCATTTTAAAAACGTGTCTACACACAAACCAGTTTAACTTACTGGAGATTATTATTTTTACTGTTGTTATTATCATGATTTACTTTAAATGTTGGTTTTATGAAGAAAAGAGGAGTGCAGTTTTTGGTGGCTTGAACATAGGGACACTAATATAAATATTTGTGGATTGATTGCTTGTCAAGTAAGAGATTTGACTAAATGTTTCACCTGACATCTGAAGAAACTTGATAGAGACCAGCAGACTGCAGATGAAGTTTAGGACCCAATTGTAGAAAACGTCAGAGAGGTGAAGAAAAAATAGTGCTGGTGAAAAAAAGGTTCATAAAGGAAACAGTTATCTGTGACATAGACAGACACAAATGGGATGCCAAGGGTGTTCCATAAACAAAGAAGGCTGCTTTTCATAATGAAGAGGGAATAGAATGGGGTCGATGAAAGCCACCCAAGGTCACTGGTAGGATAGGAGGAAGACCTCTTTTCTCAGCAGATCCCTGACCTGGGGGAAATAGGTTTGGAAAGATAAAGAAATAGAGAGAGAGTAGAGACAGAAACAGAGAAAGACAGAGACAGAGACAGAGAAGGTTGGTAGATAAAATAAGCCTTCTCTAGAGATATAGCTAAATTTATTGAGCCCTTACTATGGAAACCAACAGTCTTATGATGCAGGAACTAATTCTGTCTGTACTTTAAGATAAGGCACAAAAAGTTTAAGTAATTTGCCCAAAGTCCCACTGAGCTGAGATCCTAATACACAAGGAAATCTGACTCTAGAAACTGTGTGCTTAATGACCCTGCTTTAGAACTGAAGGAAAGATAGCTCACAATATAGGAAGGCCCTACTTTACGTACATCTTACTGTACCTGGCTATCAAATTCATAATCACACCAAGGGCACAAATAAATGGAGAATTAGAAATAGTGATAGGCTGGTAGGATCTAGCAGCTAATAATTACATAAAACAAAGTAAAACAAGGTAAGAAGACTGCTTACCACATCCCAATCATTTAACATGAGAAGATATCTAAACCAGAAATTATGACGCTTTGTTAACCCAGCCATCACCAAGAGAATTAAAACTGGCCCAATCTCTGTACGCCTAAATGTTCTCTATATTTACAACAAATGGATGTTAACTGACCTTTGCTCTTTCATTCTAAATAAGTTATCCATGGCGGTTGCTTTATCTGATTTTTTTTTCCTTAACATTTTATTATAGAAGTTTTCCAACATCCAGCAAAATGGAAAATTTTCAGTGAACCCACAGTATACTCAGCACCTAGATTTCAGTGCTGATTTATCCAGCGTCTACCTTAGGAACAGTCTTCTTGATTGATATTCACGTCATCTCTGAGTTATCTCACCATGCCCAGCATGATGCTTGTTATTAGTTAAGTCATTTGGATGGGTGCTATCATCCACTATGCCTTAGGCAGGGATAAGTGATGAGCAACTAATCAAGGGAAGAATCCAGAGAAGCAGAAAGGAGTCCTTTGTATGCTGTGCATGTTATTACTGGTAGATTTTCCACACATAGCTGTGATCAACAATCACCCGACCATAAAAGTTTTGAAAAGATATCAAGGTTATAACACTTGCGTATCAAGCTAAGATTTCTTAGAATTCTGTCTCCCTTAATATCACTCTTTCCCTTGCTTTTCACCCATGTTGTTAATGGAATGGGATAGAACTCATACGATACGTAAAGGGATGTTTACTCTCACAGGCATTGGCCAAGTAATCCCAAATGCCCTTGAACTTCTGTTTCGACAATACTATCCCCTGTACCAGTCATTTGAACTTGGAGGCCACATTTATAGACACCTCAACCTTTCTCTCTTTAGAAAACCAACATCACCAACCTCACTGAAATACCTGGACATATAGCAAGGAAGACACACACCATGAACAACAGCTGTGAGAGCATTGCTTGCCCTTCAAAACGATTATTTGTTGGGTATAAATATGGATTGTTAAGGGTTGAACTGTGTCTCCCCCGAAAAGATGTGTTAAAGCCCTAACCCCCAGTATCTCAGAATATGTCTTATTTGAAAATAGGGGCTTTGTAGATATAAACAGTTAAGATGAAGAATTCCCTGGTTGTCCAGTGGTTAGGACTCCATGCTTCCACTGCAGAGGGCAAGGATTTGATCCCTGGTCAGGGAACTAAGATTCTGCATGCCACACAGTACGGCCAAAAAAAAAAAAAAAAAGGTGGCAGTAAACAATTAAGATAAGGTCATTAAAGTGAGCCCCAATCCAATATGGCGACCTTGTAAAAAGGGAAAATTTGGACATAGACAGACATGCAGACAGGGAGAATGCTGTGTGAAGGAAGCGAGGCATCAGCAAACTACCTGAAGCTAGGAGAGAGGCATGGAACAGATTGTCCTCACAGCTCTCAGAAGGAACCAACCCTGCCAACACCTTGAACTTCTAACCTCCGGAACTGTAAGACGATATATTTCTCTTGAGCCACCCCGTTTGCAGTACTTTGTTAACGGTAGCAGGAACTCGGAGACGATTGCCTTTGAAGATACGGTATACAGGGCTAGAAGCAGTGGTGAGAAAAATAATTGATTAGAGAAAATCTAATTATACAAATTTCCTTCCAACTGATATACCAGCATTCTGAAGATCTCCTTTAACAGGTAAAATGTTTAAAAATATATTTTAAAGTGAGTTTTAGAGACCATATGTGATCACTGTTTTGTTACCACTTTGGCATTTGATTTCGGCTTATTTCTGTCTTATTGGAACATGTGAATGTCCAATGTTTTTCATGCGGATAAAAGAGTAAGTCCCACAAAATACAAGTATGTAATAGGTGAGTATATCTGGGTAAGAAATTCTGCATTCTTTCTTGTCAACTCAGCAATGTCAGTATTCTGTTCTTCTTACGGCATATGCTTAGGAAAGTAGAAAGTAAGAGAGTAGATATATTTTTAATACATAATTCTTCACCAAAATTTTCAGAGGATAGTAGAATTTAATTTCCATTTTTCCCTACCCCTAGCCTAGAAATCAAGTAAAAGGGAGCAATTCCTATTCTCCCAGAACTGCAATGTCCAATTCTTCAGAACTATAAGGCCTCCTGGATTTTCATCACTGCCAACTCTTTCAGAGGAATCACAGTCTCTCAAGGATGGCCCGATACTTTGGGTTCTTATTCCTTTCACCAAAACTAATTGCTGCACAACCTCCTTCCTTTTAATTCCTGTATGCCCCAGCCCTCAAATACTGGAAGTTCACTAAAGTCATCCAGTTGGTGAAACAGGAAGTGGCTCTAACTCCATGGGGCATCCTAAGACGGCCAGATTTTTGACTGTGGCCCAGCCAGCAGAGAAGCAGGTCACTGCCAGTGCTGGTGTTCTGGCCACCATCACAGTGAGGACACATCCTAGGGACGGTCAGAGCCTCTGGTCCTCAGAGCCAAGACTACATCACACGCTTATAGGGAGCCCTTCCTCACCAAATGGATGTAAACTGGATCAGAATTCACTGAGCTTCTGTTGACTTTTCTATAGCAGTAAAGATAATTCCAGTAATTATTTACCTTTACTTATGTCTTTCTTGAGTGTATACAAAAGTATATTCCATTTATGTGTATGTATATATACACATATTCTTTTTTTTTCTTGCCACAACCGCACAGCTTGCAGGATCTTAGTTCCCCGACCAGGCGTCAAACTCGGGCCCCGGCAGTGAAAACACTGAGTCTTAACCGCTGGACCGCCAGGGAATTCACACACATGCTCTACCTTTAAAAATGTGTTGAACATTTTGCTTTTGATTTCCATGTGATTGTTATCAATAGATTAATATATAGTTATTAAGCCATGTATGCAACACAGGGCTAGGCATTGGTAAGGAATCTAAAAGAAGAATAAGGAACGATCTCTGCCCTAAAGGTAACTTTAATTAATTGAATTTAGTTAATTTAAAGTTAATTAATTGGATTCACTGAATAAACAAACCTAAGGCTCCTATCACACTTGAAGTACAATTATTGCCAAAATCTATGGTAAGTACTGTATAGAAGTATTTAGCTGCAAGTATAATACGAGGCAAAGGAAAGAAGTTGGCTTGACTCCAACAGCCAGTATACGTTCTCTCAAGGACATGGATGTGAGCTGCTTTAAAAGAGAAAATTACAGGGCTTCCCTGGTGGTGCAGTGGTTGAGAGTCCACCTGCCGATGCAGGGACATGGGTTCATGCCCCGGTCCGGGAAGATCCCACATGCCGCGGAGCGGCTGGGCCCGTGAGCCATGGCTGCTGAGCCTGCGCGTCCGGAGCCTGTGCTCTGCAACGGGAGAGGCCACAACAGTGAGAGGCCCGCGTACCACAAAAAAAAAAAAAAAAAAGAAAATTACAAAGGTAGGCTGAGGGGTGGGGTCCTACGTATTAGATTGTGCAGAACACAGAACACAGAAACAAAGCCATGAAAATGGGACTAGGCATGATCTGGGTTGGGGGAATTAATGCATCTGATCCAAGAAGGCTGTAGATCTGAATGAAGGCAAGAGGGAACAGGTACCTCCCCAACACGTGTTTTTCTCTCTTCCTTTTATTCTTTGTGTTCCTTCTTTCCAATATTGATTGAAAGCCTGTTAGGTACCTGGCGCTCTTCTAGGTACCAAGGGGAGGAGACAACACCTACTGTTTGTTTTTTTGTGGTACGCAGGCCTCTCACTGCTGTGGCCTCTCCCGTTGCGGAGCACAGGTTCTGGACGCGCAGGCTCAGTGGCCATGGCTCACGGGCCTAGCCGCTCCGCGGCATGTGGGATCTTCCCGGACCGGGGCACGAACCCATGTCCCCTGCATTGGCAGGTGGACTCTCAACCACTGCGCCATCAGGGAAGCCCCTATAGTGTAAGTTTTATAGGATGCATTTATGTGGTCCAAAGTCACTCATGTGTATAGTAACATGAGTGCCCCTCTGATGTAGGACTGGCTTTGAGGCATGTCCTCTCCAACCACCTATACACACACACACAAACACACATACACCGTGCGTGCCAAATCCTCCAGCTTCTGTAAAAAGAGTGTAACCTATACAGAAAGAGTGTATAGCACTGGAAATAAGTGGGTATGAGTATGAAACAAATTTTCATATATAAAGAGTGGATTACTCCAGTCTTTATAGAAAATAGTACAAAATTGTTATTTTCTGAAGAAGCAATTGAAGATCATGCAGCCAAGAAATGTGAAAAAAGGAATATTATAAAGCTGTGTCAGGCTAATAAAAATATTGTGTTGTTTTTATAGATTTTTGTAATATATATGGCATTTGCCAGTTTTTTTTAATTTGTAATCCTTAGTATTTCTTTTCTCATTATAAATAGATATTCACTTTTGTACCTAATTTTTTATTTCTAATCTGTATTCTTTTTCTTAAAGAGCTTTTGCCAAATTGTATAGGCCCTCAAAATACTTGCAAAGAAACTAAATACTTTAACAAGTCAGACTAGCCTTGCAGCCTCTCAGATCTACCGGGCCTACGCATACAGTGTCAGAATCAGAAGTTACAGTGGAGAATCTGACCAGTGGTAATTTCCACTAAGAGTAGGTCTTTTTTTTTTTTTTTTTCCTCTTAATGACTTATCCATGTTGAACATTTTGATGCCATGAAAACATTGAGAAATTCCCCTTTCCACACCCCCAAACCTCCACTCCAGTAGTTTTCCTTTTCACACATACCTCTTCATTTCCTGATTCTGGTCTGGGCTTGAAGCAAAGGTACCTGAATCCAGCCAGAAAAGCTATTATTACGATCGTTTTGGCCTAACAGGGGCAGGAAATACCAATAACCTTATGTGAGCTATTCCTCAATGAAGAGCCAACCTGAATGCATAATGTGAGGTCCTTGCATAATTCAGATGATGCTTAGATAAGGTCCGGACAACTGGAAACACCTTTCCTTCTAATCCTTGGAGGCCACTGGGTAGGTAGGGCTCCCCCACAATGAAATGCTGAAATAAGACACTGTAATAACATTTTTTCTTTTAATGCAAGCCCCTGAGAAACAACAAATAACTTTTCTGTTGGGAATATTGTACCAAATACTAACTTAACTGTCAAACAGATAGAAAGAAAACATAAGATTGCCAACAAAACCACAGAAGATGAGGTCTTATTCCTTGAGAAGAAAGGATTATTCAAGTCACTGTTCAGTCCTTGCACAATTATATATGTTCACTTCAATCAGACCCCAAGGTAAAACGAAATGGAGTTCCTTTCCCTGGTGCTTTATAAGGAAGAAATAAAGAAAAGGAGAGAGAGAGAGTAAGAGAGAGAGCTTCTCAAGGCAGACTGCCTGATCCTCCCGCAAAGACCATAAGCCAATTTATAAAACACGTCAAGCACATACAGCATCTGATGATATTCTATGTCACCTACAAATCGGCATCTGCCATCGGCACTTGCCATCTACCTCTACAAGGATTAAATTATAAGCATCTGCAGCTGCTGACCTTCATCACCCCCTGAGGCACTCTGTGCTCTGGGAAAAACTGACAGAACAGGTCTTCAGATAGTTAGATATTTTCAGAAGAAGACTTTATGAGCCAATTCTTGCATCTCCTCGTATCTAGAAAAGCACTAAAATCCTTCATGGTGACGTCTGCTCCTCATGACTAACACTAACCTTCTGCAAAAAATATGTGTTTGATTGCATGCACTCCCCTTCACCACAATCACATATACACTGACCTTCCCCTCTAGCTCTTTGGAGCAATTTCTCAGAACTATCTGAAATGCTATCTCCCAGGCTATAGTCCTCATTTTGCCTCAAATAAAACTTAACTCACCATTCTCATGCTGCAAAATTTTTTTCAGTCGACATGTGCATCTTTCTTTCAGTGAAACATGATACTAACAAACTGATGTTACCAATATCTGGGTTATAAAGTTTGATACTGAATCCTCCTCTTCAAGTGTACATGAAATCCCTAAACTTGGGTGTTTATGATAATCACTCTCTTACTTCCACCTTGGGCACTTTTGAAATTGTTATTGTTTTGCAGTCATTGTTTTGCAGTCCTGTTTACTGTGCTGGGAATAGCATTCAAAAGAAACAAAAAAGAAACAAACATTTCAGCATTTGTATTGCCTTGCTGTGACCTGCCTGATGAGTCACCCTTGGTCTACCACCCCATGGTTTCCCAGCACTGCCACAAGGCTGTTTTTCCCCAATAATTGGAGAACCCTGTTTACACTGATTCAAATACATGTCTGGGCAGGGCTGTTTCAGGTAAGAGCGCTAAGGCAAGGCCTGTAGGTAGCTAGCCCTCTCCCTAAAGCTTGGATGGTAGGAGAGGGTATGAAATGAGATTTTCAAAACAACTCCCTTTGCAGAAAACCTGAGGTTTTACTTTTTCTTTGAATAGTTGGTTCTGAGCATAATTCCATGACTTTTAACTGCTTGGCTCCCAAATATTTTATGACCATTGAGGATAGTCACAAAACAGAGACAGTGGGACTAGGCAGAAGGACACTTGATGACTAGAAGAGACCCAGCTACTGTACATCTTCATGCAGAATAAGAGCTCAGGTCTGTGTCTGTCAGTAAACAATTAAATAAATGAATGAACACACTGTGGAATGAGCAGAAATAGAATACGTAGCTAAACTTTATGGGGAATGAATGACACTCTGCCAATCCCAGAGGCTCACTTAGGCAAGAGCCTGCTGATCCTAATGGCATCATGGCTGGATGAGTTTCCTGACACTGATCAAGCCCCAGCATAACAACTGAAGTCAGAGGTTAAAGATGAGACCCTTCTTCACTGTATTATTGTTAAATCAATATGCATATCGCTGACCCTCAATTCTAGTGAAATCTCTATTATCTATTTTATAAATTACTCTCGCTCCTGGCCACCGTTCTTTCACCCACCCACTACTTACCTAAAAGCCCTTTAACAATTCATTTCAATCTCCTCCCAAATTAAAAGGATTCGGGAGGAGCCTTAAAACCAGTTTATCTTTTAATTAAACACTCTCATGAAAATGACACCAGGAAATAGGGGCAAGGGAAATGGCAAAGAGAAGAGGTTACAAAGCAACTGTGATGTGTGGCTGATTTAATCCCAATTCTACTATAACTATCACTGTAAACCTGGTGATGGAGGAGGAGGGGCAAAATGGAATCCAAACATTAACAAGTGAAACTCAGTGTAGTGCAAACAAATAAACAAAACCACACTGAAGGGGGTGGGGAAGAAAATATTTCCCTGAGTAACTCTGGGAAATAGTATCGTGTTTATATACTGACGGGCTCTATAGATAATACGAACTGTACACAGATATACTCAAGTACACTGCATCTCTCATGGGTGTGGGTTAGCAATTCTGAAACTATCTGTATATTAGGATTGAACAAAAAGTAAATCTATTGTGGATAATGAAAGAAAGGTTTCTTAGTGTTGGAAAAAGGAGTTACAAATCAGGAAAGGGGAAAGTTAGGTAGAATACACCATACAGTGTTGCATCAGAAACAGAGGTATCTGTATGAACTCATGGATTCAAATGTGTGTGCCTGTGTGTACACAAATGGGCTACTCTTAACAGTGATGACCCAGAGTTCCCCTCCCCCTCCCCTTTTTTTGGAGGGCTCCTGTGGGGTCCTTAAAGAGAGAAGGAAAATATATTTTGTCAGTTTTTTTAAGGGAAGTAAATACCAGGCTCACACTAAGAAATGCTATTCCAAATGAGGTCAAGGAGGGTGTGATTAACCCAAAACAGAGCCTTGGGGCAGAACTGAATAATGGGGTGAGGGAGCAGTAAGAAAATATCAATAGCAGTAAAAAAGGACCCCTATTCTCAAGGTTTCTTAATCCAGGAGCCATGTTCTAAGTACTGCAAACTCCGTTGACTCCATTTAACGCTCATAAAATAGTCACACGTTCAGAGGCTACTGCTTAATTTTAATAAACTCTCTTGATCTGCAGAATTGGTTTAAAGGCAGCAGTACTCTAGTTTAAAACGTGCAGGAGAAGAGCAAATCTAAACTTTCAGGGTACTTTTTTTTTTTTTTTTTTTTTTTGTGGTACGCGGGCCTCTCACTGTTGTGGCCTCTCCCGTTGCGGAGCACGGGCTCCGGACGCGCAGGCTCAGCGGCTATGGCTCACGGGCCCAGCCGCTCCACGGCATGTGGGATCCTCCCGGACCGGGGCACGAACCCGTGTCCCCTGCATCGGCAGGCAGACTCTCAACCACTGCGCCACCAGGGAAGCCCTAGGGTACTTTTAAACCGTTTTTGAATTAACAATATCTGATCAAAATAAAAAACCCAGCAAGAGCAGATCTCAGAGATTCTTCGAACAGACTCAAGAAACTTACAAGCAACCAACTTACTTTCTCCAGAAAACTTTCCCATCTGTTAGTCACTTGTACAACTTCAATGAGACATTAATCAAACAAAGAGACTTGACACCACCTGGAATGAATCACTCCCAGTTCAGTGAAGTCTCTGAGGGGTTACTGACAAGAAATCTACTTCTCTGTTTCCAAGGAAAGATTTATTTATGCATGAGATCAAGAAGGAGAGATGACTGTAACACTTCACTTCAAATGGAGACATGAATCAGAGAATTAGCTGGACTTAGGATGATGGCAGCCACTCTCTACAGCGTTCTCTGACCTAGGATTTTCTTGTTTCTGTTTTATCACTGACTGTGTTGTCTTAACCACTGTCCATAGAAAACTTGTACTCTACTAAATCTGCCTGTCCTGTAACTTCTTTCTTAATCTGACCAGAAGCCCCAAGAGACCAAAAAAGTTTAAATCAGACTTCAATGCGTTTGCTTCCTTTGCCTGATTGAGATTTCTGAGAAGTTTACATTAGGAATATCATGGAAATTTGAAAGATAGAATCATAAATAATTATAGGATTGAAGACTCAGCCAGGAGCTAAAATGATTGTCCACGGTCCTGCTTTGGATCTCAAAGCTATGGACTGAGAAAGAGCACCGTTATTTACAAAGTTTATCCTACAGTGCAGCCGAGGAGTTCAGGTTTTTTAAAATTTATTGAATAATTTATTTTAATTGAATAAATTGACATTTACTGAATATTGAATAATTGCTAAACCTAAAATCTAGGATTCATTCATACAACAAATAATGATTGTTTATGATGTACCAGACTCTGTCTAGTTGCTGAGACTAATGGAGACTAATAAAAAGCTGGACGCTGTTCTCATCAAGCTTATGAATGAAAGAGGACATATAAACAAATTGAACAAACAACCTGATACAGTATAAAGTGTGAGAAGGGTGCAGAAATAGAAAAAGGAGAGAGCTTTTAATCCTGGAGGTGCAAGGAGTCTTAAAGAGAGGGCCCTGCAGAAACTGACATTTGAGCTTCTTCTGAAGGAGAAATAGAGGTGACCAGGCAATCTGTAGGAGAAGAGAAAGTGGAGGAAGAAGTGGGGCAGGGCTTTCTTGGAAGCAAAGAAAACAACAGGTGCAGATGAAAGCATGAAGTAGTATCTCTTCCTATAAAACTCAAAGAAGGGTTATTGGTGAGTTAGATGGGCGAGGTCATAGGAGGCAAACATGATGGGAGCAGATCCTGCTGGAGGTCATCAGCAGGCCAGAGCCACCTGTATCACACCCACTCTCATGCCCAGCCTTGAACTAACAGCCAGTGAGCTGCCAGGAAGAGGTCTTCAGAAGAGACATGGTCAGACTTGCATTTGGACGGATGTTTCCGGGTGAAAACAAAATGAGAGAAACTATGGCAACAGCATGTCATTTATACAGTCTGGTTAGAAATGTTTCTCCCCAGTGTTAATCTTCCTAGAATAAAGAGCACTAGCCTTCCTTTTCTTCTAATCCTTCAAACCCCGTGCCAATTGCTAATGACATCAGTACCAATGACATGGAGTGTGTGTGAGGGTGGGGAGGATTTAGACTGCGATCACCATCCCTTTGTCACCTGCTCCTTCAGCGACCCCAAATAAACATGCCATCTAAGTAAAGACGCTGGGCTTGCCCTGAAAGGGCAGCTTCAAGACAAGGCTCTGAGCCCCGCTTTCTAACCATCTGCAGCTCTAAGAAGCCCCCAGTATACAAATTCTGGAACAGCCACTGAATATCAGCAGATTACTCACAAATGATCCTTTGGTTCTTCCAGACCTTAGAGATCTCATAATGCCTTCTTGTGTAAAGACCTATGGGAAACTGCTCTCAGAACCCCACTCACCTACAAATGGTTAGGAGAGGCTTCTGCAGCTGGAGCCTAGGGAGGGAGTCTCCGTTCCTTAACCAGGAGTACCATTGCTCCTGAAACTGTCGGCATATGGTTTTGCCATTGGTTAAATCCTTAGCAGGATTTCCCAAGAGTCTTTTCAGGTCTGAGCTGCCACATAATCATATTCTATCTGAAAAGCTGAAAGCCCAGAACAGACATGTAAAACACACAGTACTGATGATCATTTACAAAACCAGAATGAATTTCCTGCAGTGCTTTCAAAACACCAAACTAATAGCTACTCATAAATACCTTCCTTTGTTTTATACATTTGAAATAACCTTGGTTAGGTGCAATATGATTACTTCAATATGATTACCTTTTTGAGACTATCGTGCCCATTTTTCTTATCTTTTCTTCTCTCTTTATTATTTCTTTATCACTTCTGTTTTCTGCTTAGCTGTTACCAAGTAATAGATTGTTCATAAGAAATTAAAACTACTTTCTTTTTTGAAAAAAATTAGTGTCAATTAGGCGGGGTAGACAGATCCTCTCCCTTTTTCTCATCTCATTCATAGGGTTGCCAGACTTAACAAATAGAAATGCAAATGGCCCAGTTAAATTTGAATTTCAGATAAACAACCAATAATATTTCAGTATAAATACATTCCATGCAATGTTTGGGACACACTTACACCAAAAAAAAAGTCTTGTTATTTATCCCCAATTCAAATTTAACTAGGGATTATGAAACCCATTCAAAAAGACTTGAGTTATATTTCATGATATTTTGGTTAGTATATTTAGCCTGAAAAAAAAATCTTCCTCCCAGTTTTATGGAATGAAATATGGATACATGTCACTTTGCAAAATAAAGAATAATTTGACTCAACAGAATATTATACATCCATTACAAAAGACATTTTGTGATAAGTATATCCTAACATGGGAAAATGCACATAATAGGCTGAGTAAAAAAAGCAGGATGGGGCTTCCCTGGTGGCACAGTGGTTGAGAGTCCGCCTGCCGATGCAGGGGACAAGGGTTCGTGCCCCGGTCCGGGAGGATCCCGCATGCCGCAGAGCGGCTGGGCCCGTGAGCCATGGCCGCTGAGCCTGCACATCTGGAGCCTGTGCTCCGCAACGGGAGAGGCCACGGCAGTGAGAGGCCCGCACACCGTAAAAAATAAATAAATAAATAAAGCAGGATGCACAATTACATAATAGTAGTAAAATAATAATAGCTGGTCTTTATAAAATGCCAAGTATGCAAAAGGCATATTCTAGCTGCTCTTCTGTATTAACTTGTTTAATATTTACCACTATGAGATAGGTACTATTATTATCATCAATGTAAAGATAAAAAACAGAAGTCCCATAAACGTTTACTTGCCCCCTAAATATTATATATTCACACATATATATGTTACCATATGTATATACATATGTACACATATGTATGTTACCAAAAAGCTATTGATACATGAAGAAAAAAAAAAGACCAGAAGAAAATATAATAAGCTGTAATACTCATTATTTGAAGTAAGAATATAGTGACTTCTAAAATCTTATTTCTGCATTTTTTTAATATTTTCCTTAAGAGCATACATTGCTTTTCAAATAAAACAATAATACGATTTAAATGGAAAAGTGTACCTAACTGGAAAAACTCGAATCCCATTTTTTAATGCCTTTGTTACCTGTCCATACTGTACATTACAAAGTTAGTTTTGGGGGGTTATGTCACTCCGAGTTTTAACCCACTCAAATCTTCACTGGGCTGATCTGAATCTCTGTTTTTTCAGTTGAGGGTTCCTTTGCAATCAATTGACTAATTCAACCCCATGATCCCAGTCATCAGTACACATTTCAAAGTTCTCTTAACTAAGACCTGCTGTAGAAGATGAAATAGTAAATGTACCTGGCAAATGAATGAATGCATGAATGAATGAATGGAGTTCCTGTGGCTTTTTGTAGACATTGCATTAGATGGAGCAATGCTGGCTTCACTGCCAGCAAGGAAAAGTACAAGCAACTTATACCTGCTGCCAACTCATCCCCTCAACATGCTCTGGAAGAATCAGTCCCTTCAGAGAATTACAGACTCATCCAAGGTGAGGTCATTATGTTGGTTGGCACTCTTAGGGGAGAGGTTTTGTCAACCATATATCACAGACAAGCTTTCAGAAGAGCATGGGGAAGGCTCCAAGCTAACCGTGAGCCGAGATTGCTCCAGAGTCTCTTACGTCATCACTAATAAGAAATTTGTTTTTACAGGAAACTGTCACTAGCAAAAGAGAAAGCAAAAAAGTAAGCTTCTGGCTTTTACTTTAAAGGAAAGATTCCAGCTCATCCTTTCTAAGATTTCTAAGCTCATCCTTTAATTGCCTTATACGGTAATAGAAGAGATTGTTAGTGTAGTGAACAAGCCAGAACAAGGATGTGGAAGCCAAGGGTTCTCTATTGCCACTGTGGAAAGTTCACTGGACATGTGGTCTGAAGCCAACCAGAGGATGCAGGAGATTGGAGAACTCCCTTTCCTTTCAGGACCACAGCCTTCTCTCCTTTGCAAAGCAACGACCAAGTCCTTCTCGGAGAGATGCTACAAAGATGCTTCAACATAGAACAAGAGTGAGTCGCGGTTTGTACAACTCAGGTGCTGCCAACCTGCCTCTGTGCTTCCTCACAGTTTTTGTTTTCTTGGTATGATAATTAGTTGTTGGCATTATGAATGTTTCTTCTGAGGAAAAAAAATAGCACCTGTTTTTTCTGGAATGAGTGTTTTATGCACCCTATTGAGGTAAGCTAACCACTCAGGGGCCAAGTACTGGCCAACATGTGGTCACCTAACACAGAGCGCTACTTCCCTCTGTGTTATGTTTTTACCAGGGAATGTGATTTCCAGCTATACTTACTGGTTTCTGCTGAATTACACAGACAGCAAACTCTCTTCAGAAGAAGCAGGAGTTCTACATTTACCCAAAACTTAAAAGTTATCATCTGGTGGTTCCCAACCTTGGCTACACACTAGAATCACCTTGAGAGCTTTTATAAAAATACCATTGCTGGGGCCCTCCCCAGAGTCAGTTAGATAGAATCTCTGGGACTGGGGCCAGCCAGGGCGTGGGTTTTCTTTCAAAGCTCCCCAAAGTGCTTCTGAAGGAGAGCCAAGGTTGAGAACCACTGATACCATCCATCAAGGCCCTTCCAGATGAAACTGAGATTCAGAAAGGCTGATGGGCTGTCCCACGCCCATAGCTTATTGGTGAGCGTGCCCCCTCATCTGTGTGTCTGCCTCCTTCTTAGACTATGAAATCCTTCAACACTTGAACCACACTGTTGACATTTAAATCCACAGTGCCCCACTCCAAATGCTGGGTGAGGGCAGAGCCAGGAAGGAAAGGAAGGACAAAACCTGTCCTGCCTTTTGTCTCATAGCCTCTCACTAAGAAAAATTGTTATTAAGATAGACTACTATGAATTTTAGCCTACGACCAAAGTCATTAAATAGCAGTTTCCCCAATCTTAGGACCCATTCGTCTTGGGAAAAATTCTCTGAGTCAGATTGCCCCTAAAATCCCAAGCCAGATGATTTTACCTTAGCAAATCCAGCTGTTGAAAGTGAAATGCTTGACCTTGTTCAGTAACCCATGCCTCACTAAATTCTCATTTTGTGGAGTCTCATTTATTTCCCTAGTTAAGCGTGACACTTTCCGTTAATAGACCACTCAAAACGGCATGTTTTCCTTCAGTATCAATACTGCAGAGTGAAGAGAATTATGGGACATCTGTGCTGTGATTAAGGAGATGTAGGCCTAGGGTCTGAGAGTTGCTGAGGTCTCAGCACAGACTGCCAGAGTGTTCTACGGTTTTATTGGTGTTTTCGGCTGCCAGCTACGCATCTTTCACCCGCCAGTCAAGTGCAATTCGAGTGAAATCCAGCCTCTGTGGCGTGGTGTGAGGGCTCAGAATTGGGGTGCAGATGCCAGGGGCCCTGGAACTATGCATCGGATGTTATAGTGCTGGGCCCACGTCCTCGCCCTTGAAACTCTGACACGTGCTGACCAGTTTCCAAATGCCTACATCTCCCCATTGTGTTCCTTTGCCTGAAAGTGTTCTTTGGACCCCAAAGCCCACTTTGCCCACCCCTACAATAGACTGGAAGCGCCAGAGAATGAACATCTCCTCCCACCCCCACTATGGCTTCCAACCCCAAACTGACAGAATTGGGGTGTCCTGCTCCCATCTCCCTCAGGTGCAGGAGCTCCAAGGCCTGTGTTGAGTTTCCCCCAGGGATTAAGGCCCAGTTGCCCAGTTGGTACCCGGCGTGCTAACGTGCCTTTTATCAGCAGCCTGCTCTTCTTGTTCCCCTTCCCAGTTCCTTGCTGGTGTCTCCTCCACTTATCCTCCAAATAATGAAATCCTGTGTCAAGGTCTGATTCCGGGGGAACCCAAAGAAGATACAGTGGCCTTGTCAATACATAGTCATTTGATTTTAGGAAAGCCATTTAAACTCTCTGAGAGTCCCTGGCCTCAAAAGTAAAATAAGGAAAGGAATTTGAAGTCCTACTTGGTCACAGCAGCAAGCAAAGGGCTGCTTCATTTGGCTGTCAAAGCCCTCCCAGACCAGCGCTAGTCTCCTTCCTGCCCCCCTCCCCTCATCTCTAAGTGTACCCCTCCCCCATGCTCCTCTCCAGCGCAGAGAATTTCTTTGAATTCTTGCAAGTGACACATTTCCCACTTGCCTTTGGGACTCTTACTCATGCTGTCCCTCTGCCTGGAACACTCTTCTTCCTTCTGTTTGTTTGGCTCACTCGTACACAGCTCTCAGCTGAAATGTCACTTCCTGCAGGGAAGCCTTTTCTGACGCCCTGTCTAGGATTGAGCTCTTACATGCTACCAGATATAGTGTTCCCGTTGTCACGTCTGGCATGCTTTACAGTAATTCCTATTTTCTTCTCCAAGCCCACCTCCTTCTCCAACCACCGTCATTACTGGCCTTTAAGCTCCTTTCAGTCAGAAACCCAATTTATCTGGCTCCCCACAGCATCCCTGATACCCAGTCCAAAAATTGCACATAGTAGGTACTCGATAAATAACAGTTGGATAAAATGCACCCTTGTTTACTAAACATTAGAGTTGATGAATAAGAGGATTTGGGAATAGAAGTCAAAGCAAAGTTTCCCAACCAGAGTCATGGTGCTCCCTCGAATGGTTTGCACCCAAGATACGACTTTTCCCTCAGCCCTTGTATTGTACTTGGAAGAAGGGGGTGTATGGGGTGGAGTTCCCTATACTCAGATGAGAGCAGCTTTATCTTTTTATCCTGGTGAAGGCTATCATCATTTTTAACATGAAAATTTTAGAAGCTGAAAAGAACTGTATTAAAATAATCCAGCCCAGTACTTATCAAAAAAGTGGAGTTGAAAGTTGGAAAAGAAAATTTAGTAGTGGAGGGGAGGGATAGATTAGAAGGTTGAGATTAACATATACACGCTACTGTATATAAAATAGATAATCAACAAGGACCTACTGTATAGCACAGGAAACTATACTCAATACTCTGTAATAACCTATATGGGAAAAGAATCTGAGAAAGGTAAATATATGAATATGTAAAACGAAATCACTTTGTTATACATCTGAAACTAACACAACATTATAAATCAACTATAGTTCAATATAAAATTAAAAATTTTTTTAAATTTTAAAAATGGGCAGAAGACCTAAATAGACATTTCTCCAAAGCAGACATACAGATGGCCAAGAAGCACATGAAAAGCTGCTCAACATCACAAATTATTAGAGAAATGCAAATCAAAACTACAATGAGGTATCACCTCACACCAGTTAGAATGGGCATCATCAGAAAATCTACAAACAGCAAATGCTGGCGAGGGTGTGGAGAAAAGGGGACCCTCTTGCACTGTTGGTGGGAATGTAAATTGAGACAACCACTATGGAGAACAGTGTGGAGGTTCCTTAAAAAACTAAAAATAGAATTACCATATGACCCAGCAATCCCACTACTGGGCATATACCCAGAGAAAAACATAATTCAAAAAGACACATGCACCCCAATATTCATTGCAGCACTATTTACAATAGCCAGGTCAAGGAAGCAACCTAAATGTCCATCGACAGATGAATGGATAAAGAAGATGTGGTAATATATACAATGGAATATTATTCAGCCATAAAAAGGAACGAACCTAGGTCATTTGTAGAGACGTGGATGAATCTAGAGACTGTCATACAGAGTGAAGTAAGTCAGAAAGAGAAAAACAAATATCGTATATTAATGCATATATGTGGAACCTAGAAAAATGGTACAGATGAACCGGTTTGCAAGGCAGAAATAGAGACACAGATGTAGAGAACAAACATATGGACATCAAGTGGGGAAAGCAGCAGGGGGTGGGGGGTGTGTGATGAATTGGGCGATTGGGATTGACATGTATACACTGATGTGTATAAAATGGATGACTAATAAGAACCTGCTGTATAAAAAAAAAAAAAAAACGGAAAGTTTAGTAGCAAGCATTGTACTTGAGCAATGTCTGGAAGCAGAAGACACTACGTTCATCAGCTGTTGAGGTCAATGCAGCCTTCCTAGGTTCAGGTCTTTCTGACATTCCTTGACGCTTGGTGGCCTGATGGGTGTTATCTCAAAAATCCCTAGATCCTCCAGGGATGGGACCGAATACAAAGAGCCACTCCCAACCTTTTCCAACCGCCATGTGTCCTGAGTAGAGTCCAAATTCCTAGCATGTCTAGAGGCCTCCTGGGACCCAACTTTGCCTCCCTCCTCTCCAGGCTCGTCTTCCTCTGCATCCTGCCTCACACTTGCCTTGTGCGTTTATTTCCGGGCACAATGTTGTTTCACATGTCTGTGCTGTTGGCCCTGCTAACAGTTCCACTAGAGTCTAGGTTCCACTGCAGACTCCTCCCTCTCCTCCCTGCCTACTTGCCACTCCTATTCATCCTCTGAGACGCCAGGCAAGCCCCAGGGCTTCCAGATTGGAAGCTCCACTCTCTGGCTTCCCCTGTCCCCGGAGTTTTCTTCCAGCACGTTTGCATATTGGTTTGCTGTGACCCACCAGCTCCACCCCCAACCACTTCATAAGCTTTTTGAGGACAGGATCAACGTCATATTCAGTGAGATTTTGTGTGTGTGTAATGTAGCCCTCGTCTGATCAACAGTAGGCACACTTTAAATAAACTGAAGATAATTGACTTCCAAATTTTAATAAAAATGTTTTTGCCATGTGCAGTTTAAATACTATTCAATAATTTGCACAGATTGGCAAAAGTAAACATCTTGGCTTCAAACCAAACCAAACCCCCCCTCAAAAAAGCAAGTTCCTGTGACGTCTACAGGTCTCTCATGTTGAGTGCCTTGATGGCAGACAGCAGCCCTGGTGTGAAACCCTTGGGGGAAGGGACAACCTTCTGGACACTGAACTGCAAAGAATCACCCACTGTTCCTCAGGTTTCTCACACGCGCGAATGTGTGGGAAATGTGACTCTCTGCTGATAATTCCTAAGACGTCTGTTTTCTCTTTTAATCAAGCTGAACAGAAGTAGTCCTTTGTTAAGATGAATTAAATCTGCAGTGAGGCATTGGAATTCATTTCCGAGGGAGGGGTTATCCTAGAAGCCTTTACTCCATCCAGCACCTCCCCGGCGCCTGCCCTAAGCACCAGGCAGCTGTCCACGCCCGGCCAGGAAAGGGCAGGGCCGCCTGCACGGATGCACAGGCCCCGGGGATGGGAGACCGCCACCTCGCTGCCCTGGCCCGGGCTTTTAGCACAGCCTGAGGTCTCGCGAGGTTGGGTTTGTAGGGTTCGGGCTTGTTGAGACCTTTGACACGCTCCCCACGTCCCCTGCAAACCACAGTACTGCTTTTTATTGAGCTGCTGTCAGATAACGTGCTGCATACTTGCATAAGCCCTACCTTCCTCTCACAGGTGGAATAACTGAAATAATTTTTGAAATAAGTTTTCCGAAGCTGGATGAGTAGCAGTGTTGGCCTAACGCCTGGGACAGAGAGGGGGAGGGGTAACCGATGTATTAAAACTGTGATAACACTTGCAACTTCTACGTTTTTCACATATATCAGCTCATTTTATCCCCACAAAAGTCCTTTTAAGCAAAAGGTACCCTCATCTTACTGATGAGGAAATTGAGACAGAGATTAGGCAAAGGATGGAGAAATGCACTGGTAACCATGCGGTGGGGTAGAGAAGAAGACCACTTCCTGTCTTCCCATTCAGAGCTCTACCCACCTGCTAACACACATACACATGTACACGCACACACACACCCAGAGAAAGGCTTCATTTCTGGGAAAAAGGAGACAGGTAGGAAAAGAACTGGAGGAGCCTGATGTGTAATTTACATAACACAGTTTCTTCGTAAACATTCCAGGCACCCTGAGAAGTAAATTAAAAGATCGCTCATGGATAATTTAAGTATAATACAAGCTGGAAGTTCTGGTAGAGTCCAAAATTGACTCACAGTAAGGATGACTGAGTTTTGCCCTGGTTTCTAGCCTACTTTGCTCAAAAGTAGAGATGAAAATTATGAAAAGACAAATGTGTTTGCAATTTAACTCCACCAATAAAAGCCTGCAAACTGAATTCCCTTCTAGCACTAGGAATTCAACTTCAGATGAAGATTTATCGTCTCTTTCTGTGAAGTACCTAGTATATGTAGCCTCTAGATATCTGAAGATTGCAAACGTCCAATTAGTCTGAAGGCCTATTATTGCACTGTAGTAGCAGGATTATGGATGAGAATACAGTTTAAAGGTAGCCCCTGTAAAAATGAGCTATTGGTTTCATGAGAGCTGTGGGAGGTGGGGAGGAGTGCATTAAGGGACGAATAAACCTTGCAATCGAAAGTGTCACCTTTATCCATGAAACAACAGTGTTGGTTCCTACCACTTGCCCTAGTGTAATAGCTATTCTTCCTGGATTAACATCACATTGATTAATAGCGCCAAGCCAAAGCATGCTGAGTGCTGACCTCCATGAAAGGTTGCTAAACTATGGAAATCTAAAAGGGGACATCAGGGAAGGGGGCGTGACACTGAAAATAGTTTCCTCGTTACTCTGGTAGTTAAGGATTTATATTAGAATGAGGTCAGGTCACGACCATTTTTGTTTTGGCAGTAGGCAATCACGAATTGTAGTCGCTGACTGCCATCACCACCACTTCCTAGGTACCAGTATTAGAGAAACTGCCAGTCCTGCTGGAACGACTTAGTACTCTATTTCCAAAGAACATACTGTATTTAAAAATTAGGTCAATATTTAGCTTAAGTGTCTCTGGTAGTAGATAATTTTAAACATAGGGTAGATGGAAATTTACCTTGACCAAAGGCTTATAACAGATTGCTGTTATAAATCTATTGAAATTTTGAGTCATTGGAATTCTGGGAGCTTCAGTTTGCTGCCCCACAGTAGCCTTCCTGTACCATAAACTTGCTCAGGGCCTTGCCCTTGCTGGTTCTCCTGCTGCCACACTTCCCTTTGTTGACCACAGGGCTCACTCCGTGGGCTCCTTTAGGCCTTCACTCGAAATCACCTTCCCAAAGAGGACTTCCCTGCTATTCTTTTTAAATGTAAGCCTTCCCTCCACCAACCCTGGCACTTCCTATGGCCCTATCCCATTTTCTTTTTCTCCATGATCTTCTTTATTTTATACCTATTTATTTTGTTTCTTGTCTATCTGCCCCCACTAAAATATAAGCACCAGGGACTTTTCTTTTATCCCCACTGCTAAAATCCCTTCTCTTAGATCAATTTCTAGTACGCAGTAGTCATTCAGTTGGATAGATGGATGGGTGGGTGGATGGATGGATGGATGAATGAATGAATAGGTTGGGTGGATGGATGGATGATCATTGGACCCATGAATCCTTTCAGTTGGCTGGTATCCAACACAGAGAATACAGGTCCATAAGTAACTAAAGGACAAGCTGATCTCTCAGCTCTTCTCTTTCTGCTTGTTGGCAGTTGTTAAACTATCTATCGTACAAGCCAACTCTACCCTTTCAATCCTGAAACCCTCTGTTGATCATATCACTACATGGTAATTTCTTCACTTACACTGGAGAGCCATGTAGAAATAATCATTTGAGGCAATCCTAAAAGAACAGTATTTTTTTTTTTTTTTTTTTTTTGCAGTACGCGGGCCTCTCACTGTTGTGGCCTCTCCCATTGCAGAGCACAGGCTCCGGACGTGCAGGCTCAGCGGCCATGGCTCATGGGCCCAGCCGCTCCGTAGCATGTGGGATCTTCCCGGACTGGGGCACGAACCCGTGTCCCCTGCATCGGCAGGCGGACTCTCAACCACTGCGCCACCAGGGAAGCCCCCAAGATTTAACTTTTAACTACATTTCAGATGCTGTTCTAGGTCCTTTACATGTATGAACTAATTTAATCCTTACAAAAAATAGTCTACATGATCTACATTCATGCAGAAAATATTTGTGTATGACATAAGAGAATGGGCTCAATATGAAAGAGCAAAATAGAAATGGAAAAAGATTAAGTTTCTGAGTCAGTGTCATTTTCCCATTAAAAGTCTTAATACTCACCCCAGGGAAACATCATATTGCATAATTTTAAAGACACTTGCACTTTTTGGTTGTGCTCTGAAGCTCTCCATTACCAAGGAGAAGGATTTCCACTCAATTAGATTACAAAGCAGAGGATTATGCAGGTTGAGTTCCAAGATGTAAAAGACTTGAAGAGATTATGTGTAGGGAAAAACTAATTGAAGACAAGAAGGGCTGTACTAGGATGTATGTTTGCGCTGTAGTAGTGTCCGTTGCGAGCAGTCGGGTATTTAGCCCTCTTCCTTTGTTCCTGCGTGTGTTTGCCTTGAATGGTACCATTCATTTCCAGTAGAAGTGAGTCATGCATCCTCAAATTGGATGTAGCTAGCTGAGTCTAGAGGGTTTCTGTCCTTGAGTCTCACACCGTCTACTGTCACCACTGTGTTTATTTAGAAAGTTAATAATTAATTTAGAAATTAATTATTAATTAATTAATTAATATTATTTAAAAATAAATAATTAAATTCCTGAGCTAGGAGAAACCAGAGGAGAGACAGCCCTTGAATTTGCTATGATAGGAAAGAGTCAAATATCCTCAAAAAACATATTAAAGACTTAAACTGGGATAGGAAAACTGTTGTCAATTTTATCAATCATTAAATGTTATTTAGTCTGATTTTTCTGGACATTTGAATTTATGGAGTTATAGGACTCCATGGAATAAGAAAAAGCTGAAGGAAGTGAAGTAAGAGAGAAAGACAAATATCACTTATATGTGGAATCTACAAAAATGATACAAATGAACTTATTTACAAAACAGAAATAGACTCACAGACATAGAAAACAAACCTATGGTTACCAAAGGGTGGGGATAAATTAGGAGTTTGGGATTAACATACACATACTACCATATTTAAAAGAGATAAACAACAAGGACCTAGTGTGTAGCACAGGGAGCTATACTCAATGTCTTGTAATAACCTATAACGGAAAAATATCTTTAAAAGAATATATATACATACATATATGTATATATTATACATGTATAATATATATATACATACACATATATATATATATATATATATATATATATATATATATATATATATATATGAATCAGTTTGCTGTACCCCTGGAGCTAACACAATATTTTAAATCAGCTGTATTTCAATAATTTTTTTTTTTAAAGCTGAAATAAGTAGTATTAAATCCTCAACCTGGTGTGGTGGCTGATTTCTTTTTAGACACAGGGTAAGTATGATAACCTCCTCGTGGTGCATTTTATTTTCTACTTGAACTATAGTAATAAAATGACGGTCCGTTTTACTGTTTAGTTTTCCGAATGAGGTTTTGCTGATTGGATCGTTTGATAAAGCCCTGGACGCACGAGATCAAAGTTTCCTGCCCCCAAATTCATATGAGTCCCTTTGCCTTCACTGCCCCACACTGAACCCCAACATAGTCGCACTGCTTTTCACAAGGAGGACCAGACAAAAGACTGTAACTAGGGTAGTGTGTAGTTGATGCTCAAGAAATAGTTGTAGAATGAATGTTGGTTGAAATTACAGCCTCAAATGTTACTTTTGGTGGCAGTTATCAATAAGTCAACCCTTTAGCTACATTTGGTTCTTCCATATTGTAGAGTATGTCTGAGGATGAAACAATAGGAGTCTGAATGATACTAAAGATAGTCATTTACATGGGGAGCCAATATGAGTTGTTCCCTGACACTTAAAGTGCAATAAATGTCACCATCTGTGGGGCATTCAAGAACCATTTCCCTACACACACACACACACACACACACACACACGCACACAGAACGTTCTAGGTCTAGGGAGCACCCCATCCCAGGCTATACTATGTGGCATATCTACTCAGCCTGTGCCTCCCTGGCGCCCAGACTTGAGAAAACCACAGCGTTTCGGAAATTGTCTTCCTGGAGCCCAGCAACCTCTTTTTGGTGGGGAACTTGAAAGAAAATGCTTTCATATACCCCCTGAGGCAACAGAGGACCTAGAAGAGGTCACAAAAGGCTGGATTCAGCCTATAGATAATTTTTTGTTTCATAAAGAGTTTTAAAAATTAGAATATTTTTCATAAATATATGGTTGTGCAGCTTCTCTAACACATCAGAAGATCTGGCATCACTGGACTGATACTTCCATGGGCGATAATTCACTGAGGCTGAGTAGCAGCTGTCCTTTTCAGGGGGCTCCATTCACCTCAGTTGCTGACAGTCTCACTCATTTCCTTAGCCCACCTGGCCCCTAGTCTATAACAGTGGGAGAAGCCTCAGAAATATCAGTTCATTGACCAACATGATTGTAGCACCGGCTCCTTCCATGTTTACACTCATAACTTCTCTGTAGTTATGAGGAACTTCCCATAGCAACAAACAAATAATTACACAGAGCTGCTCGTGAGTCAGTAAATATTTCAAAATTCATGTATTAACTCATTTCAATCTTCATAAAAACTCTGTGAAATACGTGTATTTTTACCTCTATTTTTAGCTGAGGAAACTAAGGGACGGAAATTAAGTAACTTTCTCAAGGTCACATTGCCAGAACACAGTGCAGAGTGAAGAACTATACCCAAGTAGTCTGACGTCAGAGTCTTTGTTTTTAGCCACCATAATATGCTTCCATGCCCTACATCCACTCAGTTAAAAATTCTATTCTTGAGACTTCCCTGGTGGTGCAGTGGTTAAGAATCCGCCTGCCAATTCAGGGGACACGGGTTGGAGCCCTGGTCCGGGAAGATCCCACACGCTGCGGAGCAACTAAGCCTGTGTGCCACAACTACTGAGCCTGCGCTCTAGAGCCCATGAGACACAACTACTGAAGCCCGCGTGCTGCAACTACTGAAGCCCGCACGCCTAGAGCCTGTGCTCCGCAACACTGCAACTAGAGAAAGCCCGTGCGCAGCAACAAAGACCCAATGCAGTCAAAAATAATAAATAAATTAAATAAATAATTTTTTAAAAAAAAAGCACTCACAACCTAGTACCTGCTATTGTAAATACTACTGGAATATTTCACTTAACACCCTTTTTATAAAGTGGATAACCTGGTCCAACTTAAACTCCTGCCTCTAGCCCACATGTGATTTCTTTCTGCTCTGCCCCTTGTGCTTCTCCATCTGGCATAAAGGACAGAGTGCCAGAAGCCACAGAAAAAGTAGGCCTCAGCCCCCAGGAACAGAAATTGTACTTGAGGACTTGCAGTGCAAGGCGAAGAAGGCATATTATTCTTATATTAACACTTAAGAGCATATATTATGGAATTATAATACAAAATTGGTGTGAATTTTTCAAAAACTAAAACATAAGACTTAAAGAAAATCTTTACTTGCAGGTGATTGCTTTGGGTTAATATCCTCAGACCACCTCTAATAACTAGGTCCACTGTCCTATGAAAGTATTGTCCAGCACCCAAAAGAACACTCAGAACGCTTCCTGCCTGCTGTGCTCTGAATGCTCTTTTGTAGCCGCTGGTTTCAATGAGATCTGCCTCTGTGAATGTTTTCAGGTAGCAATAGCAACAGTAGCCAACCCTTCCTGATCTCCTACAGTACACCGAGTACCCTGTTAAACAACTCACATATATCTTTCAAGTATTCTAAGAACTCAAAGAGATAGGTACTACTATTATCTCATCTTTAAAGATCAGAAACGAGCTTGGAAGGCTTAAATCATGTGTCTCAAATCACATAGCAGGGAAATGATGAAGACATACATTCAAACCCGGGCATTCTTACTCTTAGCCATTAGACCCCACTGCCTCTAGTACAATAACCCATTGTTTCATTATTCCTCTGTTGTTAATTTAAATATGCATATTGAATCCTTGAGATAAAGAGGTGAAACTCATTGTCCTTTATTTAGACTGTATCTCCTTCCTCACCCAAACAGTGGTGATATGTATCTAGTAGACTAAATAAATACAGCTTAGCATATAGACCCTTAAAAATAGAGAGGTCTTATTTTCCTTAAGATTTCATGTTTGTGCACTATCTAGAATGCCTGGCAATAAAACATAAATTTATATTACATTTTTAAAGCTTTTCAGCGGTCTATTTTATTATAAAAATAGCACACACTGGGTAAAAATAAGAGTATTCCACTGAAAGTACACTTTCAGCCCTTCCAGAAAAGTTAAATATTGGAATTTGGCTCAGCCAAAGCTGACAAGGGAATCAAGGCAGAACTCTCTAGTAAAACCCTATATTAAAAATTAAAAATAGGGCTTCCCTGGTGGCGCAGTGGTTGCGAGTCCGCCTGCCGATGCAGGGGACACGGGTTCGTGCCCCGGTCCGGGAAGATCCCACATGCCGCGGAGCGGCTGGGTCCGTGAGCCATGGCCGCTGAGCCTGCGCGTCCAGAGCCTGTGCTCCGCAGCGGGAGAGGCCACAACAGTGAGAGGCTCGCGTACCGCAAAAAAAAAAAAAAAAAAAAAAAATTAAAAATAGAAATATAAAACGATAGGCTATATAAGGAATAAGTATTTTAAAAATATAAATAAATAAACGTGAGAATTTTAGAAGAACATACTGGTCTTTCCCCACTTCGTTCAACAGCTTCTGTCCAAATGTCAAGTCTGTACTTCAGTGACAAGATAGTGTAGAAGGAAAGGCCAAATCAAATGAGAAACACAGTCGCTAAAATGTGTTTACCCATTTACAATAGATGACCTTTCACAGTCCAAGTGATTTCTGATTGCACATAACTTCCCAAAATAGCCAGTTTCTCTTCAGAATGTGTTATTATATTTTGAACTAAACATTATTTTTCCCATCCCATCTGAAAAAGTCTAAACCTCCTATTCAACTTCTTATAGATTTCTTGACTTTAGGAACTTGGGGAAAGTTTCATGAAAATGTTATGATGCAAATTCAATTAAATTCTCAATCATTTACCAGAATCCTGTTTGTCTGAGTTTATCTCTTTTGATTAAGAAGGTTACTTATAGGGAGCGGTTGTTTGACTGAGTTTGTAATCAGTAAAGAAAAAGAAAGAAAGAAAGAAAAAGCAAAGTCACTAAAAGGAGGAGCTACAAGTCCTCACGCAAATTTTATTAAAGAGGCCTTTATAAAATTAAGCATTGGTAGCCAAAGGCTGGGTCTAGAAAAAAATGAGTCAGAGCCTAAAGAAATGTGAGTGACACTTAGTCCTGAACCCTGTGCTTAAGGAATGATTGAATTGTCAACAAACACTTGCTGTCCTATTGCTTGATGGATACATTTTACTATATTTTCTATTCTCTTTTGTATAGGTTTCATATATTCTTGTGATTGGCTAGATTCAAAATGGAAAGTCATTAACTAGGATGTAACTTTGGGCAAGTCAGTCGCTCTCTGCGCCTCAATATCATCATCTATAGAATGAAGGGTTTGACTGAAAGATCACTAGGGTCCTTTGCAGCTCTATGTTACATTCTACAATTCTAGGTACTGACTGTGATCAAATACTATTCTATGTAAATGTCCTAGCACCCAGCATCGCACCTAAAATCTATGATGTATAGTCAGGGATGAATGCCATTTTAGTATGCTCACAAATTCTACCTCTGCTCCACAAAGCCTGGGACCTCAGCTGAAAAATCTCAAACAGCTGAGATGACTCAAATATTTCAGGGCTGGAATTATCTGAAGAATTTCCACTCACATGTCTGGTTCCTGGGCTGGGATGACTTGAAGGCTGGGCTCAGTTGAGACCGTCAACCAGAGAGCCTACTGCTGTCCTATTCATGCAGTTTGGGCTTCTTCACACCACTATGGTCTTTGGGCCACAAACTTCTCACATGGTGGCTCAGGGCTCCAAGTGAGGCAGTTACAGTGAACAAAGTAAAGCAACTTGGCCTTTTATGACCTAACCTCAGAAGTCACAGAACAGCATTTCCACTGTATTATATTGGTTGAAGCAGACACAAGCCCACCCGGATTCCAAGTAAGGGGTCACCAACCCCTCACTTGTCAATGAGAGAGCAGAACTGAAGAATTAGCAAACCATGTTTTAAAACTGTCATATATATATATATATATATATAAAAATATAAATTTATATATATATTTTTATATATATATAAATAGGTATATATA
The DNA here is from genome assembly GCF_949987515.2 of Delphinus delphis. Classification (NCBI taxonomy): domain Eukaryota; kingdom Metazoa; phylum Chordata; class Mammalia; order Artiodactyla; family Delphinidae; genus Delphinus; species Delphinus delphis. The sequence goes on from NC_082696.1 coordinate 28,711,324, forward strand.
TATGTGCACGTGTGTATATTAAATCTCCTTTAATTTTCACAATCAATCACTTGGATAGGTAGTATTCTATTTTTAGCTTGCCTGGGGTCACATAACTAGTAAGTTTCAGAGGGAGAATTCCAATCCATCTACACAAAGCCATGCTAATTCTACTAAACCATATTGACTGGAGGGGAGACCCCATTCATTTCAATGCTTATTATTGCCACTCCAATAATTTTGAGTTGACACTGTATTCATGGTGGCTGATTTCCCTTGAAAACCAAATAAGCCAGATGAGATGAAATTGTGTTCAATTTAAATAAGCATAATTTACAAAACAAATAAACCCCAGGTAAACTCTGAGAGAGTTTCAAATTGAAGCCAATCACATTCAGGGATCAATTCACCCTAAGGCACAGGAATTTCTAGAATGCTAGGATATGAGGTTTCTGGTTCTCTGTCTCTGCTGGGGCCACTCCTGCTGCTGGACTTATATCCACCCAGCTCACTCTCTCTTCTGATTTGAATTATCTGAGAAATTGACTCAGCTTTTCATTTCATGGGGCTCGTAGAGATAAAGCCAAGGATCCTGCCTATAAAATAGAGAAAACAGGACGCTGGTACAGGCTACTAATTTCCCTCTAGAGTCTTCTCAATCAATACCAGTCCCAATAGCCTCCTGCATCACGTACAGAGCATGATGGGATGGCTGACAGGAGTAACCCTCCACCCCATGGTTCATTTGTGCTCCACACAGAGAAGTAGCTAATGAACATCTTTTCGACAAATCAAATCAATAACATGACTTCTGACCTCATTTTTAGGAATTTTATTGAACCTGATCTCAAAGGTTGAATGTTGAAAGAAAAACAAAGAAGTCGCTAAAAATATCCCCAATGCCCAAAATTGCATCTTATAAAAAGGCTACGAAATCCATTACCATCTAGAGTTTCTATTTCATTTCTCAAAGTCATTCAGAAGGCAATCTAATTCACAGATGATAATGACCTTTGCAGGATACTCTGCTGACCTGCTCTATTCGTTGCCACTGAGTATGCACATGTGTGTGCAAGCGGGAGTGTGTCTTTGTATGTTTTCCAGGTCTCCATCAATGAGATTTACACAAAGTCTTGCTTGCTACATGTTGAAACTATCCTGACTCAGGAGAAAAGAGATCACTGTAATAAAGATGGTCAAGTCTAAAGGGAGTTCAAAGGAATATATTTTCTTTAAAAAACAATCTTTGCGGGTCCTAAATCTTTTGTATGATTTAAACGAGGGAATAGAAATAAACATGAAATCTGGCTGAGCTGTAAACTTCACTGTTTATGTTGAATGAATTATCACTAATATTCAAATGAGCAATTACTAACAAGTTGACTTGTCCCCTTGGGCTACATGTTGTCACATCGTCTCAAGAAAGAGCCGATTTCTTTATGCCTTCGTGTCAGAAAAGGCTGTCACAAATATGTTTGATACTATTTTATTATATCGAAATAATGAGAGAAAACACAAAGAAAGAGAGGTCTATGTGTGTGTGTGCCTGCGTGGGTGAGCAGACCCAGGTAAAAAGCAAGTAACAGAGAAATATAGGGAGGTGGCTTGAATTTTTAATCAGCTGCTACCGCTTCTCTTGAACTAAGGAACTAAATGTTGTAATTCTATGTAAAAATGTTTCAGGTAATAGAGATAAATAAAAGTCAAGTTTATTTGGTGATCTGGCTAAAACCATATCCCTGGAAAAACGTCAAATGCCTTAAATGTGAATTAAATATTATCTTCAGATAGGATTTACCAAGATAAATACAGTTCTTCTTTTTATTGGTTTGTTCTTTTTCTCATAAGTATAATGACTTGACATTCAATAAGTAGTGCCAAATCAATTAACATTGAAAATATTTTTTGACTTTTTTGCCCATTAGAAGAACATAGTTGATAAATACTGTCTCTATAAGGAAGCTGTATATCTATAAATTGCATGACTGTTTTTTGGATGTAGTGAGAATGGAAACCAACTGTAAGGATGCAGCACTTTATCCTTACTTAGTCTCTTATTTACAAAAGGGACAGCAATCCATAGCTACCGGCATCTTTTCTGCAAAATTCCATGAATCCATTCTGGTATTGATTCTTTGTGTGTACATAATCCTTTCTCTCAAAGAAAAATATCATGAACTGATATGCAGGGTTTGGCTCTTCTTTTGTAATTTTCCTTTGATATATGCACGAATTAAATAAAAATAAATCTAATTTGGTGAAACCAAAGAATTCTAATTAAAAGAAAAATTCTTTCATCTGTACAAAAACAACCCATAATTCCCAGTGGGCTTTCCTAATTTCATACATACATCACTACCATTGTGGCTGGAGTTTTAAGCAAATGATCAAGTCATCTGGGCCAAAGAGGAATGTAAAACATTTCTCATCATGTGGTCTATTTGTATCCTTTTCTCCTTAGGGACATTTGTCACTAGATAGATCTTCTGTTGTTTATCAACTTTTGGTTTTCCAGGTTGTTAAAGAAAAAAAAAAAAGAATCTGTGTTCCATTTAACAACTAAGTGCATAATACAAAAACACTTTAATCTATGGAAAGATAAACTTTCTAAAAAGTATTACAGCAGTATATGTCTCTTGCTTTAGTAAGACCAAAACAGTAGAGTTAAATACTCTTATACAAGGCCCTTTTATATGTAATTTGATACTTTTGCAGCAATATGGATGGACCTAGAGATTATCATACTAAGTGAAATAAGAAGGAGAAAGACAAATATCATATGAGATCACTTATATGTGAAATCTAAAAAAAATTGATACAAATGTATTTATTTACAAAACAGAAACAGACCCACAGACATAGAAAATGAACTTATGGTTACCAAAGGAGAAAAGGGGGGAGGGATAAATTGGGAGTTTGGGATTAACATATACACACCACTATATATGAAATGGATAACCAACAAGGACCTACTGTATAGCACAGGGAACTATAGTCAGTATCTTGTAATAACCTATAATGGAAAAGAATCTGAAAAAGGATATGTATATATATATACGTATGTGTAGCTAAATCGCTTTGCTGTAACCTGAAACTAACACAACATTGTAGATCAACTATACGTCAATAAAATTAAAAAAAAAAATGATACTGACAATTGCCTTATGAGGTAGATGGGATGCATTTTGTTATTGTTATTTTACAGATGAGGAAACTGAGGCTCAGTGAGTTGAAGGGACTTGTTCAAGGTCACACAGTTAGAGAAGGGAGGTTAGTAACCAGATCTTCCAAATCGGCATAACCTCTTTCCATATCATTTATATGTTGGTAGTCGGTCCTACCTATTTACTTTATTTTATTATTTGCCTCACGGTTTAAACATTTTTCTTGGGAGGAAAAGTATATATACTACAAAAATGCAAATAGAGGATCAAAGGATTCTTTTTCACATGAGAGTTTTTTTAATAAAAATGCTGTGTTGGGGACTTCCCTGGTGGGGCAGTGGTTAAGAATCCACCTGCCAATGCAGGGGACACGGGTTCGAGCCCTGATCTGGGAAGATCCCACATACCCCAGAGCAACTAAGCCCATGCACCACAGCTACTGAGGCCGTGTGCCACAACTACTGAAGCCCGTGCATCTAGAGCCCATGCTCCACAACAAGAGAGGCCACTGCAATGAGAAGTCCGTGCACCACAACAAAGAGTAGCCCCTGCTTACTGCAACTAGAGAAAGCCTGCACACAGCAGCAAAGATCCAAGGCAGCCAAGACCCAATGCAGCCAAAAAGAAAGAAAGAAAATTTTAAAAAGAAAATCCAATAATATTTTTAAAATAATTTCTCTTTGGGGGGGGCTTCCCTTGTGGCACAGTGGTTAAGAGTCTGCCTGCCAATGCAAGGGACACGGATTCGAGCCCTGGTCCGGGAAGATCCCACATGCTGCGGAGCAACTAAGCCCGTACGCCACAGCTACTGAGCCTGCGCTCTACAGCACGCAAGCCGCAACTACCGAGCCCACGTGCCACGACTACTGAAGGCTGCATGCCTAGAGCCCGTGCTCCGCAACAAGAGAAGCCATGACAATGAGAAGCCCGTGCACCGCAACGAAGAGTAGCCCCCACTCACCACAACTAGAGAAAGCCTGCACACAGCAACGAAGACCCAATACAGCCAAAAAAAAAAAAAAAAAAATTTCTCTTTGGGGAGTTCCCTGGTGTCCTAGTGGTTAGGATTCTGGGCTTTCACTGCTGTGGCCCTGGTTCAACCCCTGGTCAGGGAACTGAGATCCTGCAAGCCGCCCGGCACAGCCAAAAAAAAGAAAAGAAAAGAAAAGAAAAGAAATTCTCTTCGAACTGCCAGAATTTTAATGAACTCTTCAGAAGAACCACAAAAAGCTATCGATGTTGGAGATTAAATAATATAACCCCTGGCGTCTCGGACAGCTTAACGTATCTCTCTAAAATGAATAGCTTATTTTTCCTCAATCATCATGCCGTCATTTGGTTGTGCTGCATTTTCTTTTGGAAATCCCAAAGCATTTAGCTAACAAGAGTTCATGGTTATTCCCAAGGAAACCTGATCCAGCTATAAAGGTTTATATTCCAATTCAATGAAGTCAGTGCATCTCTTCCCCAGTTAACCTGTATGTTTCTCCTCTTGCCATAGACTGTCATATAAATATGTTAACAGTGTTAGCTACATTGTTTTTAATGACCTGGCCATTTGTTTTATCAAGTAGACTTTGTGCCTTTCCTTTATTTATTAATTGTATTCCTTCGTGGTGACATTGAAAAGGCCCTACCTCCTGGGGACACTTGCTGCTTTGGGATCTGATTTAATGGATACGTAGAATGACACGGCAAACCAGTGAATGACTAGATAAGTGAAGGAGTGAGTGAATGAATGAGTGATTGCCTCCCTTTCATGGATGAGACACGGTCTGAGGGGCGTGTGAGGTCATGTGACGGGCAGAAAGCCACACGCTGATGTCGTAGTAGTGCCCAGTTGACAGATGCCAAGATTATTTTCTTTGCTCTATTTAGCTATCAACTGTTTAAAATCCTCATAAAATATCAACATGAAAAAGTAAAAATGGAAAAATAAGCCACACACAAATTACATGGCTTTTTAAATTGACTGTAATGTGCAAAGAATAACGAGTAAAAAGTATAGTGGGGGGGATAGTTTTTCCCTTGATGGGGTATAGGTTATTCACTGTGAGTCCTTCCTCTCCGTCAAATGGATTCAGTAGTACTTTTGGGTAATGCTCTTTGTAGTTTTTGCATAAAACACTTTGGATATATGCCCATTGTGTTCTTTTTAAGCAGACTCCTTTAGTGGAAAACACACACACACACAATTACGTTCACGGTTGCCCACTGTATTACGACAAGTAGAAGAGGACACTAGAAAGGTCCTACATAATGAGAGATCATCAATTGTTATATGTACACTTGCACTTTATTTCATTTTTCTCCACATTTGGACAGATCAGGAATAAATTTGATTACGTTTCCACTGAGAGCCTTTTTTTCCCAGGAATACATATCAACAGAATTTCAATGAGCATAAAATAAAAACGTTCTGCATTTTGTATGAAAGTTTGATTTAAATGGTCTTAACAACAAAAAGAAAAGAAAAAAGCTGTTCAAGTAACCCTCCCAAGGGGAGTCAACTGCTTTTCAGCGCTTCCTGCGCTGGTGCCTTCTCTCCATCCGCTGCTCAGATATTCGTGAATTGCTTCCAGCACTGCTTTCTGTCTCCCTCTGCTTTTGTGGCGCGGCTCTCCCTCCCTCCCTCTGGCTTCTGGTCTTTCTTACTCCTTCTCTCAGCTACTTAACTACAGCTCCCACTGGAACTTGCACAATCAAAACGAGCTCTCCTCTCCAGCAGCCTCCAGAACTCATCACCTGGAGCAGAGCGACTCGCCCAGTGCACCCGCCGCAGAGCGGCCAGGTAGCTGGGGCCGCGCAGCGGGTGCCCTTCTCCGGCTCTGCGGCAGCAGGAGCCTCTCCCCGGAATCCGCTGCATCCCGGGGTCCTGTAGCGGTGATGCCTGCGTTTCGGAGCAATGATGGAAAGAGAAGAGCCACTGCCGGTGACAACTGAGAGTGCGGAGAGGTTGCTGCAGTAGCCAGTGCTGCAGAATGTGTGAGTGAAAACCTGAGCCCTGCTAGATTCTCCATCACGCTCCGTCTTCGTTAACTATCTCCAGGAGGCACACCGAGAACCAGATGCATTGACCAGGCAGGTGCCACCCTGGATCTATAACTGTGAACTCCCCACTGTGGAAGATGGTAAACAAAGACATGAATGGATTCCCAGTCAAGAAATGCTCAGCCTTCCAATTTTTTAAGAAGCGGGTAAGGACAGGTTTTGTCTGTTTCTTTTGTTTTCTGCTCTTGTCTGAAATGCCTTTGATTGCTTGCCTGAGGTAAGCCTAAGGTTCAGTTGCAGAGCCCTGAATGGAAGCCGCGTGTCTGGTAGCAGTGGTCCAGCTAGGAAATATACCTGCCTTGATACAAATTTGTGGGTGGGGGCCCCGAAGAGTTGCTTTGGGAGAAGGGGGTTGGGCTGAGATGTCTTAAGGAAGGTTTAGAGCTGGGAATGGGAATTTCTCAATCAAAGCCACAAGATTACAAGCAGTTTCAAAGAGAACTGGCCTGGGTAGAGTTACGGCTAGCAATTTAGTCAGGGACTAATTCAGTAGCGCACTCTTGCTCTCTGTTATCTTTGAAGGCTTCAACTTTTCCCACACCTTTCATTCACTCATGTCAAGTGCTGCATTATCATCTTCCTGCCTCAGAAGCAGCAGCTTCTAGCTTTCCAAATCCGTCCAGCCAATAACTTGCTGAGTCTCTATCTATGGTAAAAATAGCAAAGGACTAGAATGACCTTTTACAGAAATGATAGAATCCAGCATTTTAAATCCTCTATTTCAAGAATGCCTCAATTTTACTTGGTACAACTGCCTTTCTTTTTTGTGGGCAGTCTGAATTCAAGTGATAATATGGGGTTATGCTGCTGTATACTTTTATTTCTTGAATTCCTTGTTCTATTCAGAGAGTTAACATTACATTGCTTGTAAGTGAGCAAAAAAAATAATAAAATAAAATAGAGGGGGGGTTCTTTTTTGTGTGTTTCACAATAAACTCAGTTCATTGTAATGGTCCCACTGGTGGTCTGCGTAAATCTGCAAATTTATACACAAGTGGGAGGTAAGAAATGAATGATTGCTAAGCAACTGATGACTGACACTCTTATGGAGAGTTTCTTTAGCAACAGAAGCTTCCTCCAGTCCCCAGCTGCCCAGCTTATTTAATACCCTGGGGCAATTCCATCAAAATGGCTCTCTTCATTCATTCTGTCCCTTCATTCAGGTCTTTTCTGTGCTGCTCCTGAAACATTAGCCCTTCACTTAAACCAGCAGCAGCACACAGTGATTATACACTGGGCTGGACTACCTCCTACACCAAGTGGGCAAGCTGGGAAGGCAGGGCTGGGAACAGCGTGTCAGGCCAGGCCAGAGGGCTAACACAGGTTCCCACACGCCTGTGACTGAATTCTCTTCAGTAAGGCAAAATCTTCCCTAAAGTCCACGGACCAAAATGTATGCATTAAAACCAAAGCAAAACCCACGCTGCCCTGGCCGCTGCTCCTGGAGCCCCAGCAGCAGGCAAGGTCTCCCACTAGAGGAGACTCAAGTTGATTTTTTTAGGTTTTCTCTTATTTTCTTTGCTATCGAAATGTACTAATAACAATATTAATTTACTGTCTAGTTTTTTTTGCTTAAGAGCATGATTTACCAGTAGCCTTCAGTTGGTGCCTCTGTAGACCTTGGATTTGACAAAGAACTAACCAGGGTACTGATGTCTAATCTGAGTACTTGCAGAGAGAAAGAACTTTACACCAAGATATCCGGCTGGCAGCTTCATCTGCCTTTGAACCTGGGTCTATCACTTGCTGGAGATAGGATCAGAAATGCCCCCTCCTGCTGTCTGTACTCTTCAAGGATGGAACTAAGCAGAATATGACTTTGTGTCAAGTCATGGATGGCCCTAAGAATAAAGTCCTTGATTCTTGTCCATACGTTCTCTTTTCTGAAAGTTCTTTTCAGTTTGTACGATGACTTTGCTTTAGGTTTTGCTTTTCATTTGTTTGCTTGTTTGTTTGGGATCTTTATTTACACAGCTTATATGTAAATAAATGTGTAAAACACTAAGATAACATCCAGGTAAATCCCTCCTCCTCCCTTCTCCAGAGGTAACTGTTGTTACTGTGTTGGTGTCTATCCTTTCCAGATCTTTTCTATGCATCTGCATATATATTTATAGATTAGAATGCCTTTGTTTTCAGCTAAGAATAATCCATTTTTCTTATATTTTATTGTTGACGTTCCACACATTTCTGCACATTTTATTTTTACCCTACTTAGACAGTCTTACAAAGTGAACCTTTGGGCCCACGTTAAACTATGAATAGATCTTGGAAAAAAAGCCATAGGTTTTTTAGGGCTTACTAAACACATGGAGGTTTGGACCCAAATTCTGACGGCAGAAAGCTTAAACAGTGTTTTCTATGCCTCTGAGACATTTCAAAAGGAGCGTAAGAAGGTAGCAAAAAGGGAAGGCAGAACGATCCGCCCTATCGTTCATTTAGGATAGTAAGTGTAGCACCATTTATTGAGTGCTTACTTTGTTCTCGAAGTTATGGGTCAAGTGCTTTATATGTGTTAGCTCTTTAAATCCTCATAGCCACCCTATGAAGTAAGAAAGCTTATTAAATGTGCAAAGGGTGGCTTAAAAGAGATTAAACAACTAGCCCAAGATCACTTAGCTAAAAAGTAGCAGAGCCAAAATTCAAACTTTCTTTGACCCAAAGCCCATATTCTTAATCCAGACTTTCTAATTCAAATCTGCTCCTAGGGACTTCCCTCCCTGGTGCTCCAGTGGTTAAGACTCTGCCCTCCCATTGTAGGCGGCCCCCTGAGTTCAATCCCTGGTCAGGGAACTAGATCCCACATGCTGCAACTAAAAAAAAAAAAAAGATCCCACATGCCTCAACAAAGGTCTCGCAGGTGGCAATGAAGGTCCCTCGTGCCACACATAAGCTATGGCACAACCAAAGTAAATAAATACATATTTAAAAACAAACAAACAAAATTATGCTCCCACCTTTTTTTTTTTCCATAACAGAATCTTTTCTTTCCCCAAATGAAATCTTTATGCCATTACACAATTTATAAAACCTATGAAGGCAGCCAGTCCTCAGTTGATGTCTCTCGAAGCTCCTTTCCAACCCTCAGTCGTGACCGAGGCAGCTCTGGGGAACCCAGCTTCAAGGAACACAATCTGAAGAAAGACATTCCCAGTGCTATAGTTTCCCCAAATCCTTTGGATTGATGCTTTCCACGCTCATGTCTTAAAAGCTCAACTAAATCAGCTTTAGTTGAGAATTGCTAAGCTAACCTCAGTAAGAGTTCTGCTTTCATTCTCTCCGTGTTAATGATAAGTTAACGTTAGATGCCAATGGATTATGTTGTATTCTTAGAATTTCTGAAAAATTTGTTTAAGATGAATGCAAAAATGTCCTTAATCATCTTTATTGTTACAATCCAAGAGCTTTAAAAGTTAACATGTTTGCTAAAGATAATCCATTTTCATGGATTTAAAGATTTGCTCATGGTTCAGATTCTCGCATTATGACTCAGAAAACACCAACAAATGACGTTATCTTCAACTTGATAATCCATTTTGGAAATATGCTAGGTATGTAAAAAGACTTCTATACATCTTTTGTAACATTTCAAAGGATAACTAACCCGTGTGGAATTTTGGGTTTGGAATGCACCTTAGAAATTCTTCCATTGACCTCCCTATTTTAAAGATGTAGAAACTGAGTGCTTGGCAGGTGAATCACTTACTCAAATTAAAATGAGGCCAACCACCCCTCACAGGTAGGGTTTTCACTTCCAAATCAAGTGTGCTTTCCTCTTTATTATGCTCTCAAAGTCGTTCAGTGCTTTATGCCTTACTATTCATATTTTTTTTAGCAAACAGAGTAGGGACAAAATCCAGCTCTTGTCTTCCTAGAGCTAACTGCCTCATGACCACCAACTCTGACAGGACACAATTCTTGCCAAACTTGTCTCGACTCACTAAGTGATACTTTTATGCTTTTGAGCAATCCCTTGCATTGTTCTTTACTAATGACACATTTTATAATAACTATCACTTATACAGCACTAATATCACTGACCACTGTTCTAAGAGGCTTTCATATACTACATATTTAATTTCTCAAACATGAAAAGTCTAAGGGAGATATTATTGTCATCCCGATATCACAGATGAAGAAGGTGAGGTGGGCCGAGAAGGAGGAAGTAGTCTTAACATCATACAGGTAGCTCATGGCAGAGTTAGGGTTTGGGTCAAAACATCTGGCTGCGGAGTCTGTATCCTTCACTGCTGTACTTCCTGTCTGTGACGTCAAACAATCCAGTGTGGCCAGAAGAGACATGAAGAGGTCTGATGGCCTTAGCTTCCTCCCTTCTCTAAAAATGATGGGGAGCAAAGCAAAGGGTTTCAGCCTGGTTATGACGTTTCCTCTAGCAGAGCTGAGAGATGAAATTAACATCCCTGAAGTGGTTATTCTCCACCACTGTTTCATACACCGCATCCCTTTACATCTTATTTCCCTTTACTGTTCTATTATGTCTGCTTAAAGCAACTGAATTGGAATGATAACAAAGGTCCTTTTCTTATGTGAAACCCTTTATGTCTTCTCAGGAGGCTAGAGTTTACTGAGTGTTCACTAAGGGCCAGGCCTTACTAGTGCAGCACTTTACTCATGTAATCGGCACAGTCACTCCATTATGCCCATTTCACAGCCAAGGACACTGAGTCAGAGAAGTTAAGTAACTGGTCCAAGGTCATGGTTCTAGGAAGAGGTGTAGCCAGAATACAAACTCAGGCAGTCAGCTTTAGCACCACCAGTATTTCCATTTGACCCACTGGAGTGAATGGCTATGAGGCTAACACCGCTTCAGGGTTAGCTCTTCCCACTGGATCATCTGTGAAGATGATCCAGAGACGATTAATTGGCGGGGAGCGGGGGGTGGGGGGGCAGGGGTGGTGGTGGTGGTCGTAGCTGTGGAGAATTACATTTCCCACACGACTCCTCAGGGCTGTAGGAATCAGAAGTCTGCGTCAGATTTCTCCAAGATATATTTGATCATACTTCCTGGAACCATGGTGGAGATTCCAATGGCTTCTACTGTGCTGTCTTCAGAGATAGCTAAAATCTGAGCCCTTTGAGTCCCTCCTGTGTGCACTCGACAGCACAGCACACAGTCCCAGTCACAGTGCACTGTAATCTTAGGGCCCACCTGGATCTCCCACAGGGCAGAAAGGTCCTTAAGGACAGAGAACCCATAACCTTGTTCACTATATCCCCTACCAGTCAAACCATATTTGTTAAATGAATGTATGAATAAAATGAATAAATGAATCCTTACATTAACTGGTCCCTAATTCGTTGCCTTGTCCTCCTCCTCCACTTTCTTCTGTCTTGAGATAGTTGAACGGCTTAGGGATCTAATGTATTTTAGTTCTCTCTGTGTTTGAATATGAATTATATATAAATGAAGACTTTGAAAAATAACTTAAATCTGATTCAAAGACATGTTGTCACTACCCTTAGCAGCTGGCAGGGAAACTTGAACTCAGATCATTTAATGAGCAATGACCACACCTTTTCTGTAATGCTTTTCCTGTCAGGACAAACAAGACAGACATAGTCATGACTTACTAATCTCTTTTGATTTTATATTAATATAAATCACTGACTTCAACACTATACATTATGCATTATGTATTCTCCCACCTAGAATCCTTAAAATATTTTCCCAGTTATTGTTTTTCCTCATTTTTCAATGTGATCTTAGGAGCTACTGAGTGTGAAGAAAAGCTTGAACTCAAGAGGGCTTTTCTGCTTTGACCAGTGAGTCTTAGAGGGTTTGGACTGGAGCAGGGACTGGCTAGGCTTGGCTGTGCTGGGGGATTACTCTTCAGTACCATAGGACGCAGGTAAGGAGTATCAGGTATTTGTCACCCCAGCAGCTCTCAAGAAAGCCCATGAAGGACTTCCCTGGTGGCGCAGTGGTTAAGAACCCGCCTGCCAATGCAGGGGACACGGGTTCAAGCCCTGGTCTGGGAAGGTCGCACACGCCACGGAGCAACTAAGTCCGTAAGCCACAACTACTGAACCTGAGCCCTCAAGCCACAACTACTGAGCCCGTGAGCCACAACTACTGAGCCCGTGTGTTACAACTACTGAAGCTCGCGCACCACAACAAAAGGTAGACTCCGCCTGCCGCAACTAGAGAAAGCCCGCGCACAGCAACAAAGACCCAATGCAACTAAAAATCAAAATAATAGATAAATAAATTATTTTTTTAAAAAAAGAAAGAAGGTCAGTTGCAACCACCTCCCCAGGTCCTTGGTCTAAGGGCAGGCGGACCCAGCAATTGGCCAGGTTCCTCTGGCAGCCTGCACAGTGAGCTGGCAAATTTTTAAAGCTTCTGTGTGGGAGGAAAAGGAGAAGGAGGCAGGAGGAGGACAATGGGGAGAGCAGACAGCCAAGCGAGCTGGGTGCTGCCTCAGCTTCCTTCTGCAGCGGCTCTGGCGTTTGCAGAAAGGATTACTATTAGAGTTTGTTTTCTCTCACACCTATTTCTTCACAGCATTCTAAAATGATTTCATAAGTATTTACAACAAAGGGAAATGAAAATCAGGGCTGTAACTAGGACGGTAGGAGACTCTTCCCCTTGGTGGTTCAAGATGCCAAAATATTACTCTAATTGCCTTCCAGAGCCTGCTGTGACATTTTTCTGGGAAGAGTCCGCTGAGCTATTTTTATAACTTTGGGGTCACCTTGGTCTCTTTTTTCCTCCTAGGTCAGGGCATTCACCCAAAATGCCATTTGTTTGGGGAATGACTGGTCCTAAGGTTCTTTTCTTTTACTCTTCTCTCTTCCTCTTCTTCCTCCTTTTCTTTTTCTTCTTCTTTTCTCTTTTTTTTTCCTCCCTCCACCCCTCTCCCTCTCTTTCTCTCCTGTCTCTGGAGGATAAGTGCACATCAAGGCCAAAGAGAGAAAAACCTGACATGAAATACTCCTAGATTCATCTTCCATGGAGAACAGAGAACCCATGTTCTTCTAACCCAATGCTTCAGGAATATCTTGCCATCTCCGAGGCTGTTAGAGTGAAATCGGCCAGTGTGGAAGATCCTGACAGCTCCAAGATTTTAGTTTCTAAAAATAGCAAGGTGAAAAGGGCCCCAAGATAGTTAAAACACTTTAAGACTCAAATCTTTGTAGGATCAATATTAAAATATGCCAAGAAGGAAAAAAATCAAAGTTAATTGATAAGTAAAAATATGTATTTTCAATGTTTTTCGTTACAAACATCATCTTTTCTATAGAATGCTCTTTCTGAAAATTGACCGAATTTCCTTTGAACCCTGAATCTTTCTAGATCTGTGATAATTTGGGTTATATTGTAGAAAAAAGAAGTGTAAGAAAGAAAACTGTGAGTATATAGCTTCTAGAGTAGTTAAAAAGATTCAAGGAAAGCTAAGGAGCAAAACAGTGGAGAGGTAGAGTAAAAGCAAAGACATTAAAAAGGAACAATATATAACAATAAAATATATGTAACAATAAAAATGTTATATATATATCAACAATAATGTTATGTATATATAACATATATCGATAATATATGTTTAATGGATCGATAAAAACAATTAAAAGGGCTTGGGGAGAAGGTGTAATTGTAATAACAAAACTCAGTTAAACAGAGAGGGTATTGATAAAGAGAGAGATTAAGAATTTAAGAAAACCTTGGTGTGTTTTCCACTGCTTTCAATAGTGCCATAGCAACACATAAAAGTGAAGAACTAGAACCCAAGGCCTTAATGAATTAAAATACTTTAACGCAGGTAGTGAAATGCTGTTTTTGTTTGGTCAGGCTTGGTAGAAACTAGATTTGAGCACTGAACTCTAAACCGTGTTCTATTTTGATGACTAGTTTGGCATTTTTTTGATGCTAGATGTAAATAATTTTTTAATATCTTTGTAACAAGTAGGAGGGCTTGATATATGAATACCCATATCTTGTACATCAATTTTACTGTGATTAACCAGAAAAGCTGAATGAATATATTGGTAGTTTACTGAAGAATATGTTTAATGGGATTACAAAGCTTAAGGAGTTAAGAGATATCAAAGACATCCACGGCACTTAATTCATGGAGGTAGATTATAAAATTTCTAATTCATCTCTTGGTGAGAAGTAGAAAAAGCTTCCAGAAACTATCTTTGATTTTCATGGGGAAATAGAGTTTGCGTTAGTTTCTTAAGGCTGCTGTAACAAAGTTCCGTGTACTGAGTGGCTTAAACAGTAGAAATGTATCGCCTCACTGTTCTGGAAGCTTGAAGCTTCAGAAGAAGGGGTCAGCAGAGTTGGTTCCTCTTGAGGGCTCTTATCCAGGCCTCTCTTCTGGGCTTGTAGATGGCTATCTTCTCTATATGTCTTCCCTCCACATGTATCTGTCCAAGTTTTCCTTTCTTATAAGGACACTAGTAAGTTGAACTAGGGACCACCTTATTTTAACTTGGTTACTTCTGTTAAGACTTTATCTCCAAATAAGTTCACATTCTGAGGCTCTATAGTTAGGACTTCAATATAATAATTTGAGGGGGACACAGTTCAACCCATAACAGAAGTTTCTTCTTATCATTGAAACTTCAGTTATATCTGAAATGGAGGAACATCCCAATAGGATGGGCTCTAAGGTATAAATTTTTACTTTGTTAAAATTATTTGCAAATTCTAGGAAGCAAAATATTGCAGAAAATCTATAACACTGGAGAGCATCAGGTGAGACAGAGAGGTTTGGCACACAAGAATATGTTTTTAAAAAGATGGTGAGGGGCTTCCCTGGTGGCGCAGTGGTTGAGAGTCCGCTTGCCAATGCAGGGGACACGGGTTCAATCCCTGGTCTGGGAAGATCCCACATGTCACAGAGCAACTAAGCCTATGTGCCACAACTACTGAGCCCACGTGCTGCAACTACTAAAGCCCGTGCACCTAGAGCCTGTGTTCTGCAGCAAGAGAAGCCTGCGCACTGCAAAGACCCAATGCAGCCAAAAACAAAACAAAACAAAAAAACCAGTGGTGATGTGTTAGAAATGAAAATTGACCGAACAATAAAATATATGTAACAATAAAAATGTTATATATATATCAACAATAATGTTATGTATATATAACATATATCGATAATATATGTTTAATGTGCTGGGAAAAAAGTGCTGCTAAATGTTATGTAATAAAGCTTGAGGAGCTATATGGTTGATAAGATGTCTAATACAGCATCAAAAACTTACAACTGATGATGTATCAATATTGGTTCATTAATTGTAATGAATGTACTATACTAATGTAAGATGCTAATAATGGGGAAATTGGGTATATGTATATGGGAACTCTCCATGCCATTGCCTCAGTTTTTCTGTAAATCTAAAACTATACTAAAAAATGGAGTTCATTAAAAAATTTAAAAGGCAAAAAAAAAAAAAGCTTACAACTAAAATAAAAAAAGCTCTGTAAATGAATTTCTCCAAAGAACATCAATATAATTGCTTCCTCTTCCAACCACTTAACCTCAAAGATTAAATGTTGCATAGTAAGAACCAGGACCCGGCACTTACTGTATACAGGGCCTTGCTTATCAGCTTTGGCAAAGCAGTCATATCTAATTTATTTGTCTATTAGTCAGCTTCTATGTAAAAGGGCCCACACCTTCTCACCTTGCCTAATAAGATGGTGAGGCCATTGCTAATAATTAGTCTTCCAGGCCAAAATGAACACATTAAATCAGGCATTTGAGAGTAACCCTTCAGACCTAATCTCAATTAGATGGATTTTTTTTCTCTGGTATCTTGACAGTTATCTCTTGTATTATATATTTTATTCTTTTCCAAAAATCGGAAAATTTCTAACAATGCCTTTTTCCTAAAGTCATTATCTTTCAAACAATAGGTTCAGAATGTGTTGAAAAGCCTCCTTTTTTTTTTTAATAGTATCATCATCAACAGCCAACATGAATTGAGCACCTATATGTGTTAGGCATTATGGTAGGAATGCAGATATAAGAAATTATATTTTCCTTTAACAAGGACCTACTATATAGCACAGAGAACAATACTCAATATCTTGTAATAATCTATAAGGCAAAAGAATCTGAAAAATAATATGTGTGTGTGTGTGTGTGTGTGTGTGTGTGTGCGTGTGTATAAACTGAATCACTTTACTGTACATCTAAAGCTAACATGACATTGTAAACCAACTATACTTCAATTAAAGAAAAGAAGGGCTTCCCTGGTGGCGCAGTGGTTGAGAGTCCGCCTGCCGATGCAGGGGACACGGGTTCGTGTCCCGGTCTGGGAGAAGCCCGCGTACCGCAAAACAAACAAACAAACAAACAAAAACAATTTAAAAAAATTATATTTTCCTTCAGTCTCCCCATCTTACCCCATCCCCAAGAACTTGGATCACATCTCCCTGTTGTGTATATACTCTTTATAGCACCTTGTACTTTTTTTCATGACACCTATAAATCTGTTATCACATATTGGTGTAGCTATTTAATTAATGCCCTTTACATTAATTAATATCCTCCTGGACTATGACCTCTATGAGAGCAGGGACCTTCTCTCTCTTTTGCTTCCAGTTATACCCTCATGGCTCGGTACCTGGAGGGTTATCAATACATCCTATTGAAACAAATAAAAAGATAGGATATTATGAAATTCTGATTATGGGGGAGAGGAGAGAGGAGTTAATCTTAAAACCCACATTGAAATGAAAAGTCCCTTACATTTTATTCTGCTTTGTTTTAAACGGAGGCATATATGAAGACTCCATGTCCGAGAAACATTTGTATTCTAAATGACATCTCTTTGGAAACTGTTTTCTTTTCTATCATTTACTGTTCCCTGTGAAGAGATCCACATTAATAAATTGTCCTTATAATTTAGCAGTAGGCTAAAGATTTTTCTTCTCTGAAAGAAATCACACTTAGCATGATATAATCCCACAGGTTTGCCTCAGTTGCCAGGAAACTCAAAGCTAAATTTAAAGGTAAATTTCAGTTGAACAAATTAGACAAATCTTTAGAAATGACTTCTCAGTTGCTGAATTTGGTTTTGAGCTTGTGTTTGTATTGTAACTCTCTTGTTATACGTATCTCATTGTAATCTGCCTCAGATGGTCTTAAAAGTAAGGTAGATGGTATATAATATAAATAAAAAAGCAAAAAGGACTTATCAGGGACGAGTTCCAAATATTAAAAGTGGCTAGGGCTTCCCTGGTGGCGCAGTGGTTGAGAGTCTGCCTGCCGATGCAGGGGACACGAGTTCGTGCCCCGGTCTGGGAAGATCCCACATGCCGCGGAGCGGTTGGGCCCGTGAGCCATGGCCGCTGAGCCTGTGCATCCGGAGCCTGTGCTCCGCAATGGGAGAGGCCACAACAGTGAGAGGTCCGCATACTGCAAAAAAAAAAAAAAAAGTGGCTAAAGATTACACAAATACATCACTGTGGTGATATACAGCACACACAGAAGAAATGTATTTCTAAGCTATAAAGTGCTTCTCTGCTAGCTTTTCTTCTTGAAAATGCTGCTTGCCTCAGACCTACAGAAATTAACCACTGGACAACAGAGCTAACGTTTAAACTGTAGGTTTATTAGCTTGGCTATCCTATGTAAGCCACTGGGACGCAAAGTAAAGCTATAGGAATGTTTACTCTCCGTCCCCCCAAAGTAGAGTATATTTTTCCAAATCATATCAAACCGTACTAAATTTATGTTGTTTATTGTTGCCTAAAAAATACCCCCCAAAAAGTACCCCAAAATTAGTGATCAAAACAACCCCCACTTTTTTTTTTTGCTTATGATTCTATGATTAGGAATTCACACTGACTTATTAGGATGGCTCTGCTCCACGATGCTGGCTGGGTCATTCCTTGGCTGCATTCAGCTGGTGGCTAGGTTGGGCCGGAAAGCCCAAGAAAGCTTCACTCTCGTGTCTAGTGCCTCATTGCTCCTCTGTTGGCCTCTTTCTCTCTCCATGTAACTTAGCCTTCCTCACAGCATCAGGGGCTTAAGACAGTCAGACTTCTTAGAGGGCCGCTGGCTTCTAAGAGGATGGGCTCCAAGAGAGAAGTGGAATCTGCCAGTCTCCTAAGGCCCAGCCTTGGAAGTCCTACTGCGTCATTTCCACTGCATTTGATTCATTAAAAAAGTCACTGGGCCAGCTCAGATTGGAGGGGTAGAGACATAAACTCCACCTCTCAATGGGAAGAGTGACAATTTACTTTTACTAACCGCTGAATGTTCCTATTTGTGCCACTGTGACATGGCATAATTTTCCAAATTGTGTCCAATTTTACTGATTTTATCTCTAAACTTTTAAAATCAAAACATTTTCAGTTACACTAAAAAGTAGAAGAAACACCCAAACCCTTATAGGAAAAAGCTGTTAAGGACTCCTAATAGGGATCAGACAAAGCCAGTAGGATTCTTACCTGCATTCTTACCAGCTTTGTAACATTGGACAAGTTATGGAAATTTCTAAGCCTATTGACTTATCCGTAAAATGGGTTTAATGACAACACTTAGCTCTTAGAACTGTTGGGAGGATTAAATGACATAACATGTATAAAGCATTTAGCCCCAGTACCTGGTATATACTTAGACCTCAAAGCATGTTAGATATTGTCAAGACAGACCTCAAAATTATGACCTACCTTTCTAGCCTACTTTTCTACATTTTTCGTTATGGTGTAAGTTGTGGTTTTACTCATGGGTATACTTGTAGACATGCTGCTCTCAAACCTCTTTGCTTTTGGATTTTATTGCTTAAAGGTCATTTCTCAAAAGACATCTGCATGATCAGTAAACTCACACTTTTATTGAGTTATTTAGATGCTTCCAGAGGCTTAGGAATTAGTGAACATAATTAATTTATCTTCTATAGATACTTCTCCCTATAGCAACTGCAGAGGTCCAGCTTCATTACCAAAACGATATTTCATTTACCCAAGATCTCATTAAATCAAATGACACCAAATTACTCTGCTTCCTTAGCTATATGTGCACAAAGTACTGAGGAAAGAACAGATACCCAAACCCACAGGTCCAACGTGTAATCAGTTATTAATGACATTCGATCTGACTTTAATGCCAGGTTTTCCTTTCTAATCTGTCTTGCATTGCCAACCAAGAATTGATATGAGCTTGAAATTCTAAATCAGAGCGCCTTGTATCTCATGAACACTCAGATGACCTTTAAAATTCTTTTTTGGCCCCCTTTCATGAAAATATTTCTTTTTAAAGGCTCAAAAGCTTGTGTTGCAATGGATTTTCATCCCTCTGTTTGAACCCTAAGATCAAGCTGTTTGGTATTTCTCTTGTCATGTGGACACTTACGCATCATCTCAACTTTCCCTTTCTCCACATGCCTCCAGGTGGACCACTCTTCCATAAAAAGCCCTGTGGCACAGCACTGGCCAGGCTCTTCTCCTACCTCTGGGCTATTTCTTAGTCTCCTTTCAGGCTCCTCCTCCTCTCCATCCTAGGAGTAGGAGTGGCTCAGTCTGAGTGGTTGGCTAACTCGCCTGTCTCCCTGTCTCACCGTCTCTTTCTCTTTTCTCTCTCCCTCTGGTTCTCTATCTTTCTCACTTTCCCATACACCCTCCCTCCTCTCCCCTTCCTCCTCTTGCAGCACACAGATTTATTCATTCCTGTACTTTAAATACAATCCATATGTCTTTCTTAAATTTATCAGTTCTCGGGACTTCCCTGGTGGCACAGTGGTTAAGAATCATCCTGCCAGTGCAGGGGACATGGGTTCAAGCCCTGGTCCGGGAAGGTACCACACGCTGTGGAGCAACTAAGCCTGTGCACCACAACTACTGAAGCCTGCGTGCCTAGAGCCCGTGCTCCGCAGCAAGAGAAGCCACCGCAATGAGAAGCCCACGCACCACAAAAGAAGAGTAGCCCCCGCTCGCCACAACTAGAGAAATCTCGCGCATAGCAACGAAGACCCAACACAGCCAAAAATAAATTAATTAATTAAAAAAAAAATGATCAGTTCTCTAAATGTCCGATTCCTATTCCCACTTGTCTACTTAATATTCCCATTCAAATGTCTCACGGACACCATGAATTAATCATGTCCAAAAATTAAACTCTTGATTTTCCTTCCTATCTAATTTTACCCCTTCCCCAATTTTCCCCAGCTCAGGAACTGAAATTACCATCGACTAATTCATTAGAGCCAGAAACCTAAACATTATTCCTCTTTCTTTTCTTCCAACATCAATGCAATAAATTCATCAGCACATCCTACTGAGTGTACCTCTAGAACAGATTTTGTTTTTAATCCCCCTCTTTATCTCCAGGGCCTTGGTGCAAGCCACGCCCACCACCCTATCTTATGAATTCTTTAATAAAGTCTTTACTCTCATCTCTAAATCTGCTCTTCCCCGCCTTTCACCTCCTTGACTGTCCCCTGAAGAAATCACAGCACTTTAGTCAGACTATAGTAGTGCGGTTTTCTTGAGGAAAAAAGGCAGTGAAAGAGAACAGAACTTCCCCAGAGACTTACAGAGAAGTGGCCAACTTGACATTAAAAGCTGGGCTCCTTCTCTGTGGCAATAAACTCTTTTACCCTCTCAGATATCTCCTGTTGTGGTTTAGTTTTCTCCTTTTCTTGATTTACTTTAGTTTGTTGAATTAAAGAAGCATTTTATTTGGTGAAGAACTGAGGTATTTGGACCCTCGTGAGAACAGCGGACGCTGATCTGCTTTACTTAAATTCCATTATTCATCCCCACCTACCTCAGGGCAAAAGAAAGTCATAGGGATTAGAAAAGCTACCAGAGGCTCCGAAACCCTGTCAGAAGGAACTGGCCTGAGTCTTCCTCTGAAACTAGAATAAACAGACATATCCAAACACTGAGTATTTCCAAAGTGGAAATCTTTTTTCCATATTGGAAATCTTTGTTAAGTGGTTTATGAAACAGAAGCGTAAATAATGTTAGGGACCATATTTTTTATGAGTTTTACTGTAGTGTCAACGGACCGCTTTGGATAGTTTTCAAAGTCCTCCATATTCTGGACACGTTCAGCATCCTTTATACCTTATACCCTACACTCCCTGGCGTAACTCTTCACCTTTGTTATCTCAGGAACTGGGCCCCCATCATGTCATTCTTACCCTTCTTCCACCTGAAAAGTCCTTCTTTGGCTCGCCCCTCACCCTCAGCCTACTCTTCGCTAAATTCTACGCATTCTTTCCAGCGTCAGCTGTAGTTCCATTTGATCCATGACGCTTAACCAGCTGCTAGAAACTGTACAGGTTGCTTTCTTCAAATGGCTCTTCAACTCTTAGTAAACACTGACTTACAATAATTACCCTTTTCTGATTGATTTTAATATAGGAACACAAGTAGCATTTTCATAGCGCTTAATTTAGAAGATGTTCAATGATTTCTTTCTCCCTGTGTCTCACAACTCAGGAATGCAGGAGTCCTTAGCCTTTTTTTTACCAACAAGGATACTGGGCATCAGAGAGGTTATGTAACTTCCCCATGGTCACACAGAAAGAAAGGCCCACATCAGCTGGTTACATTTGAGAGTCTCTTTCCATTACATCACATCACTTCTCTAGCAACTATTGTGGTATTTCACTGGACATCTTATACTCATCATCTATTACTGCAGGAACTTCAGAAAATGGAAATAGAGTTCTTTATGTTCATGCTAGCATTGTCAGATTCTTTGGTCTAGGAGTAGGAGGGAATCCACTTTTGTCAATACTATCTTCTAAATAGCTTTCTGCTCCCATTTCCCTTACTTACTGAGAGTCCACACTGCTGTTTCCCTAGCTCAGGCCACCTCCATCCTTCCCTGGAGAACTGCCACCACTGCCAAAGTGGCCTCCTGCTGTCAGTCTTGCCCCACGGAGCCCTCCAAAGTTCAGTCTAGAAGAATTTTCTAGAAGACAAGTTAAAGCTTGTTATACCTGTGCTTAAAATATTTCAATGGTTCATCATAGCTCTCAAAATAAATTCCTAATTCCTTTTTGTTGCATATAAAACTTACTAAATTGAGCCCTTGCTTAATTCTCTCACCCCTCATGTCTTTCCCTTTCTCCTTCCCCTTCTTTATCCACTGAATTCCGGTCTCCAAGCAAGTTGAGTAACTTAATTTTTTCCACCTACACCATCCTGCCATCAATCCTGGGGCTCGTCAGCTGGGGTTTACAGACCCCTTGCAGGGAGAGAGATGTCTGTGGATGGAATCCAGAAACTTGGATGGAAAGACTTACAAGTTTATTTTCACCAAATTCTAACTGAACTTTAGTATTTCCTCCAGTTACGAATGAAACCAACAAATGACAGTATTATTACCAGGATCTGTAATTTTTTTTTTTTTTTTTTTGCGGTACCCGGGCCTCTCACTGTTGTGGCCTCTCCCGTTGCAGAGCAACAGGCTCCAGACGCTCAGGCTCAGCGGCCATGGCTCACGGGCGCAGCCGGTCCGCGGCATGTGGGATCTTCCTGGACCGGGGCACGAACCCGCGTCCCCTGCATCGGCAGGCGGACTTCCAACCACTGCGCCACCAGGATCTGTAATTTTATCAATAATAGAAATCACAGATATTTTCATACCACATGACAATTTTTGAAGATACTAAATATATCGTGTATGATTATCATTACTAAGAAGTTTACAGTAGTTACCAGTTCTCTTCTAAACCTTGTTACCTAATACATCAAGAATCACATATAGTACTGATTATTTATATAGTACTGAAATATTTTTTAAAATTTTGCTAACTATAGTTTAATACAATTGATTGCCTTTGTAATCCTACGTATTTTACTTCATTCATTAAAAACTTATTCTAGGGACTTCCCTGGTGGCGCAGGATTAAAAATCCGCCTGCCAATGCAGGGGACAAGGGTTCGAGCCCTGGTCCGGGAAGATCCCACATGCCTTGGAGCAACTAAGCCTGTGCGCCACAACCACTGAGCCTGTGCTCTAGAGCCCACGAGCCACAACTACTGAGCCCGCATGCTGCAACTAGTGAAGCCCATGTGCCTAGAGCCCGTGCTCCGCAACAAGAGAAGCCACTGCAATAAGAAGCCTGCGCACCGCAACGAAGAGTGGCCCCCGCTCGCGGCAACTAGAGAAAGCCCGCACAGCAATGAAGACCCAACGCAGCCAAAAATAAATAAATATAATAAATAAATTTATAAAAAAAACAAACAAACTTATTCTAGGAAGGGACCTCTAGGTTTCACCAGACTGTCAGAAGGGTGAAAGCCTCAAAAACGGCAAGGTCCCCTGTTGTGATTCCCCTTCCTTCCAATGTTCTTTTGACCTTGAACTCCACACTCTTGACCTGGCCAACACTCACTCATTCCTGAGGTCGGGATTTAAAGGTAGCCCTTGAAAGTCTTTTCCCTGATGCTGCAAGATTGGGAGAACTTCCTGTCTGCTTCGTTAGCAGTGAACTTTGCTCAGTTATGGGCTGATTTCACTATGGTACGATTATCTTTCAACCAATTGACTCTAATACACACACGAACTCTTTGAGGCCAGACCAGTGGCTTTATCCCTGTTATATCCACCATGCCCCAAACGTAGAAGTGCTCAGTGGTCCTCTGTTCAACTGATTCCTGCCCCATTTTAGCGGCATGCCATCCTGAGCCATCCATTCATACAAACATTTATCCTGAATCTCCTAAGTCCCAGGGAGTTTCTAGGCACTGGAAATGAAGCAGAGAATAAGACAGAAAGAAATTCCTGAACTACATGCTTACATGCTCATGAAGTGAGCTAGTCAATAAGCAAAATTTAGGAAGTAAAACACTCCAGTCACAAAAGAACAGTACTGTGTGATTCCTCTGGTGTAAGGTACCTGGAGTAGTCAAATGCATAGAGACGGAGAGTAGAATGGTGGTTGCCAGGGGCAGAGGGGAGAGGGGGATGAAGAGTTACTATTTACCGGGTACAGCACTTCAGTTTAGGAAGACTGGTCTGGAGGTGGTATCGGTCTGTGGCCGATACCACAACAATGTGAATGAACTGAACTGCACACTTAGAAACGGTTAAGATGGTAAATTTTATGTTATGTTATGTTACAATTTTTCAAAAGTAAAACACACTATACTAGATGGGAAATGTGCTGGAGAAAAGTAAAGATGGGAAGAGGGGAATAGGAAGGGCTGAGAGGTAAGAGGCTGGGATAGGCCTCACGGCCACAGGATTTCTTGCTTGTTTTGCTCGAGACCTGAGTTACAGGCACAAAGACCACCTGTTTGGAAGAAGATTCAGAAAGACCTAAATCTCCCATATGATCATCAGTGGGCATAAAAGCAGAGCTTTTGTAATGTGTGATGCTTAATTCCCAAGAACTGGATGCCTTTCATTCCCCTAGCACCTTCTGGGAAAAGCATACAGTCAGTGAGTGAAATCCTCAGGAAGAATACTGGCATCTCAGGCACAGCACAGGGAGATCAGCGCGGTGCTTTGTGACCGCCTGGAGGGGTGGGATAGGGAGGATGGGAGGGAGGGAGACCCAAGAGGGAAGAGATATGGGAACATATGTATATGTATAACTGATTCACTTTGTTATAAAGCGGAAACTAACACACCATTGTAAAGCAATTACACTCCAATAAAGATGTAAAAAAAAAAAATTGTTATTTGGACCTACCATTTATCTTTCCCCCTCCACTTTTCAGTCTGACATAAGCACTTCTCTGCTGTGCGCCATCAAAGAACTATGAGACCATTTGAGGAGGCGAATATGATTCGTTTTTGAAAATCAGATAATTATATCCGATTTACGTCTCTCATGTCCTCATAAATCACCGTAATATCCATGTTTCCGTGTGTTTGGTTTTATACTATATACTTTTCTTACTCACAAAGCTAATCAATGGGGAGTCCAAGTCTAACCGTAACCTTTCTGTAAGCGGTCTGACTTCTGTTCTTTTTTTATTAAAATACAGGCTTTTATTTAAGTAAATATTATCAAATTTTGAGGTTTAGAGGTTTGATATTAAAGTTTGATTTACAAAATATCAAAACAACCAGTTATAAAGTGAAACTTCTATCTAATCAAGACTCTTTGGGCTTTGCAATATCAATCATACAGCCTAGTTGATTTTTTTTTTTAAGGTAATTTGACAAATAAATAAACACAGACCTTCTAATACTCTTGTTTGCCTTTAACCTAAAGGTTCTACCATTGAGGGACACCTCGACCAGCAAAGCCTTATGAAATGTTCAGTCTATTACTCCTTTGTAATATTTTCTTAGTTAGTTGTAACTGTTTAAGATTTTTTAAATTTACGAATCTTTCTCGATGAAATAGTGATACTTTTACAGCTTATTGGAAACCGGCAAATTATGAGTCATCTTATATTGTCTAGATCCTAAAGTATCGATTGTCAAAGCTTATTTCGTTAAATATTAAAAGTATTCTTTCCCTCTTTTCACTGTCTTCTGAGACACTCAGACAAAAAAAGACATGGAGTTTAGCTGAGAACACGGCCTAGAAACAAGCAAGTTATCTAATTATGAGATGACATGTGACTTAGAGAACAAGCTTCCATGACCATGGTGCTGCCACCAATTTCCCTCTTTTTGAATTCTTTCAAATGGGAACCCTTTGACATTTTGATCATTGTGAAGGTATCAGTAACGCTTCTAACATCCTTAGAAAATGGAAATATATAAGTAATTGCTAAATCAGAGCCCTTGACTGAATATGTTATCAGCTTCAGGGTTTTAAGGTCAGTAATCTCTAGTGTCCAAACCTTTTTTTTAGTACTTTTTAAAAATAAATTTATTTATGTATTTATTTATTTTTGGCTGCATTGGGTTTTTGTTGCTGCATGTGGGCTTTCTCTAACTGCAGCGAACGGGGGCTACTCTTCGTTGCGGTGCGCAGACTTCTCATTGCGGTGGCTTCTGTTGTTGCAGAGCACGGGTTCTAGGCACGCGGCCTTCGATAGTTGTGGCACGTGGGCTCAGTAGTTGTGGCTCACAGGCTCTAGAGCGCAGACCCAGTAGTCGTGGCACATGGGCTTAGTTGCTCTGCGGCATGTGGGATCTTCCCAGACTAGGGCTCCAACCCGTGTCCTCTGCGTTGGCAGGCGGATCCTTAACCACTGTGCATTCAGGGAAGTCCCTAGTGTCCAAAACTTTTAAAAATAATTTCTTTCATAATTCAGATGCATTTTGAATCCTTTTCACGCTTTTCTCCTCTATCTATAATCTGTTTAATTTAATATTTGTAAAATGATCCCTTCTCCTATAACAGGTAATCTACTCCTGGACTTTATCTTCAGAATGAAGTTCATTCGTGCAGAGTAATGAACTCCAAGATTTCATTAAAGGAAAGTAATTTAACTTATCTGAGTCTTGCTTTCCTCATCTGTAAAATGACAGAAGCTCTTTTCACCTCTAAAAATGCGATTTGTGGGAAATGATTTGCTCTCTTGGTGTAATTTGTAACTAATACACACACCCACCATTCTCCTATAGCATAGGACCCGACGAATTCTCATCTGGACTCCTTCCAAAGACTCCTAACAGGGCTCTCCATTGCCTAGGTCTCCTCATCCCAAACTGTCCCGCACATAGCTAAGCTGCAGATAAATATTTAACATGCAAGGGACAGGTGTGGACCTGGCTTCTCCAGAATTCATTACAAACCCTTAAGCTCAAGGTCCTTGGCAACATGTCACCATCAGACCTTTCCCACTTTCCCTTCTTCTTATCCTCCTCCCCTCCTCCTCCTGCCTCTCCCCGCCTTTCCCTTTTTCCCTCCTGCCCCTTCTTTTTCTTCTCCTTCTTCCACTTCCTCTTTCTCTTCCTCCCCCCCTCCCCTTCCCTTCTTCTTTCTTTTCTTCCTCTTCTTCTTCTTCTTCCTCGTCTCTTCCTTCATGTTCCCTGCAATTGTTCATTTGTTCATTTGTTCATCCAAATGTCTTAACTGATGACTATCTGAGCACTCTGCTAGGTGCTAGAAGCAATGAGGAGCCAGATAGGTTCCAGGCAGGGCACTGCTTATGTAAAGACCTAGGTGGGAAGAAGTAAGGAATTTATGAGAAGAGGCATATAGCCTGTGCAGCTGGAGCAGAGAGCCTGAAAGTAGGGGATAAGTTTGGAGTGTAAAGTAAAAAACTCAATAGAACCTCATAGACCTCCTTAAGGAGTTGTGTCATTATTCTGAGCACAAGGAGAAGCTCCATTGATTGAACTGAGCTGTAATTCCCTGCAATTTTCCTCCCCCAAGTTGCTGCTTCTACAATTTCTAAAGTGTGAACTACACTCTTCATCTCTCCAACTCACAAGCATTATCTAGAACACCAATTTCAAAAGCCATCTCCTCCATGGAAAAGTTCCTCCTCTCCCTAAAACAAATGAGCTTGTATTGTACTCATTTATGGCCTTATCTCTTCCAAGTACTAGACCTATAAGGCCTGATATGGTAGCTGCCAGCTACATGTGTTTTTCAAACCCCTGAAACGTGCCTAGTCTGAACTGAGATGTGTTGTAAGTTAACCTACATACCAGAGGTTAAAGGCTTTTAAGAAAAAAAAAAAAAAAAAAAAAAAAAATATATATATATATATATATATATACATTGATAGTTTATAACTATATAAACTCATTGGTAGTTTCATGTTGACTACATTTTGAAATGATAATATTTGGATATATTGGGTTAAATAATTATATGATTAAAATGAATTTCCTCTTTCTTTTTGCTTTATTTAATGTAGCTAGAGGAACTTTTTAATTTTTAATTTTTAAATTAATTAATTTATTTGGCTGCATCTGGTCTTAATTGCGGCACACGGGATCTTGCGGCACACGGGCTTCTCTCTAGTCGTGGTGTGCAGGCTCCAGAGCACATGGGCTCAGTAGTTGTGGCACAAGGGGCCTCTAGTTGTGAAACGTGGGCTCAGTAGCTACAGCATGCGGGATTAGTTGCCCCGTGGCATGTGGGATCTTAGTTCCCTGACCAGGGATCGAACCTGCGTCCCCTGCATTAGAAGAAGGATTCTCAACGACTGGACCACCAGGGAAGTCCCGGAACACGTTTGTTTGTTTTGGTTTTTTTTTTTTGGCTGCCTTGGGTCTTCATTGTTGTGCGCAGGCTTTCTCTAATCGCAGTGAGCGAGAGCTACTCTTTGTTGTGGTGCATGGGCTTCTCATTGCGGTGGCTGGGCTCTAGGCGCGTGGACTTCAGTAGTTGCAGCCTGCGAACTCAGTAGTTGTGGCATACAGGCTTAGTTGCTCTGCGGCACGTGCGATCTTCCTGGACCAGGGATCGAACCCATGTCCACTGCATTGGCAGGCAGATTCTTAACCACTGCACCACCAGGGGAGTCCCTGGAACATTTTAAATTACTTTTGTGGTTCACATTATATTTCTAGTGAGCAACACTCTTCCGGACTATAGATTTCCTGAATAGTGAGTGTTTATTCAATTATGTATATGTTTATCTCCCTAACTAAGCAACACACTAGCTTGTCCACAGTAAATATTGTTTTAAATTCATTGCCATTCTCTAAAGTATTTTTTAAAAGTACTTTGCAATTTTAGTACACTACCTACTTTCCATTTCAGATGTGTAGCCACAACTCCACAGTGAGAATAATGGGTGGGGAAGGGGACAGGTTTGCCCCTTGGCCCTGAGAAGGTTAATGTACAGAACACATGTGGTGTGACCATGGCAAACACAGTGGGCCATGACAGCTGATTCAGAAGGTTTCTCTGTTTCCAAAACAAGAACTTTTATTGCAGTGTGTGGAAGGAGCATTAAGACAAGAGGATCCTTGTGGTTTCTCGCTGTATCTGTGGAAAAAACCTGTGGCTAAGGTTTAAATTAAACTGACATTAAAAGAGCCTTTGTAGTTACTATGCGTATTTTAACATCTGTTGCTATAGCTATACTGACACTGAGTATTGTGAATGATGGTTTAGGAGTGATGGAATAAAATGTTGTTTCCTGCCCATGATTTTCTAAGGTTGACTTGGTCTTTTTTAATGATGAGACAAAGACCAAGGAAAATTATTAAGAGCATAGAAAACATAACAGAAAGAAAAAATTATTAAGATACCAAGTATTTCTGGTATAAGAAAAAAAGTAGGACTTCCCAGTACCACATCTGTAATTTTATGGATTCTTTTGTTTTGGCCAGTTTCAGGTTTAGAACAATTTTCAGGTTTAAGTTCATGGAGGCTCCCCCATGGCAACACTGCACACACATTCTCCTCTTTGTTAAGGGAGCTTTGAGGATGAACCAAACACAGTTTTCATCATAAAATATTTCGGAACACCTCTCAGCCAATTTGAAAAACCGTTTGCAAGGATATTATGTTTTATGCCTGGATAAAATGTTTCATTTTAGACTAGTTTTGGTTCAATCAATTGTGGCCAGTATGACAAAGTCCCATTACTGGGTTTTCCTCAGAAGGAGCAGAGGGTGTGACTGACACCCAGAGCTAATAAATGCTCTCTAATATACCATGTGTTATATGTATTTATGTGAATATTGTTTCTGCTTATTTCTCAATAAATCTGGGTAAGCTCAAAGAACTTTTGCTGGAAATAGTTTAATTATGCCAAGCATACTGTATATGACGAGTGCTAGGATAAAAATGTGTTTGTATATTTGTTGTTGTGGCCCAGCACATTCTGTGGAGAAGCAGCAGGAAGTAGTAGATAAGACTCTGAAAAAAGTCAGACCTGGATTCTGCATCTTACTTGCTGTGTGACTTTAGGCAAGTCAAGTGACTTCTCTGAGCCTCAGTATTTTTTATCTATAAATTAGTGATGATGTTGGCCTTGTGGGATATTATGCATAAGAGGTGACAATTACACAGTGCCTGGGACACAGTAGTCCTTCAATAAGAGAAAGCTGTTTTTAGTGGCTTGGGACATTATTGATGGAATCCTTGGTAGAAATTTGACATCATTTTTACTGTAATAGAGTTCTTATTTTACTGAATGCTGAACATTTACAAATCTAGAATGGGGAAGAAACATCAAACTCAGGTTCTGTAACCTCAGATATTATATCACTCATAAATCATTATATTTTAAATAGCCGTTGATAAGACATGGCAGCAAAAATTCAATGAAAACAAACAAAAACAACCTCTCAGTCAATCATTTGGATTTTAGTGTATTTGATAGCCAGTGTGACAGTCTTATGGCCTTCAAAAATGTTCAAACATAAAGGAATGAAGTTGCATTGATAATATAGCACAATGTCTCAGATGAACCCTAAATTGGAAATCAGGATTGATCTATAGAATTGGGTGCCCAATATCTCTTTATACTAAATGACATGCATGTGTGCTTTTAGTTTTTGGAAGAAGGCACCTTACAAGGACAGGAGAGTAGTTGTGGCGTACAGGCCCTTGAGAATGGAGAAGGTGACGTTTGAAAAACTTGTATAGTATCTGTTTCCCTGCCCACATCAAGGGATGGGTTTGAGTAGTGGTGGGGAAGGGATGTCAAGACTAGATGCTGAAGGGCCATGTTCTCCAGTGGCTTTGAAACTCTGAGCACAAATTATGCCACTTGGGCCTCTGGTGATGGTCGAATGAGACAGAACGGGGCAGAGGGGCATTTTCCACCCCGTAAACACCTGCCCCTCTCCTTGAACGCTCATGCCAGCATCACATCGACACACAGGGGCTGAAGTGTCACAGGAATGCGAGGCAGTCACCAACAAAGGTGTCTGTGCAGAGCCAAGATAACACAAGCACAACTGGAGGCCCAGAAGAGGTTAAAGAACACACACACACCTGGATTTACTTCTGAGGACACTGAGGGGAGACTAAGACACATAATCTGGCCATTACCTTTAAACTGACCTCAGTTGCACCCAAAGGCTCCTGGGGGCTAGGACATGTTCAAATGAGCTAATCAGATTAGTAAACATTTAGAAAATGCTGACAACTTGGCCTTGTGGCAAAGAGATAAGATGTATTTTCATGGTGAGGAAAGAAACCTGGGCTGCAAAAACTCCTCCTTGGTTTGAAGGAGGAGGGCAAAAGCAGGGACCTTGGAAATCCTGGAGCTGTGGTTTTCAAAGTGGGGTCCCCGGAACAGTAGCATCAGCTTCTTCTGGGAACTTGATAGAAATGCAAATCCTCATCCTCAATCTGCTGAATCAGAAACTCTGGAGATGGGGTCCAGAGAACTGTGTTTTAATTAGCCCTCCATATGATTCTGATGCAGGCTTAAATTTGAGAACCTCTGGCCTTGTGGAAGTTGAGAAAACTGGGGCGTAGCCTATGAGGTGAGAGGAAGCCCTGGCATCTGCCCTGCCCCTAGGTGGGTCCCATTTACCTAATGCCTCTGCCACTGGCCTTGTGTCATTGTCCTTCCTCCCACCCCCCAACAAAGTGTATGGAGTCCAGTCCCACACCCCCCAGAGCACCGCCCCAGGTAAGCCACACCCCTCTAGGCCACTCCCCAGAGCCCACCTGGGGCTTCCTTTACAAAAGGCCACAAGCCCTCTTTCAGTGCCTGCTCTCCTAAGGGGGACCTTATGCATGCGCTGTATAGGGGAAGGGGGGCAGGGTTGGGGGTGAAGCTTGAGCCCCAGGCAGTGGGGTGGAGTCAGACGGCTTGGCTGGAGCCTCGAGCAGGCCCAGGCCCTGTCACCAACATCTACGTGAGTGCCTAGGACAGTCACCTGCTCACCGTTTTATCTAGGGGCAACCTAAGTGACCCCAGTTCAAATTACTGACCTGAGGAGAAGAAATAAGACCAGCAATTCTTTTTCTCTCAGAAATCTAGTCTCTAAGAGGAAAACAAGAAACTCTAAAAATTAACTCTGATGTACTTTAGAAAAAAGTTGGCAGTCCAACTTTTTTCTCTGGCAGTCCAGTGGTTAGGTTGCCGTGCTTTCATTGCAGGGGGCACAGGTTCCATCCCTGGTCGGGGAACTAAGATCCCGCAAGCTGCGTGGCATTACCAAAAGAAAGAAAGAAAGAGAGAGAGAGAGAGAGAGAGAGGAAGGAAGGAAGGAAGGAAGGAAGGGAGGGAGGGAGGGAGGGAGAAAAGAACAGTTATTATTTTTCTGCTTGCTTATTTATATGCGGTAACCTAAATTAGTCATTTAATCACTATTCTGAGATGATGCTTTCTTTACCAGTCTACTACTATATGTAGAATTCTGAAATGAGGTCTGAACACCTAGGTTAACTAGAAAATTAATATCAATTGAACATGAATTTTAGAATAACTTCAAACTCCAAATGAATGAACTTTTCTTCTAATCAAGGTCAAATATAAAGTCAAAATATAAAAATATTTTTTTCATCACCTGCCAGATCTGGAAATTTTTAAATATGTCTGTTAAAAATGTCTTCATTTCCAGCAAAATGAGAGAGAGCAAATAATTAACAGCACCATGGAGATTTTAGGAACTGAAAAATAGTAGTGAAAAATATATTCAATTCTAAGATTTATTATTTCTCTGCAGATCAATATAAAATAATACCTTTCCCTTTTTAGAAATTCATGTTAAAAATATTTCCAAGTCTACATTCTATTGAATTAATATAATTGTATATAATTTAATGAAATAAAAGAGAACAGAAACAAGATTATGTTACCCACTACCAGAACACGTACAATATCCTTCAAGATAACTGGACACAGAGACTTAAAACAGGCATCATTTCCATCTAAGAACTAATGATTATAGTTAAAAGGGGTCTCGTTTTAAATGAGGAAATCCATTATATTCATCTCCAGTGGTAAGGGATGATTATTATATTGTAATTATATTTTATATTGGCTCCATATTTCAGCTAAAGTTGCTGAAAAGTAGAAAAAATAATTATAGCAAGCAGTTCTATGAAGTATACTTCAGGGAATGTAAAGCTCAAGGGAAAAGTCCTCCATGAGCATGGCTTGCATGATGGTGCCAGGGGTGGGTGCACAGGGCACACTTTAAATATGTGTTTTGCAGGCAGTGTTGGCTGATTTCTAAGTCACCTCCTAGCTTTGACCTTGTTCTAAGTGTTAGAACATTATAATGTCATTTGTGCATTTCAAAAATAAGCTTTATAAAAATTCAATTCTTGATTCTATGCTTATCTAGCCTAGAATTTGTTTTGCTGGCTACAGTCTCACAGAAAAATTGGGGAAAATTGTATATTGCTAAAGCCATTTGGCTGAGAGATGCCAACTAGTCTGGTAAGAAAAACCCTGCTGTTAATTTTATAAGCTTGCTAACCTTCTCCAAGTCCTGATTTGTTACAGAATGGTTGGACGACTTTAGAAAAGCATCAGTTTTATATTCTGCAAAATTAGAACCATGTGAGAGGCTTTACTTAGTGGATGAATATGCAGCTAGGAGCTTTGAGCTTAATACAATGGTCCACAAATTAGAAATATTGTTTAATGAACCACAGAAAAGTCCGTCCAGGAAGAATAGTTATAAGAGCAAATAAAATTTCAAAGAGTAATAAAAGAGCTGTAAGAAAGGAACTCATTTAATGCTTAGAACCAAAAAAAAGCATTATTTGGGCACTTCATTTCACAGAATAAAAGATTGATCAGATTTCTTCTTCGATGTGCCCTCTGACGGGCAGCTGCCTTCTTTAAGAGAAAACCCCATTTAACTTCTGTTATATGGAAAGCCCACATATGCCTTGCTGTTACCTCCATCCATTTGTTCATCTTTCACACAATAGCTATTCAAATACTGGGAAACTGTAGTCATGACCTTCCTAAGTTTTTCATCTCCATCTTTCTTATTTGGTCTCTGAATCAGGGCTCTCCAGTGAAACAGACCATTAGGAGATATAGATGAAGAAAGTTATTTCAATGAATTGGCTCATGAGATTGTGGAAATAGCAAGTTTGAAATGCATAGTGCAGGCTGGAAGGTTGATACAATCTTGAGGCAGAATTTCTTCTTTCTGAGGGAAATCTGTTTTGCTCTTAAGGCCTTTCAGCTGATTGCATGAGGCCCACCCAGATTATCAAAGATAAACTCTTTTAGTTAAAGTCAATTGATTGTACATATTGATAACATCCACAAAATCCCTTTATAGCAAACCATAGATTAGTGTTTAATTTAATAACCAGATACTATAGCCTAGCCAAGTTGATACGTATAACTAACCATCACAATCTCCTTCCCCATTTTACCTGTTCTTATTTGGGTGTCCCCTAGTTTGTCAATACCCCTATTAAAATCAGAAAACCAAGTCTGGAACCGGTACTCCTGATCCGATTTAGCAGGATAGAGGTCAGTGTATCACCTCCCTTGCTCTAATCTCAATGTTTCTACTGATATAGCTTCATTCCAATAGTCCGGAAGATGGATTTGGTGATTCTTATAGGGTTTAGTGTGAACTAAAATCCCTAGGACTTTTTCTACTTGAACTGCTTTTAAGCCAGTCTCTCTTATTCCACAGTTAGAAGGAAAATAGTGAATTTACCTGTCATAGCTCAAGTGTAAGAAAGCTCAAGTATACAGTTAAACTTTGACTTCCCTCTGCCCCTACTTGCCAAGTGCCTGCAACTTTCTCTGAAGTAACTCTAGTGACTTCCTGTCTTTTCCGAGAGCCAGTTTCATCTTTGGAAAGCTAACTGTGAATAATTACAAAATTAATTATCCTTATACATGTATATTCATTTAACATACTCACAGAGGGCTCAGGTGCCTTCCTGCTACTACCACCTGCTTGTCTTCTAATTCGTACCACTTTTTAGATAAGTATGATCATTACCTCTTAATGGATGAGAAAGTACTCAGAGTTTTAGTTGCTCAAAATCACACCTCTAATAAGTTCAAGAAACAACACTTGAAATCAGACCTTCTAACAATACTAAGATAGTGAGATAGACATCAAAACAGACAAGAGCTAAAACTATGAATGGATAGGTGGATGAAAAATTTGGATCAGGACCTTAAAATTATGGTTATGGTCTAGATTCAAGGAAGCTGGAACAGAGAATAAGACCGTGAAATTTCCAAAGACTGGGTCTGCTACTCCATTCAGACCCCATGGGGTGACAGGTAGTTACTTAGCAACTAATAAAGCAAATATTTGCTGAACTTGATCCATGCAAGACACTGCCTGGAGTGACAAGTGACACAAAGATGTCTAAGGTGAAAACTTTATCCTTAAAAAATTTACCATCTTGGGGCTTCCCTAGTGGCGCAGTGGTTGAGAGTCCGCCTGCCGATGCAGGGGACATGGGTTTGTGCCCCAGTCCAGGAAGATCCCACATGTCGCGGAGCGGCTGGGCCCATGAGCCATGGCCGCTGAGCCTGCGCGTCCAGAGCCTGTGCTCCGCTATGGGAGAGGCCACAACAGTGAGAGGCCCGCATATTACAAAAGAAAAAAAAAAAAATTACCATCTAGTAAGGACACAAATTAAGAAGTTAAATATTTATTCCTTTACCCATCTGTTCATCTACAAATACTTAGGAATTTCTGTGTGCCCTCAAGACAGTCATGAACAAGATATAAGTAATAAAATGATAATAGGAAGTATCCTCTACAGGGTAGAGGTACCCTTCTACAGAGAAAGGCCACTGGAAGATTAAATGAGACTGGGAGAAATTCTTCACCCAGGAGAGGAAAATGATGAAGAACAGAGTTGAGGATTCCTTGTAAAATGAGTCAGGCACTCCTACCCCAAACCTTCTCATGTTGGCCCTTGTATGTTTCCAAGGGAAAATGACTAGGTGGGGAATGGCTATAGCGAGACCAGTGTTTTTTCAAGAAAGTGATAAGTAAAAATATAAAGCTTGATAGAATCAGAGAAGCAAAATTAATACCCATGCATAGAAAGGTGAAAAGCACTTGGTGATGAAATTTTAAGTAAATCATTGACCGCTATCCAAGTCAAATAAATGTCAAAATCAGTGGAAATCATTGGTCTAAGGACATGTTAGAAATTTTATAGTAGCCCTCAAGGTCTCACACAGTCCCTTAGGAAAAGGAATAGCAAAAGTATTGGCAAAGAAATTAGTCTTACAGACTGAACCCTCAGGGGAATTCTCAGAG
Source organism: Delphinus delphis (assembly GCF_949987515.2). Taxonomy (NCBI): domain Eukaryota; kingdom Metazoa; phylum Chordata; class Mammalia; order Artiodactyla; family Delphinidae; genus Delphinus; species Delphinus delphis. Next base: position 28,747,514 of record NC_082696.1, read on the forward strand.
TATAAATGAAGTCCTCCAATTTCATATACACATGATGAATTATTTTCTCCTAACCCTTCTAGCATGACATTATGGCAAAAAATTCTACATTTCTCATAATCCCAGGAGGGGAATATACCTCATGGTAATTATCCATGAAAATAAATCCTAGTTGGAATCTTTAAAGAGTGCATCAATCACGGTGCTATACAATATGATGGATTCACATGAGAAGTTTGGAGTAAAAATGGGGGGTTCAAGGAGGAAGATACTTCATGAAGTTGTAATAAGCCTTCATGAAGATGCTTTTAGAGCCAGGTTTTCAAGTTTGGCTAAGATTTGACCCAGCAAAACTGAGATGAGATGAAGAATAAAAGTCACTCCTGTTGACAAGAACACATAAGAATACAGAAACTCAATGATCAAAAAATTGAAGGATTTGTTAGGAAAAAAACAAATAATCTGTTTTGGCTGGTGTATGGCACAAAAGCAGGTGAATCATGGGGAATTGGATGGTAAATAGTGTCAGGGCCAGAGCGTGGAGAGATTCCAGGTAAATGCTAAACAAACTGGCTTTGCCCTTATTCAGCAGAAAATAAAAAGTCATTGAAGGTACTAAGCAAGGAGGTAATATAATCAAAACTATGTTTTGGGAAGATGGCTCTAGTAGGGAAGTACAGGGTGGATTGGAAGGGGGTGAAGGAGAAAGGGAAATGAGTAGGCTGCTGTGATGGTGTTCAATCACCGCTTAACCTGTGACTCTTGGGTTCCTAAAGAACATTCCCTATGGGACTGAGGAAAGAAAATGTACTGTTGAGCTCGTTGTCTGCTGACCACAGCTCTTATTGCAATCAATAGTGTTTCCTTAATACTCAGTTCACTAGAGACAGGCCTGGAATTCAAATGCCTTGTTTTCATATACTCTACATTTTTGTTTTGTTTTGTTTTAGTGGATTTATTAGCCAAAGTACCCACCAAAATCCATTTTTTTCACATTTTATTTCTTGTTTTTGGGAAATTCTTTCCTATTTTTTTGATTAGTTAGGATTAGTTTCCCTTATGCTCAGAATATTTGCCCTATATTTCTTTATGAAATGTAAGTACTCGTCTTATTTAACCTTGGACATGAACAAAAGACATTTTTAATGCTTTTTACTATCTTCTGGCACTTGGTGGAGGGCTCAGGGACAGCTGGATTGTGGAAAGAAATGAAATTTTGGCCATTATCAATTTGGAATGTAAAAGAAGACCATAAAACCCAAACTATAAGAACAATTTGAGTTCAAGCAATTGGACAGCTTTTATGCTACGTACAACCTTCATCACACAGTCTACTCTGTCATTTCCACAGAGAATAACCACAATTCCATTTCCTCTTTTCCCAAACAAGGGCGGATGTTCAGTTGACATGCATGGTAAGCCATACTGACTTTGAAATGTTGAAATATTTCTATAAGGGTTAGTAAATAGTCATTGTCCAGAACTTTCTGAGTGTCCCCTCCCTCCAACCAACCTAGCTCTTCCTGCCTGTCCCAAAGGACTCTTCAAGAACTCTCCACAATCTAATAAGCAGAGGCATGAAATTGGGACCGTAGGAGCCCTAAGCGATCCTGCCTGGGTCCTACAGACAATGTCTGTTCTCCGTGCCCCTGCTGTTCAACGGGTGAAATATTTTGAATTATGTCTACCTAAAAGCAACTTTCTTTTCCTGAGAATTGTATTCCTTGCATCTAATTACACCAATATGGTCCATATTAAAAAATGCTTACTTTTTTTGGAATCTGGGTATGATATGCCTCTGCCTTTCAGTTCTGCCTCTCACTAGGTAGATTATTATCTCAGCCTTTTCCACATGACAAGAGAGAGGCTGCTGGTATTTCCTCGGGACACATCCCTAGGGTCTGCAATCCAGAAAGAAGAAAACTCTACCTCTCAGCTTCAGTATGAAAAGATTGCAGAGAAGGATTCTGATTAGTTCTGATTTGGGTCGCAGGCCAACTCTTGGACCGATCACCATGGCCAGAGACATAAGTTCTTACAATTGCCTTTACCTGAATGTTATGTATGAAACCCTCCCCATAAAGCTGAAAGGTTTGCTATATCCTTTTGGGGTTTAATGAGGACCATATTAAAGTATTGCATTAAATATGTATTTCTGGATTACATACTCCGTTTTCATTTACTCATGTTTCCTTTAACGAGTCAGTTCATACGGCTCAGTATTGCTGTCCATTGGCAGATTGCACCATTTCTGGAGGGCGTAGGATCACCAGGGATAATGTTGCTTGCTAAGCTCTTTCTCTGATTCTAATTCTTTAGTTTTTTTTGTTTGTTTTTTGCGGTATGTGGGCCTCTCACTGTTGTGGCCTCTCCCGCTGTGGAGCACAGGCTCCGGATGTGCAGGCTCAGCGGCCATGGCTCACGGGCCCAGCCGCTCCGCGGCATGTGGGATCCGCCCGGACCGGGTCACGAACCCGTGTCCCCTGCATTGGCAGGCGGACTCTCAACCACTGCGACACCAGGGAAGCCCTAATTCTTTAGTTTTAATATTATTATTAGTGTTTTTTTTTTTTTCACATCCCCAGATTGCATCTGTCCTGAAAAATATCTTTTTCTCCTTCTCCACTTACACAGATTCATAGTAATGGTAATTTTCCTCTGGCTCAGTTGTTCTGAGGTCATAGTGAGTTTTCCGATTTCAGCAGTTTCCATAGGATTTTCAAACATCTGCAATTCATTCTGAATTCCTTCTGCCATCTCCCACATTTTTAGTACCTCAAAATTCTTGGACATAGTAGAGACTTAATAAATATCTATTTATTAGCTTTGACTTCCTTCTTGTTTTCAGGCAACAATTGAATCTTACCATTTTCTTTATAAAACATGAAGTGAGGGGAAAAAAAATAGAATACTGAAATAGCAACCATTACCAATACAGAACAAGCATCATCTGGAGGAAAACTGTTTTTGCATAAAATTGAAACTGACTGTACTGTGCAGCTTCTGTTATAAGAAGCCTCGAGGACGGAGCAAAAACATCAGGAAGGGGCTTCCCTGGTGACGCAGTGGTTGAGAGTCCGCCTGCCGATGCAGGGGACACGGGTTCGTGCCCCGGTCCGGGAAGATCCCACATGCCGCGGAGCGCCTGGGCCGCTGAGCCTGTGCTCTGCAACGGGAGAGGCCACGACAGTGAGAGGCCCGCGTACCGAAAAAAAAAAAAAAAAAAAAAATCAGGGAGTAGTAATAAGCCCCCATTTTGGATGCAAATCATCTTCCCTTTCATTTAGAGCTTTCAATTTAATTAAGGAATGTACACTGTTCAAATAATGAGACTTTCATCAGTCTGCGTCATTGCAATTTAAATGGGTTTTCTAACAACTGCCTTTAATACCATATGATTATTTTAAGAGCCTTGTGGGTTTTTTTCCATTTATCTAATGGAAGTAATACATAGTTATGGAAGAATGTAACTGACTTGGCAAGCAAGGAGAAAATGTAGTGGGTAAAGCAAATGTTATTTGATCATTTGTTCATTCAGCAGACCTGTGCTGAGCACAGCACACCATAGAAGTGGGGGTTCCAAATTATCTTAGTAGAACCCAGTGAAGAAATAGCCTTGAATCTGTGACGTGGCTGCAGGGGACTGTGGGGTTTACCAGCACCGAGCCCTTCATTCCACAGATAAGGGCAGTGAAGTTCAAACAGGTGAAGTGAGTTGCTCAAGGTGGTTGCACAGCGGGAACAAGAATCCAGTTCTCATCAGCCAGTTCATTCATGTCTGTAGAAAATCATTTTTACATTTTACATGTTTTTTAAATTGTGAGAAAACCCAAATCACTTGTAAACTGTTTCACCCCAGAATAACATAAAAGCAATATTATACTTGCTGTTTAGTAACCTTTCATGTGTCACACCTGACCCTACCCTTAACCATAAGAATCTATTAAATTCATAATATACCTTGATTATTAAGGAATTTAGCAGTTGTGTGAAATAATAAACCTCTGACATTATATTAGATTCGGTCGGGGGGGAGGAGGGAGGAAGAAGGGAAGGAGATGGTCTTTGAAGGATGATAAGGTAGCGCTGCAACAGGGGCTGCAAAGTGGCGCTTAGGCTTCCACTTGCACTATACTCAGGGTAACCCCTCCCAGTGCCCGCTCCTGGGTCTGCCCATCCTACCTGACCCCCTAACCTCCAAGGCCCCACTCTTTTCATGCTTCATTCAGTCTGCCCTGACCTTCATCCAGTCACACAGAGCTTGAAAGGAAAATTTAAAATTTTTTTAAAGAATCTGGTTTACCTTCATTTTTTAAAAAGCTCCCCTAGGGGTTTCCCTGGTGGCGCAGTGGTTGGGAGTCCGCCTGCCGACGCTGGGGACACGGGTTCGTGCCCTGGTCCGGGAAGATTCCACATGCCGCAGAGCAGCTGGGCCCGTGAGCCATGGCCGCTGAGCCTGCGTGTCCAGAGCCTGTGCTCCGCAATGGGAGAGGCCACAACAGTGACAGGCCCGCGTACCACAAAAAAAAAAAAAACCTCCCCTAGGTTTAGAAACACATGTAGGAGATGTTCTTTCTTGGGTTTCCCTGGTGGTGCAGTGGTTGAGAATCCGCCTGCCAATGCAGCGGACACGGGTTTGAGCCCTGGTCTGGGAAGACCCCACATGCCCTGGAGCAACTAAGCCCGTGAGACACAACTACTGAGCCTGTGTTCCACAACTACTGAAGCCTGCGCACCTAGAGCCGGTGCTCCGCAACAAGAGAAGCCACCGCAATGAGAAGCCCGTGAACCACAGCGAAGAGTAGGTCTCGCTCCCGGCAGCTAGAGAAAGCCCTTACACAGCAAGAAAGACCCAATGCAGCCAAAAATAAGTAAATTAAATAAATAAATTAAAAACAAGAAAAAGATGTGCTTTCTCGAGACCCCCCTCTCTACCCAGTGCTTGTTCCTCTAGTCTAGGCTGCCTTTCCCCTGGACGTGTTCTAATTCATCCAGAGTACGGCAAGTCTAATCACTGGAAATTTTAAAACCCTTAAGTTTTTCCCTCCCTGGGAGTGAAGGATAACATTCCATCATTCAGGAGGTCAAGTCCCTTTGATAGCTGACACCCTTCCCTCTTTGGCTTTCTGTCTTGCCCTATACATGTTCACGCCCAAGGGCGGCTCCAGCCAAGCCCATCACGCTATCCTCTCTATCCAAAACCCACCCCCGTCATGGCCCTGTCCTAGCTGTTCCCAAAGATGAACTCAAACTAGCTTTAACACTGTTTTACAACTGTTGATTTCCTTGTTGATTCTTAAGGACAATTGCCTCTTATTTTTTATTCCCTGTGCCTTGAATAATATCTGGCTTTAAGCCAATCAACAAATATTTCTTTATTGCTTACTATATGCTGGGAGCTGCGCTCAAGAGGTATAATAGTGAGCCTCTTTCCTTGGGAGCTTCAGCTCAAAGTCAGGGCAGACAGGAAGTGGGGAGAGGATGGGCTAGGAAGAAGGAACACACAAAAGAAACTTTGTAAATGTCCCTTTAAGGAATAAATGAGAGAAAATAATGTCTTCCTCCTTGCAAAACTCAAATTATAATAGGGAAAATAGACAAGTAAATCAGAGTGAATGTGAGGTCCCATTTGAAGAAATAAATACCTTAATGGGTCAAGGAGTAGTGAGAAGACAGACAACGGTAGTCTGTCCCTAGTGTGTGACACTTAGTAAGAGTTCCCAGATGGACAGGTGGGTCAGAGGGAAGAGTTTGTACACAATCAAAGACTTAGGAGACCAGTCTTTAAGACAACTGAAAATTAAACGATATAGTGGAGGCTCTGGATCCACTGGGGGCACAGTGGGAAAGGAGAATGCAGATCCTTGGGGAATATCCCAGGCCAATGAGTTTAGACTTTTTTTTTTTTTTTTTGGTCATGCCGCGGAGCATGCGGGATCTTAGTTCCCTGACCAGGGATCAAACCCAGGCCCCCTGTAGTGGAAGCACAGAGTCCTAACCACTGGACTTCCAGGGAATTCCCCTAGACTTTACCATTTAGATGAGTGTTCTTCAATTTGTGTGTCAGCTATTAGTGGGTCATGAAATCAAATTAGTGGGTTGTAATAAGCATTAAAGGAATAGATTAGAATAGAAAATGTCAGTGCAATTTCATGAAAAAAGAATAAAGTTGGAGGTAGACAATTTTTCCTGTTATCTCTCTCTGTATTATTACAAATGTGTATAAATGTGTATATGTGCAGGACTTTTTTTTTTCCTGGCCGCACCATGTGGCTTGCAGGACCTCAGTTACCCAGCCAGGGATTGAACCCTGACCACGGCCATGAAAGCCTGGAATCCTAACCACTAGACCACCAGGGAACTCCCTGCACAGGACTTTCTTACAGCACATCCATCCTTACCAAACAGATTTGAAAGCCACTGCCACCATTGATGGGAAACCACTGAAGAGTTTAAAGCTGGGACAAGATCAGCTTTTCCATTTGGAAAGATACTGTGGTTTCAGTGAGAATGGATTAAAGGGTCAAGGCCATGTAGGGCTTGGCTTTAAGAATCCAGATAAAAGACAATAAAACAGTGATTCTCGAATGAATATAGACTTGAGAGCTGCAGGATCGATAGATTTGCTGATTCATCCCTCCTTTCCACCTCCACTGCTGCTATTCTTTTTTGGCCCTTATCATTTCTTTTATAATCAAAGACTCCTGACTCATCTAGCTACTTGTGTTCTTGATCAACTTAAATCCATCCATCATACTGCATTGAAAGACACATCTGACCATCCCACTCTCCTGCTTTAAACACTTCAGTGACCATTCATCACCCCACAACCCAACTTTTCTATCCAGCTTCAGTTCTTGCCTCTCCTCTATGGGCTTAGTTTCTATACATCACATGCAGACTTTTGCCTCTGTAATTTGTTTCCTGTCGTCCTCTCTGCTGGAAGTGTCTTTCCCATTTCAATTCACCTGGCTTCCTTTAACTCAACCTTTAAGCCTCAATTTAACCATCACTTCCTCCAGGAAGCCTTCCCTGATTTCTCCCAACTGGGCCAAATACCTCCCACTTTTTCTGCCATGGCACTTTGTATAAAACTCTCTCCTGCTTAGAACCATAACTATAATAGCAAATATTAACCAAGTGTTCACCCAGGGCCAAGTGCTGAGTTTACTTGCATTGTCTCATTCAGGCCTCATTAAACCCTGATGAGGTTGGTATTATCATTATCTCTATTTTACAAGTGTAGAAACTGAGATCTGGGAAGGCTCAGTCAGTTGCTGAAGCAGTGATGCTAGGTTTTGCAGCCAAGCAGTGTGGTTCTAGAGCTTATGCGTTTAACTATTTGCTACATTAACACTTACTATGATGTGATAACCCATTCTCCTCTGAAATGCAAGCAACCTCACTCAAGGGTCACTCGAGCAATTTTATTTCTTTGTGTCTTCACCACCCAGCATAATGCCAGGCAGAGACTTTTTGAACTTTCGTTGAAACCTTTAAATGCTGCAGAGCATGCAAGCCAGGTTAAGTACTGAGAGGGGTCCATTGGATTTGGAAATGAGGTTTATTGACATCTCAGTAAAAACTTGTTTCAATGGAGTGAGACTTTTTGTCATGTTCTTCCCTTTAGTCCCAGAAAATATTAGGTGATCCATAATATTTGTTTAATGGATAATTGCAATGGGCTGAGGAGTAAATGTGAGGTGAAGCAATGGAGATCATGTTTTCATGAAGCTTAGCTAAGAAGGAAAAGGGCTGGGGTGGTGGTGAAAGAGGGTTTCTGGAACCAGGAAATTTGTGGGTGAAAAGGGGGTGTTATGTGTTCAGTTAGTTTGCTGGCTTTTTAGAGATAGTTCAAATATTTCAATGTGTTGAATACGCCAGGGGACAGTAGCCAAAAGAGAAGAAGTTAAAGCTCCTGGAACAGGGCATTATTGGAGGAGCCAGAAGAGGAAGCTTCCAAAGCGTGTGTGGGTGGATTAGCTGTGGACGGGCCAGACAGGCTCTTTCCCGGGGATCAGCTCAGGCTTGCAATTTTCCCTGAGCCTTATTTTTCAATTCCAAAAGCAAATAGTACATACTGCCCCCTAAGAGATATTACCTGAAAGAATTCTCTCCTACTTCCTCTTTTTTCCTTTTTTTTTTTTTTTGACTGTCACCATTATTTTATTCATCCATTCACTCAACAAATATTTACTGATACCTACTTTGTGCCCAGCACAAAAGAAGCCTTTCATTTTTTTTTTAAAAGGGCCATTTAAACACTAAAAAAGCCAAATGTACATGATTCCAGAATGCCAGGCAATCCATTAAATCGAACATGTTTGGTTTTAAGCATAACTTTTTCTGTTGTCCTCACCGTTCCCATCCTGCCAAGGGCTGTTCCTCTTTTTTCTTTTTTTCTTTTCTTTTTTTAAATTTTCTAGATCCAGGAAAGACGAATTCAAGCTAAAAGCCTCAGTCCCAGAACTTAAAGGACTGAGAAAAACTCTACTTCCATTTCCAAAGAAAAACTTATGTCAGTAAATTCTGAGCTTTTTCTGTTTAAAGCTTTGTGGGGGGAGACGGGGTGAGGTGGGCACGTAAACGAGGAGGAAGAAGAAGGGGATTTACAGGACTGACTACGAGAACCGGGTCTGGTGTTGAATCCTCACTGCCTCATGCTGGTAGAACACGGAGGGCTGGCAGCTGTAACAGGGGATGTAGCTGAGGGTGTAGGTAGCAGCGTAGAAAAGGATGAAGAGATGTGGACCCTCTCATTCCTGCCTCTTCCCCCTAGCCCTCCTCACCACCCCATCCCCCAGACGAGCCCTGGGGAAACACAGGGTTAGACCCTGAGAATCTTGAACAGGATGTAATTACCTTGGCCAATGCTGACAAGAAAGGACGGGGAAATCCCAAGGGCAGTGGCATGAAAGGATGGGGAATTCCAAAAGTCACTCTGTCTTCTCAGGGTGTCTGCTCTGAGGAGCTATTGCTATGTGAAAGAAATTGTTATGCAGAACATATTTATTACCTTGATAGAGGATGACAGCCAAGTGTGTTAAGAACTGTAAATGAGGGCTTCCCTGGTGGCGCAGTGGGTAAGAATCCGCCTGCCAATGCAGGAGACACGGGTTTGAGCCCTGGTCTGGGAAGATCCCACATGCCACAGAGCAACTAAGCCCGTGTGCCACAACTACTGAGCCGGTGTGCCACAACTACTGAAGCCTGCATGCCTAGAGCCCGTGCTCCACAACAAGAGAAGCCACTGCAGTGAGAAGCCCTCACACCGCAAGGAAGAGTAGCCCCCGCTCGCCGCAACTAGAGAAAGCTTGCATGCAGCAACAAAGACCAAACGCAGCCAAAAAAAAAAAAGATCTATAAATGAATAAATATAGTTATTGTCAAAAATAATCAAGCAGGGCTTCCCTGGTGGCGCAGTGGTTGCGAGTCCGCCTGCTGATGCAGGGGACGCGGGTTCGTGCCCCGGTCCGGGAAGATCCCACATGCCGCAGAGCGGCTGGGCCCGTGAGCCATGGCCGCTGGGCCTGCGCGTCTGGAGCCTATGCTCCGCGAAGGGAGAGGCCACAGCAGTGAGAGGCCCGCATACCACACAAAAAAATAATAACAATAATAATAATCAAGCAATTCCTATTTTTATTGCCTACTATTTGTAAGGGCTAATGCTAGCCTCTGGGGAATTAAAAAAAAAAGCCTAAGATGCTATCCTCACCCTTATGTTCCAGTTAGAGAGATGACATAGCATAACAGCCGGTGAGCATCAAAGTCCCACGGTTTTACTTAAGCAATACACACTGCAGATGTTCAGAGAAAAGAAAGTTAGATGATGACCACGAATAGCTAAAGTGAAGAAATCAGATTAATATCACTGACCTTGTATCGTAGCACTGTTATATTTTAGGAACCGTGCTATGAAGCAGCCCCGGGCACCAAGGTAAGAGGAACTTGCTTCCAGGAGCCTTCTCCTGAATTCCATTAATGTCAAAACCAGCCTGCTGGCAGGCACCCCTCTGGAAAAAGGAATAGGTGTGGAGGTCTCTCTTTATGATCAATTGAATTATTCAGATCATCTTACTAGAAAGCTTGCTTGACTATATCTGAATTGAAAGTTACGGTGGCATCATATAAACAAAGTCAGTTTTGTATAATAAAAAACGCCTCTCTGGAAATTGCCAAAGTTGTGTCCAACATCAAGTTCACTTGGATTTTAAGGAAGAGACAGCTCTTCATTCCCAGAAAACAAAAGGAGTGATGAGACCAGCAGGTGCTGCCTTGTGAATTCACAGATAAGTACTTGAACCCTCTATAATTTTTCTGTATCAGTGGACATCATTATCAGCTTAAACGTATTAAATTAGGAGTAATATATGTTTCCTATTATTTAATAGGAAAAGAAAACCACTAGTGGAAGATCCCTCGAAGCTGGCCAATCTTTTTAATCACATCTGGTGATTTTCTAGTCTGCGGGATTATTGCTTTTGGAGATTTTTTTCAAATCTATTCAAATAGAGAAATTAAAAAAACCGGGGCAGACTGATTTAGCAAAGAAATTGGCTTAATATTTTGCATACACACTGTTCAGTAAGAGTAGCTGTGAGGTTAAAAGAAAGGCTTTACTCTTTGACCTGTGGCTGGAGAGGTAATTCCTCCTTTAAAAGTCTGATGCGGTTTGGAGAACAGGCTTCTAGAAAGCCCAAGTGAGGGAGTTTTTGATTTATTTGCGGTGAAGAGGATGTCTCACCCCAGTCCGTGTTTGTTTACAATGCTCTCCACAAACGAGAGTGTGTGGCTCTGAATAAAACCAGGCCCAGGTGGCCCAGGAGCCAGGGCAACAGCCTGTATCCGGGCATTCATTTTTCTCACACAGGCAGCTGCTACGGTTTTCCGAGAGCCATTGTGACAGGTCTCTGAGGGGCTCCCAAAGCCACTCGCTGTCAGCAACTCCCACAATAGGCCGGTTGTAGCTTGAATTCCCTCAGGGCCAAGGGAGTGGTCCTGCACTCAGCAGTTTTGGAGGGCACCTTGCCGGAGTCCAAGGCCAGAGGGAGAGCCCTTATACTCACTCCCCGTCCAGCCACTCTCTCAAGATTAAGTACACATCGTCAACGCTGTCATGAATCAGGCCAATAAAAACCACTTGGAAGGCTCCAAAGCAGTGAAATGTGCAAAGCAGTAGGAGGGGAAGGGACAGACTGAAGCCAGTAAGAGGACTTAGCCAGAGGAGATACAGCAGTTCAAGACAACGCAGGTGATGAATGTCAGCCACAGTCCTTTCACAAAACGTATCACTATATCTATTTTTATAACACCTTTCTCCTTTCTCCCTGATGCTTCTGGAGAAATGGAATATTTCTAAATTTCCCTCACGACCTTTTCTGTGGAAAGAAAGGGAGAATCCTAGTCCCATGTCTGTAAGGATCAGAATGGGTTAATTCGTTGAAGGTTATTTGGAATCAGGGACCTTTCTAATGAAATGTCACGCCACCCACTCCCTGCCCTCCAGTGGGAGGTGTGAAGACACAAAACACAAAACACTCACTCTTAGGAGACTTGAGTAAGTCATGTTATTCAGTAAGTTTACGTGAAATATAATAGATTCGAATAACCAAATCCCCAGAAATATGACACATACTTCGCAAGTAGATCTTGGCAAGTCACTGGGTTTTTTCCCCTGGAAGACTTCAGTAGAACATGGCTATTTGTTTCAAGTCTTCAACGCATATCTTCAGCTTGAATCTTTCTCCCGAAATCTCATAAAATTAAAACTGAACCCTCCACTGAGACTGATCACTCACTTCTGCTTTACCTCCCCCTTTAGTCTTTATTTAAATAAATAAATAATTTACTCCTTGAGTCATAAGTCGAGCTCCACGAGGGCAGGTTTTGGGGGATCTGACTTATGAACTGAATTCTCAATGCCTAGATTATGCCTGACACGTAGCTGGTCTTCAATAATAAGTGATGAATACGTGAATGAAAGTTAAAATGTTGAAAGCATTGGATTTTTTTTAAGTTAGAAGATAGCAAATCATTTTATTTCTACTTCATAGAATTCTACGTCATACTTATTCTACTTGCTAGAATAACTTCAAGGGTCAAGCAGTGACTCTTGAAGGTGTAGGGTATGTTTGACTAGGGTTTTATTTGGCCAGCATTGTTTGCTTGGGGGTTTTATGTGTTTGTTTGTTCATTTTTTCATTTAAATGTGAAAACACTTGGCAAGCATGCACTCCTAGTTTGCCGCAGTCTCTACCACTCCCTATTTTTATACCCTGGTCATAGGGCTTTACACATTTCCTGTTCTTGCCAGCCTCTGAAGACACTGAGTTTGCCAGCTTATACCCTAGTAGAAACTAGTTGACTGATTTGCTTAAACTAAGAGGTGTAGTTTTTCCCACATAATAATTTTCATTGTGACTTTGGGCAAATTACTAACATCTTTGGGTCTCTTTCAACTCTCAAATTCTGTGAAAGCATCTATGCATTGTTTGACAGCCTATGCTCAAAGTCATCTGAACTATTTTGGGAATTCTTAGCTGATATCAAATAAAATGACAATTCCTTATGTGATTCTTTTATTTAAATTTATTTATTTATTTTCGGTTCAGTTGGGTCTTTGTTGCTGCGCGCGGGCTTTCTCTAGCTGTGGCGAGCGGGGGCTTCTCTTCATTACGGTGCACAGGCTTCTCTTGCTGCGGAGCGCCGGCTCCAGGCACATGGGCTTCAGTAGTCGTGGCGCGCAGGCTCAGTAGTTGTGACTGGCGGGCTCTAGAGCACAGGCTCAGTAGTTGTGGCGCACGGGTTTAGTTGTTCCGCGGCATGTGGGATGAGGGATTCTCCCGGACCATGGCTCGAACCCGTGTCGCCTGCATTGGCAGGCGGATTCTCAACCACTGCGCCACCAGGAAGCCCCAAACAAACACTTTGAATGCAGCTACTAACATGCTTATGGGGCCCCAGCGTACAAGAAATACTGATGGAACCCTCGCAAATGTTAACATCAGAATAGTAAACGTAAAAAGATTATTTTAAATGACATTGAGAAGAGTACCTATACACAAAGCAAGTAAAAGACACGTATGTAACCAAAGAAAGAAATATGATGATTTTAATTGCTTAAGATTCTTATAAACTTTAAAAGAAATTATTCTTTAAAAAATTAAAGCACAGGACACTGTAAAAAGAGGGAGAACTAAGACATCCATGATCCTAACAAGAAATGCAAGTTTCTATTTTGCCTGTTACTTTCTTGCTTTGTCTATAGATAGTACATATATTTTTACATTTGCAATTATAGTGATTGAGCAATTCTGTATTTGGCTTTTTTTCGTATAATTACATTCTAAACATTTTCCATGTTGCCACAGAGTCTTCACAATATTTATTTTTAGTGATGGCATAATATTCCATCAAATTGCTTAAACATTCTTATGCTATTGCAATTTTAGTTTATTCTCAGTATATTTTTAAAAAATCTAATTGTCAGCATTACTAACTAAAATTCAGTACTGTGATTTTATTTTTTCATCCTTTCAATATACACTAATTTCACCAATTGGTTACCTATAAAAAGAATCCTCAGGAGTTTCAAAGAGCATGGAAAAGACATATTAAATTAGGATGAATTTTAAGTATTTGATGACAAGTCATAAATCACTCCAACACTTGCTAAAACTGCATGCTTGTAAAGGACTAGACAGTGGATTCAAAGTGCCTGCATCCTGCCTTTGCTTGACACCAGTATTGCGCCTTGGGGAAACTTGATTCATTTCTCTCTGCCTCTGTCTTCTCATCTGCAAAATGGGATTAGTAATAGTGCCTATCATGTAAGACTGTTCTGTGGATTAAACAAAAAAAAAAACGTTGCATGTTAAACACTTAGAACAGTGCCTTTCACACTGAAAGTGCTATATAAATGTTATCCTTTTAATGTTAGAATACCTTTACATTTTTTCTCTACCTTACAAGAATTCTACATGCAAGCAAGACAAGTGGTGAGTTTTAAAACTTTAAGGAAAAAAAAAAAACAAAGTGAGATAATTTCTTAGCCAGGAGCAACTTCTTTTACTTCTTTTTCTAAGGTGAATTGGTTACAATTCACCTTAGACATTTGTGAACTATCATTCTGTCAGCATAATCATAATAGTAAGAGTAAAGTAAAATAAGAACCACTCTGGCATGAAAGGATGAGGAATTCCAAAAGCCACTCTGTCTTCTCAGGGTGTCTGCTCTGAGGAGCTATTGCTATGTGAAAGAAATCGTTATGCAGGACATATTTATTACCTTGATAGAGGATGACAGCCAAGTGTGTTAAGATCTATAAATGAGGGTTTCCCTGGTGGCGCAGTGGGTAAGAATCCACCTGCCAATGCAGGGGACACGGGTTCTAGCCCTGGTCCGGGAAGATCCCACATGCCACGGAGCAACTAAGCCTGTGCGCCACAACTACTGAAGCCCTCACGCCTAGAGCCCGTGCTCCACAACAAGAGTAGCCACTGCAGTGAGAAGCCCTCACACCGCAAGGAAGAGTAGCCCCCACTCGCCGCAACTAGAGAAAGCTTGCATGCAGCAACAAAGATAAGAGTGAAGTAAAATAAGCACCATCGGGCTTCCCTGGTGGCACAGTGGTTGAGAGTCCACCTGCCGATGCAGGGGACACGGGTTCGTGCCCCCATCCGCGAAGATCCCACATGCCACGAAGCGGCTGGACCCGTGAGCCATGGCCGCTGAGCCTGCGCGTCCGGAGCCTGTGCTCTGCAATGGGAGAGGCCACAACAGTGAGAGGCCCGCGTACCACAGAAAAAAAAAAAAAAAAAAGCACCCTCTACTCAATATTATGTGCCAGGCAAAACACTTGGACTTTTAAAAATATTTTAAAATCTGCATAACAACCTGGGCAGAAATATGACTACCCCAGTCTTACAGATGGGGAGACAGACTCAGTGAAATGAAATGACCAGCCAAAAAACACAAGGTGCTGGAAAATGAGTGGCCAGCACTGACCAGTTCAGGTTATGTTAAGGTTTGATTCCTGACTGTCCATCCCACCAACTTTCCCATCAAGGCCTCATTAGACATCAAAGGAGGTAAAACGCATTTTTCCTTTTCTTTTGCACACTGCAGGTACGAAGATGGATCAAGAGTCCGGTGGTCAGTGTGGACAAGCATCAGAGTCCCAGTCTGAAGTACACGGGCCCTTCAGTGGTGTACATGCCACCAGGGGAGCCAGACTTCGAGCCTTCGTTGTGTCAGACGTGCCTGGGAGACCAAGCTTTCCAAAGAGGGGTTCTCCCTCAGGAGAAGGAGTCAAGCTCATGGGAAACTCAATCCGCGTGCGAAGTAAGTTTGGTCTGGATCCATTCTTCTGAAAGGATTCTAGGCCTTTGTTTTTCTTGTATCCATGCCATGGTACGCCCCCAAAATTTATTTTTTTAATGCACGTTTATAAAGCTTCTGAGGAGGACATAGAATTGTGGCCTTTGTTAGTCCATTGTACTAAGTATTTTTTAAATAGACTTTACTTTTTAGAGCAATTTTCAGATTACAGCAAAATTGAGAAGAAAATATAGAAATTCCTATACATTCCCTACCCCTAGATATGCATAGTCTCTCCCACTATCAATGTCCCCACCAGAGTGGAACATTCCTTACAACTGATGAGCCTACTTTGACACATCCGCGCCCAAAGTTCATAGTTTACATAAGGGTTCACTCTTGGTGTTGTATATTCTGTGGGTTTGGACAAATGTATAATGACATGTATCCGTCTTTATAATATCATACAGAATAGTTTCACTGTCCTAAAAACCCTCGGTGTTTCACCTATTCATCCCACTCTTCCCCCAAACCCTGGCAACCACATATATTTTACTGTCTCCATAGTTTTGCCTTTTCCAGATGCCATGCAGTTAGAATCATACACTCTATTGCCCTAATTTTTTATGCTGTTCCAAGGCAGCAATGTTTTGGTCAACTAGAAATTCCTCCTAAGTTGTTTGATCACACAGAAATCAATTCTTGTATGATGTAAGAAAGACATCATAACAGTCATCTAAAGTTTGTAAACACCACTGAAATATTTATCTCAACTTGATTTGACCCATAAGAGAGAACTATGTCAATCTTTCACTATTTTCCCATATATACTTATATTTTTCCTGACATTTTTCTCTGTTACTCCAAGAGTTTTGGGGATTTGTGTGTTTGTTGTTTTTTAATTTTGCTAATTCGAGGAAGCCAGATAACTGACTTATCTTGTAGGTTCTAACATTTCAAAAATTTAAGGTTGTATTTTTAACTTATAACTCAATTAGGCTTATTTAGTTTGACTTTTTAAACCGTCAGATTACATGTTTATATTATTTTTATTACCAATTTATTGACATAAAAATACAACAGTAAGAAGACAGGACATGTTATTACAAAGTACAATTAATTGCAAGTGATCTTCCAATATATTATTTCAAATCAGTGCATCATAAGATGATAAATGTTAATAACTTCTCCTTCTTTTTTTTTTTTTAAATCAGCATTTTCCAGAGATAAAGTAATCATTTTAGCTGCTAAAAGATAAAAACACTTGAATCTGAATTCCTTTTAACCCTGAGATATGCAATGTCTCAGAAACTGTTACCTCATGAAAAAGTAATACCTGCTGCCTACTTTCTAGGGTTATTGGAAATATCAAGTGAGATATACATGAAATACTTCATAATCTATAAAGTGTCACGCAAATATAAATCATCATTACTTATGTTTGCTGACGTACATATTAGCTAAGCCTGTAACTGAACTAGACTTCCATGACTAGGTCAGCAGTTTGCTGATCTATGAACATTTGTCATAGGGCATTTGTTGTTTAGCTAGACACTGGCTCAACCCCGTGTTAGTCATAAAAGGTAATAAATAGATTTTAAATGCAAGGATTGGAAAACTTTTTCTGTAAAAGGCCAAATAGCAAATATTTTAGGCTTTGCAGGCCATACGGTCTCTGTCACTCTGATTGAGCTCTGCCCTTGTAGGGAAAGCAGCCACAGATAACATACAAATGAATGGGCCTGACTGTGTTGAAATAAAACTTATATTTATAAAAACACGTGGCTGGTCCACCAGCCATAGTTTGCATACTCTTGGACTCTTAAGAGTCTAAAAGAATTTGCCAACTCCTTAGAGTCTAAAGAACTATTCATGACGCAGAGGCAGAGAGAGGGCTCTGCAAATCCTATACAGAGCACAAATGCCTAGTCCTAAATGTTTACTGGAGGCCCTACTATATGCCAAGCTGTTGGGAACAGAGCTAGATTAATGAATAAATGGAATTCCACTCAAGAGGAAACAATAAACAAAGAGCTGGAAGGAATTTAAAGCAACATTGTGATTCATCCTTTTACTTTATCCAGGATTATAGGTGAATCAGTCTCCAATTTACAATGGATTACCTGGTTCTGACTTAGTTGGGTTTTTTTAAGATCACCACAAACCAAAAAGACACTTATATTTTAACAATTTAAAAATGAATCTAGAAACTTCTCTGGTGGTCTAGTAGTTAAGATTCCACGCTTCCACTGCAGGGAGCATGGCTTCAATCCCTGGTTGAGGAAGTAAGATCCCGCATGCTGCGTGGCACGGCCAAAAAATAAAAATGAATCTATACCTTGTATCCTTTAGGGATTAAACCATGAAATAGTTCCTTGAGAAGGCACCGCTGTCCTTTTAGGAAGTGGAGTTGTGTGCTAAGTAGATGGAGAGGCTGTTAGATGGAGACCAGGCCTCGTGGCGAAGACCTCAAGTTGGCCCCCTGACAACTCCTGATGTGGATTATTTTAAGCAAGTCATTAATTCATCCTTCCTGCTCAATGTTCCCTCCTATGAAAACTGAGATTATTCATGCCATCGAGTTTCTTCCTAGGAGTTTCTTGGTACTTTGCAGATGAGATGGGACTTTTAAAATCTTTTGTAAATGTAAATTTATGTGTAGTGTTCTGGAGTCAGGCAACCCACATTCTAGTGCCAGCTCTGTCCCAAGGTCAATATACGAACTTGAGCATGTCACAAAAGCTCTTCAACATCATGTGATGGGCCTAACCTAGTTAACTCTAAAGCCCTTTTTAGTCTGAAATCCTGTGGTTGGAATTTGATGACCTATAAATGAGAAAAAACTCTCTATTTGATGTATAAAGATAAAGCATAGAAAATGAGGTGAGAGTGTTTCAAATAAAATAAGAAAGGAAACAAAGCACAAGTCCTTTATGAATAATTGTGAGAGATTTTTTTTTTTTTTCCTGACTTTAAAAATAGTACAGTCTAAATGCTACTTTTGGGCTTCCCTGGTGGCGCAGTGGTTGAGAGTCCGCCTGCCGATGCAGGGGACGTGGGTTCGTGCCCCGGTCCGGGAAGATCCCACATGCCAGGGAGCGGCTGGACCCGTGAGCCATGGCCGCTGAGCCTGCGCGTCCGGAGCCTGTGCTCCGCAACGGGAGAGGCCACAACAGTGAGAGGCCCGCGTACCGCAAAAAATAAATAAATAAAAATAAATAAATGCTACTTTTAATGGCCAAAAATTTGCTAAGAGTTATAGTGCAGTTAGTTTGTGCCATGCCTCGCCAATTGTCTAGTTAGTAGCTTTTAAACATGTTTCTCCTATGCAAGAAACTGGCATATACGTATTGCTAATAAATCATCCAGAAGAATAGCAATATTGTGATGTTATTAGTAGTGCTGTCTAAAAATGGACTGTTTATTAAACAGACCTTTCTGGGAATGAGATGGGAAGAGGATAACATAGAGCTGTGTAAGCTGTTACTGAATAATGCATGCCAGTGGAACTCAAGTTGAAGTCAACTTTTAGTTCCTAAAGAGGTGGAAAACCATGTTAGTTTTCGATGGGTGCATGTTGATTAAACATGTTCAAACTCTGTTTTGAAGCATATCTCTCACAGCACCTCCAATATCCAGATAGACCTCGCTCTAAGGACAGGAAAGGAATGTTTTGGAGTGGCAGTGGGGAAGGAAATCTGGTGTGAGGGAAAGCATAGGATTGGATCAAGATGGCAGCCAGAACATTTAACGTCATCTCTTCTTCTTGCTTTAAATAATAGAAAACACACACGCATTTTAATTTATAGTAGTGCTAGAAAACAAGGTATGTCATTGTATGCATAAGGAATAATTAAGACTCTCTGAAAAACAGAAGGCAGGTAGGATTATGAAGTTGATGAGAAAACTACAGTCCAAAATGATCACATCAAAGACAGATCTAACAGATGGGGACACTGCAAGCTTATCTATTCAAAAGAATCCAGTAAGTTGGAAAATAAAGATGTTCCAGGCAAGGCTTAATAAAAGGAAAGCAGTGTTAAGAATATAAATGTCAGAAAAAATACAATGTAACACAAAAAATTTGAAAGGAACAAAGAGGAATATTTCACATTGATGAAAGATAGCTGCTAAGAAGGTAAAACATTCACCAACCTTTACGAGCTTAGCAACATAACACGGAAATAGTTAAAGCAACAAATAATAGAAATACAAAGAAAAATGGAAAATTCATGTCACAGAAGAACATTTTTGTCATACTTCTCCCAGGAATTGCCAGTTCAAGAAGACCGACAATGTGTGAGGATAGAGGATTTTATTTTATTTATTTTTAAAAATTAATCTATTTATTTATTTATTTACTTTTGGCTATGTTGGGTCTTTGTTGCTGCGCGTGGGCTTTCTCTAGTTGTGGTGAGCGGGCACTACTCTTCGTTGTGGCGCGCAGGCTTCTCATTGTCGTGGCTCCTCTTGTTGTGGAGCACAGGCTCTAGGTGTACAGGCTTCAGTAGTTGTGGCACATGGGCTCAGTAGTTGTGGCTTGCGGGCTCTAGAGCTCAGGCTCAGTAGTTGTGCTGTACGGGCTTAGTTGCTCCACGGAATGTGGGATCTTCCCGGGCCAGGGCTCAAACCTGTGTCCCTTGCATTGGCAGGCAGATTCTTAACCACTGCACCACCAGGGAAGTCCCATTAGAAGATTTTAATAAAACAATTAACCAAATCTGATTTATGCTGAGATTTGTATATAAAGAAGAATATAGTTTATTTTAAGCACACATGGAACGGTTACAAAAACTGACCAAGAATTAGATCATGAAGCATATCTCATCAAATTCCAAAAAACAGGAATCACACAGGTCGTACTAGCTAATTACAATTTGATAAAATTAGAAATTAAAAACAATATGAGAGCCAACCACCATCCTCAGCCAATCCATCCACCTGGAATTCCCATACATTCTTCCTATAACTCTGGGCTTACAGAGGAAATAAGAAAAGAAAACTAAATACTATTTTAAGTGTCTACCACACCACCAGGGAAATGCAAACTGAAACAATGAAATCCATGTGTTTTTACTCCATCAGATTGTCAATGGTTGAAAAGATTGATAATGTCATGGTAAAAGTATAGGCCAAAACACTACTGGTGGAAGGATTTTTTTGGCAATTTTCCTTTATTAAAAATTCTCATCCACCTCTACTTTAGATATGTACTTGCTTATGCTGACAATGGGGACAGGTACAGTGATATTCAGTTAGAAAAGCAAATCGAAGATGAATATAGCATCATCACATTTATTTTTTTTTTAATTCGGTATTTCTCTTTTCATGTCTGTGTGTGTATGTGCGTGTGTATCTATGAGTATATGTGTGTGTCTGTGTAAATGCAAACAAAAAGATCTGGAAGTATATACATCAAACTGAAATAGTGATTACAACTTTCGTGTGATTCAAATGGAGAGATGATGAGGTGTGAGAGAGTAATCAAGAAGGACTTTAGCTTTGTCTATATTGGTTGAACCTCTCAAGACTATATTAGTGTATTACCCGTGAGTTTGGGGAAAATATTATGCCCACCAGGAAACTCACTTGTAGAAAGGAAGTTATAACTCAACCTCATTGGTTAAAAGTCAGGCACCATCACAAAGATGGTTTTGTACCATGAGACTTTCCCAGCACTACACTACAAAGAAAGGCACCTGGAGGAAAATGGAAACACACAATGTTTGTGCTCCCAACGTGCCTTGCTAATCCTTCTGTCTGTCAATCATTTTACCCTGCCCTGTGTGGTGTTTTTTGGTATGCACATCCATTCATTCTCGCAGTTCCCCCCAGTTTTTAAATCTAACATGTTCATTCTCCTATATCCTTCCTGGACCTTGCCTACATCTTAAAAATTAATGTGTTCTTTGTTTTTCTCTTTGCCTTTATTAGTTGAAATGGAAATTTTGTTGATGCAATTTTTTTTTTTTTTTTAACGTGAAAAGGGGAGACTAAGAAAACTCTGCAGCCCATGCTGGTTATAAATCACTTAACATTTTAGAGGCGTTGCATGCCGAAGGCTCATGACTGATTCTCATTAACTTTGCCCTCTCATACGGGTTAGATTTGGCTGAGTGAGGATTTCCTCAGACTCCTCTGTCTGTGTTTCAATTGAAGACAGCTCGAAAGGTGCTTAGTCGGCTGCCAACAAATGAAGCCAGGGCACTGCACGCGGATTTTAAGGCCTGGTGAAGTCAGTCCCCTGGATAGAGCTGCCAACTTGAAGAAATTATTAACCACATTACTAACCCAAGAATTACTGTTGAGCCTTTGACATGATTAAATATAAGGTCACTGCCTCTTCTTCTTCCTCAGCAAATCACCACAGACAATAATAGAAGGCACTTTTAATTAAGCTTACTTGACACAGTTCTGGGAGAGCATCTGCCCCATGTGGCTTGTTCAGCATCTGGGATGCCATCCCTCCATCTGTTAGGCTATCATGGCTCAAGGAGGTGCACCGTTACCTTTATATTTCTTCTCAAAACTGTTGAGCTGTTCCTTTGAAGGCCAGGAAGCTTGGTAGTAAAATGGTGAGCTGAGGGACAGTCTCCATCCTGATTTACCTTCACATCATCTTGAGGTTTTCTGATCTTTCTTAAGAAAAGGCTATAAAAGACTTGAATCAACCAGATGGCTTTATAGACTTCTGGTTTCTTTCAATTTACATAGTAAAAATGGATTTTTATGAAGGCTTATAGGGAATAAAATAATAGTCTTTCCAATTGCCTTCTCCCCCAGTTTTCTGCTCTTAGTATGACATATCATGGTCTCTGGGGGATGTCGGGTGATTTCTAAGCTTATCATCCACAATAGTCCTTGTTCTGCACCAAATTTTAAGCTATTTCATCTTTGAGAAGGCATTTATCACATGAAACAAAACATTAGACCACTAAGGCAGGGAAAAGAAAATACCCTATACTTAGGATGTGACAGAGTGGATGAAATTCTGTCCAGAGCCAGAAAACCTGGGTTCGAAGTCCAGCTCTACCACTGGTGGGTCACGTGAACATCCACATGCTACGTGATCTCCAGAGGCTGACCTGCAAACCCTGAAGAATAAAACAGTGCTGCCTACCTTACCCAGCTGATGAGATGATGGGGATCAAATGACAGAGCATGTGTGGAAACTCCTAAAGAAAAAAACCCATAAACAGCACTTGTAATATTATTAGTTGGCAAATACACTTAAGGGTAATACAAACTGAAAAGACTTTAAAGCAAGTAAATCAATCTTAAGCAAAACAGTCATCACATTTCCAAACTTTCCTAATAATAACAGCAACAATAAAGAATACTACCTGGAAAGTAATATGTCTTGGGAAACATTAAAAATGACTTAATTGGGGACTTCCCTGGTGGCACAGTGGGTAAGAACCCACCTGCCAATGCAGGGGACACATGTTCCCGGGAAGATCCCACATGCCTCAGAGCAACTAAGCCCGTGCACCACAACTACTGAAGCCCACGTGCCTAGAACCCGTGCTCTGCATCAAGAGAAGCCACCCAGTGAGAAGCGCGCGCACCAAAAGGAAGAGTAGCCCCCCCTCGCCACAACTAGAGAAAGCCCACACACAGCAAGAAGGACCCAAACACAGCCAAAAATAAATAAAATTTTAAAAAATGACTTAGTTGCCCTCTTAGGAGAATGAAAACCCCGATACTCACTATTGCCAATATTTATCTGAATATTATTATTCTAAGACTAAGGCAGAATTGGAAAAAAATTAGTTTCTTTCCCCAAAAAACTTGGAATATTTTTTCCTAGAAAGGCAACATAAAAAAAAAAAAAGGTAGGGGTAAGAAAATAGAGGAAACTCTATTGGTTCCCCTTGGAGGTTTTCAATGTTTTTTCCTTTGTTCTACAATAATTTGAAGTGTCCTAAGTGACTTACAACTCAAGCATTTCTCTTTGGCTAAGAACCAGAGGAAAGATTACCTTGTTATCCTGTAGCTCTTGCTAAGAGCTACTAGTTAGCTGAAATTTCCATTTTTAGATTTCATATGTCTTTTACTATAAATCTATCTCCTTTCTGACTTTTCCCCATGATTTTCAAAATTTATGTAAGAATGATCATAACAGCATTATCGAGATGTTTAAAAATAATTCCATTTTCTTTATATGCCAACTGTTTTTATTTTTTTGTGTTCTCTCTCAGTTTCCCCCCTGTGTACCTAGTTTGTCCATGATTGTTGTCATAGTGTATATATGATACTGAAGCTGCCTTTTTTCCACTTAACATTTATTGGAAACATTCATATGTTGTAACAAATTTCATATTTATTATGGTTAACATTGCATCAAATTGATGTTGTTTAATGTAACCATAGACCTACCGTTAGTCCTTTCATTTTCTTAATTTTTTTCTCTTTTTCATAAGGCTGAAAATGATTTTTTCCCTCTCAATTTGAATAACCTTAGAATAAATTGAACCTTAGTATGAATCCCCAGTAATGGAGTAGAGTTTAAAAATAATTATTTTTGTCAAAATACTTTCAAGACCAATTTAGAAAGAATCAAATAAATAAAAATGGTACCAGCACTATGTGAATAAACTTACTCCACTAGCCCTTTATCCCTTGAAGGTAGTGGTATGTTTTAATTTTTGTTCATTTAATGAAATGACACTTCAGTGATGTGATATGCATTTCTTTGATTACCAGAAAATTTAAGAAATTTTTCTATTTTTCAAGTCGTTACTTGTAAGTCTTCATGAGAATTGTTTTGTTCTATCCTTGCCTCTTTATTTGTCAGAATTTTGCATTTAATTTTGTCAATTTAAATGAATTATTTCTAGGTAGTTGACATTCTCCTTCAACTTCTTTCAAGTCTGTCTGGGGCAGATTTTTTTCCCACTCTACGTCTTGGTTATTATAGCCACAGAAATGAACCAGGTCTGCTTTTTGCACTACTAGAGAGAGGATATCTACATTTAAAGCTAAAATAAGCACACACTCCTCCACCCAAGAAGGTACAGAGCAAAGCCCTAGTGCCAACAGAAGGGTTGCACGTGAAAGAATGCTAGGTCCTGGGTGATTATGGCTTTCTGTCTGTGCCACATGCACATTTTGTGTCTGGCCAGACAGCTTGATACCCAGGATGCCGGTTCCTCCTCTTCCAGGAGTACATCTGTGTTTCCAGTCCATGTTTCCAGGGCTTGTAGAGCCAGGAAGCCATCTCCACCCACTTGGTGCTGTCCTTCTCTTCCAGAGACGAGGGCCGGGACTCTGGAGGGGCATTCTTCCAGGGTCAGGGCACAGGGGGAGGTAGCACAGTGTCCCGCTCAGCCCCTCACCACCAGGCACTGACCAAAGGCTCGTTTGCTCCACAACCTGGCACACACTTCTGCTGTATTTAAAGACATGACTTAAGTCACAGGACTTACATGTGAGAGTCAGACTTTGGAATAAAACAAGTTTCTGCTTGCATCCAGAGCTCACTTCATTTTGATTACCTAAGCTCTCCTATGAGGTCCATCCCACCAGTATGCCTCCTTCCCAGGAGATAAGTCTGGAAAGGGATAAGGGAATCCATCCAGGCTATTTAGGACATAAAATATTCCAGGAAAGTTACTCTCTGTCCTCTCTAGAAATCTCTAGCCAGTGGTTACACTTACGCTTGGGTTGGAGCATATTTCGTTGGCTCTTGTTGTATGTAACCAAATCTATCCTGCTTCTAATTAAACTTATTCCTTTTAGTATAGTCCTTCCCAGAAACCATACGGCTATTTTCCACTATAATAATACCCCTTCTCAGTAGTTTTGAGACTTTAAAAATTTTATAAGAAGGCTTTTTACAAACTACTAAAAATCTACAAGCAAGAACTGAATTTAAGTGATAAAGCAAGTTTAATTGTATTCCATTTGATATTTTTGGTCATTATTTCTCTTTTTTTCCTCAAAGTTTACAATTATATTTTTTTCTTGGATTGTTTTTTGAAATAATAGAATTGAATCTATCAAGAAGCATCCCTATAGTGTAAACTATAAAGAACAAGTGAAACAAAACTGTGAAGAATTTTGAGAAAGACAATGATAATTTCTTAAAACGTAACTCTAAACTTAACTTTTGCGGACTTGAAAAGACTCTTCTTATAAACATTCTAAAGACAAAGGAAATAAAAATGATTAATATCACCTTGATATTCCCTATTCACACAAAGTAAATTGCTTCTGGTTCATTCTGCTTACACAGAGAGACTTTGATAAACACCTAAATGTGCCAAGACACACATTTGTCTGTGGTGTTCATGACAAATAAGCCATTCTATTTTCACTTGTCTTTGTGAACCCATAAATAAATCAATCTATTTCTAGGCAAGATTCTAGCAAAGCTCAATTTGGTGACATCATCTCTTTAGAGAATCATCACAACCAGTAGAAGTACACTGATATTATGTGACTCAGCTCTGTTCCATGAGAAGATTAAACTTTTCTTATCGACCTTGAGCAGCAGACATTGGCATAAGGGCATATTAAAAATCCCTTTGAAGTCAAGCCAAACTTTACAGCTTGCTATCCATAATTTTAGTGTACTTTTCCAATGTCCATCAGCCTTGATAACTATAAATACACAATTCTATCCTCAATTCACTTTTCTCTCTTGTGCTGATAGGTGGTTTTCCTTTTGAGTTGGTTTTAAAATGACCTTTCAAGAGATTCATCTAGATTTCTACTTGAGGGAAAAATTTGAGAATTCAACACCTCTGGCTGGGTTAGATAAGTAGCAGACAGGTGGCTCCCTAGTTAAGACAGGGAGCAGGGGTTATAGATCTTTGTAGATTAGAAAATGCTAAATGCATTAACTTGGTCCGTACCAAAAGAAAAAGAAAAGAGAGAAATGGCCATTACAGTTCTCTTCTCAGCTTAGTATTGTGGAATCAGCAGCACTGACTTATTTTTAAAACAAGTAATCTGATATTAGCACAAAGGCAGACCTTTCCTGTAGTGACCACATATGCAAAATGCTAAGAGGGACATGAGAATGTGGAATGCCCTCCGAGCCACCATTGGTTTGTTCTCTCAACTAGTGTTTATTGAGAATTTCTATTACAGGCCAGGCAGGAAGAAGTATCTCATGCAGTGCTTCCAGGAGAAGGGAAAATACTGATAATTAACCAGGCAGTTATAATACAGTGATACATGCTACCAAAGGGGAAAGTACTTAAGAGGGTCCCATAGCCCACTACTGAGGGTCGATGAAGGCTTCAGCAGAATAGAAATCTAAACTGAACAGTGAAGGATGATGTACCCCAGTGTTCACAGCAGCATTATTTACAATAGCCAACACATGGAAGTAACATGAATGCCCATTGACAGAGGAATGGATAAAGATGTGGTATACCTGTATATATATATATAAACACACACACACACACATATATATATATATATATATATATACCAGTCATGTATATTACTCAGCCATAAAAAAGAATGAAATAGTCTGCAGCAACATGGATGGACCTAGAGATAATCATACTAAGTTAAGTAAGTCAGACAGAGAAAGACAAATATCATATGATATCACTTATATGTGGAATCTAAAAAAATAATACAAATAAACTTATTTACAAAACAGAAATAGACTCACAGACATAGAAAACAAACTTATGGTTACCAAAGGGGAAAGGTGGAGGAGAACAAATTAGGAATTTGGGATTAACAGATACCACACTACTATATATAAACGAGATTAAAAAAAGACCTACTATATAGCACAGGGAACTATATTCAATATCTTGTAATAATCTATAATGGAAAAGAATCTGAAAAAGAATGCATATATATATATATATATATATATACATACAAACATATATATGTGTATATATATGTGTGTTGTATATATGTGTGTGTATATATATATATATATATATGTATGTATATATATAACTGAATCACTTTGCAGTACACCTGAAAGTAACACAACATTATAAATCATCTACACTTCAATTTAAAAAAAAAAAAAGTGAAGGATGCGTAAATTAGTGAGGTAAGGAAAGGTGAGGAAGGAGAAACCCAGGCAGATGGGACAAATAACCAAAAGCCTGGAGAACTCAAATGAGAGAGTAAATTTGGAGCAAGGGAAATGAAGCTGAACTGGGACACAAAGAGTTTAGATCATTAAGGCTTTTCACAAGGCATTTTAAATAATTTATAACTATCCTCAGGAAACAAAGATCCATTGAAATGTTTCCATCACAACAGTGTTATCATTAGGCATAAAGAATGGATAGGAGAGAGTCAAATTCCAGAAATTCTTCCATTGGAGATTTATGGCTTTGGATTAAGGTTTATGGCTCTGACCCTGCTGAGGATAAATATGCTTGAGATTTAATACAATAAGCTTGATTCTCATTTCACAAAGAAAAACAAAGGTTCCAGATTTGGAAAAGGATAACATTAACCAATTTACTAAAAATTCCCTCATTATTAAAATGGGGAGGGAGGATGAGAATCTGAAACCATGAACCAACTTTGTCATTTGCCAACTTTGTTGTTATTTTGTGACTGAAAAAAAAAGGTAAAATTAAGATGTGGGAGAATTGAAAAGTTTCAAAGAGGATTGTAGTTGGAGGGAGAAGGAGACAGAAAGAGAGGATACGTGTGATCACATGCTCACATGCTCTAAGCCATTTTGTGTTTGACTTGAGGAATCCAACTGTGTCTTGCAGAGGCAGAGCCTACGTGGATCAGAGTCAAGGAGTTCTCTCTGTTGGGGCTGATTGTACATGTGTAAGCAAAAAGCTGTAAAAAGCCAAGGAGAGTGGATGTTTGTAAAATGCATCTGCACCAGTGTCATCAGTCTTTGTATGGGAAGATGATACCACTGACTTTGTATCAACGCTGAGTGTGGTTCCTAGCGCTAAAAGCTGGATTTGTACTGATCTGCTCATACTGTCTTGCCTAATCTCACAGAAGACTAATAGAACAAATTTTCAGTAGACTTGGAGGGTTAATCTGACTGACCTTCCCTGGGCTTAAACAAGGGGCCTTGGTCTTTTAGCACAATGCTCTAATCAGCTACTCTAATCAGATCCATGGTTTGCAATACACACAAGGAGAAGAAAGTAACAACATTTGAAGAAGTGGGGAGGTTTTTAGTGATTTTTAGCCACTGAAGAATGCGAAAGTTCCAATTTTCTTCATAACTGAAATCATAACAGCTATGAGCACTCGGCTGTTCATCAAAGATACGAGGAGGAGTCATGAGGCTTTATTTCATGGATTAAGTCTAAAAGCTGTATGTACTTTCATGAAGTCTCATAATGGATTGGTAATGGTTATTATGGATGATAATATTTATTTCGACAAGTCAGAAATACAAAGTACAAAAGATGTTTAAAGTGCAAATGGCATAGATGGTTTCACAAATGCATAGGTTGAAATTACCTATAATTTCAGTGACTGTCATAAATTGTATGACATAAAGTTGGCTCTGGTTTTCATTTTCATGGTAAGGACAGCTTGTAAATCAATGACATGACTCATGGGTCTCAGGGATGGGGCATCAACCCAGCACCTGCTTTCCCAATCAGTCAAGTTACATTCACATCCAAACACAAATAACCATAGTCTTATTAATCTCAGCCACGAAACTTGATATTTCAGTTTTGAGAGGACAGGCAAGTTTAAGCTCAGAGGGTTCATTTCCTCCTGGTGGCATACACCATACACTTAATGCATAAAAAACTGCTATTTCTTTCTGAGGAACTTCTCAGGGTTGAATGCCATTTTGGGTTCCGTGTTTGTGGCTTTGCATGGGCCATATATAGGTAAATTTTACAAAAGTCCACAGCAGATGTCACTTTGAGCTGAGGCTATGTGACAAGCAGCAGCGTGCCACCCTAACCTCACTTTGGGGAAATCCAAGCTTCGCAGTTGCCACACAGGATGTCTCATCAAAAGAGGGATTTTCCCCTCTGCTCTGGAACACGTTACTTCCTTCCCCTTCTTCAGTTCTACCGTACAGAAGTACTCTCAAAACAGTAAATGAAAAAAAAAAACAGTTAATGATTTTCCCTGTCATGAGTGACTGTACTTGGGGGGACTGTAAGGGGGTAGGGGTAGGGAATGAGGGGTGGGTATTCGAGGGCCGGGGTGTAGAAGAGGCCATAAGAACAAGATGCCCTGAGCACTCTGGTCAGCCCACCATGTCTATGGGCATGCTATTGATAGTGACCAATAATAAAAAAAATAATAATAATTGTCTCTGACCCATGTATGTATCAAGCATGGTTTTGGTGTCAGATTTCAATTCAAAGCCCAGCACTGACACTTACCAGCTGTATCCTTGAGTTTCCCCACCTACAAAATGGATAATAACACAAACTAAACAGGGTTGCTGTATGGTTTCAATGAGAAAATGTACAGACAATGACTACATTTCTCTCTGCTTCCATCTTCCCTCAAACCTCTTCCTAGCTCCCCAAGCCTAAAAGAAGTCAAACAGATCTAACAGTGAGAGTCATACGGTGATTCTGAACTATGTGTCGTGAGCCCAATGTACTACTTCTATTTACTTTGTAATTTGTTTCCGTAGGATACTACATTTATTAATCACAAGCTTGTGTCCCATGTCTTTTCGTTCAGCAAAAAGAGAATTAAAATAGGAAGTGAAAGTTGCAAAACAAGTACATTATTAAACAAGCTTGTGTCAGTGTAGCTTTTTTAAAACAAGTGAGCTTTTGACCAGTCAAGGTATTCTGTCAACTTATTTTTAGTCTCATTTCCAAATCTCTTGAATGAAACTAGTGGGAAAACTGGAGGAAAAATATTCGAGTTTGCTTTTCTCTAGGGCAAAATTTTTAGTATTCCTACCCCCAATTCTGAAGGCTAGCTCTCCCCTGAATACCTATTATGGACAAAACCACACAGATTGTTTGCTCAACCTACACTGCAACCTGAAATATTCTCACAGAAAAATAATTCCACTGACATTTTTTTCCCCATTGAACTGCAGCTCCTTCTGGAAAGTCAGATTCTCTGTATAATCTCAAGATCATCCCAAGCAGGTGTGTCTTTATCTTTAATTCTAGGAAATAATTGCTGCCTGGAAGATTAAACTATCAGGGCCTAAAACATAAATAAAACCAGAACTCCTAGAGTTTTTTTTATTGTTGTTTAGAGTTTTCTCAATTTTAACCTCAAGACAATTTTTCTTCACCTATAAAGGAAAAAATGCAATAGAATTTTTAAAACAAAAATAATAATTATCTATAAATTAATGAGCAGCATCTTAAGCTTTCTGAGAACAAGCCAGACAGTAGAATTCCTTCGTGCAAGGTTAATGAATAATACAGATTAGAAAACCACTAGCAATTTAGTTCCATCACTGATGGGACTTTAAAACTATAAATTAGAATGAAAATAACAAGGCCATAACTTGGCATATAACGAATTGCCCCAATTATACTTTTGTAATTTACTTTCAATTTGCCTCCATTCAGGCAATTTAGAACTAAAATTTAATCATTAATATATTAAAGATGGCATATATTCTTTATTATTATCATATTCATCCATTCTTATTGATTCTACATTTCCTATAACAGAAGACAAAAGCTAAATAGGGAAATGTATTGATAACAATGCTTTTAAGTATTTTTTTACTTGGAAGATTTGAGAATCTTTTTAAGGATTTTTTTTTTTTTTTTTTTTTTGCGGTACGCGGGCTTCTCACTGTTGTGGCCTTTCCCGTTGCGGAGCACAGGCTCCGGACGCGCAGGCTCAGCGGCCATGACTCACGGGCCCAGCCGCTCCGCGGCATGTGGGATCCTCCCGGACCGAGGCACGAACGCGTGTCCCCTGCATCAGCAGGAGGACTCTCAACCACTGCGCCACCAGGGAAGCCCTTTTTTAAGGATTTTTTCTCACTAGTTGAAATACCTATTCAGCCTGTCACTGTGTAATCTAGTTCATACTCAAGGACAGATTACTGTTTCGAAGAGAAAAAAACATTCTAAATGTTGGAAGGGTTATAAAGCAACATTGGGTAAATTTCACATGTTCAAAATAGCTCCACCACTGGCCCAGACCACCTATCTCCTTCACTCTTATCCCTTATTTCAAAGTTCCATTTCAACACTGAGTCAGAGAGACATCTGGATCAGCAATCCATCCTCCTGCGACCACTGTCCTTTAATTGCTCTCCTCCTTCAATTCAGTGATGCCTGAGTCCCAGCATCACAGCAAGCACCCCAGCACATTCAGTCCCCATCACAGTTTTCATCCCACTCATCTCTGGTCTGCTGTTTTTCTTACTCAACAACACCATTAACCCCCTCACTTTCCCTTTCTACAGCATCCTCTGGGACTGTTGTCAGTAAACACCATTAAATCATTCAACTTTTCCTCAAAACCCTCCCTCTGCCCTCTCACCTTGTTACGCAAGATGGCAATATGGGCCACACATTAAACAGGGTTTGTCACCAATAAACAGGGTTTGTCACCAACCCTGTCAACAAACAGGGTTTGTTTTGAAAAAGCCAGGTTAGATTTCTCAGGGCCTCCGTTAGGGTAATGTGCCCTGGGAATCTCCAAGAGGGAAGAGCCTGAGCATTACCCAGATGCATTGGACCCAAAAATTTCCTATAAAGAAACATCTTTAGGAGACCACTGTCTTAGCTGAGACTTGGCTTTCTATGGAAGATGATACTGCTTCTCCTGCACCCTCAAGTAGAAATGGCCTCTTTTCCAGCCTCCTTTACCTGGAGGTAAAGAGCTTGGCTCTAACATAGGCTCTGAGAATTTCACTACCTTTACTCAACCACAGTCTTCACTGGCATCTTCTACTAACCTCCAAGACACTTCTTCCTATTCTTTAATCACTTTGGTGGTTGATGTCATAATTTTCTCTACTCTTTCACAAGCAGTCATTCTGGACAAATCCAATATTCACACTCACGATTCGGCTAATAATAACAATAGTAGTAGTAATACTGACAAGTAATAGATTATTTTTGAATGTCTTCTGTGCGCCAATAAGTATCTTTAACACTTGACATGTATTATCTCATTTAATGTCCACAAGCACTATAAGTAAGAGATATCATTACTTTCAATTCACTGATGAGGATCATGACATTATTTAACAAGTCCAAGTTCACACAGACCATTAAGTGGCAGAACCAGGATTCAGAGCCATATTTAGCTGATCTACCATATGGGACTGTTGTCAGTCTAGTTTCCCGCTTTATAGCTACTCAAACTCTTTCATCAGACCTCTGTACCCCCATTCCACGTCATCCTACCGGCATGGCCATTTGTTGGATCTTGTGATTACCCTAAGCTCTTCCTTCTCCAAGTTTTTATACTCTGCAGTTCCCTCTTGACTAAGGCTTTCTGCCCCCATCTCCTCCCTCACTTTCACTGCTTGCCCTTCTCCTCCATGCCCTCCAATCATTTCCCTTGTACCCCTGCTCTTCATCACGGAGACCTCATCTTTATCTGCTGAAGTGGCAAGTCCTCTCTTCACCTACCAGAGATTCCTACAGTGTGTTAAATGTGGGGACGACCCAACAAGCTGGGCATAGTTTGTAGGCAGTTTAGAGAAAAGAAGACATGGACAGGATTATAAAACACATCTATCGGGACTTCCCTGGTGGTGCAGTTGTTAAGAATCCGCCTGTCAATGCAGGGGACACAGGTTCAAGCCCTGGTCCGGGAAGATTCCACATGCCACAGAGCAACTAAGCCCGTGCGCCACATCTACGGAGCCTGTGCTCTAGAGCCCGTGAGCTATAACTACTGAGCCTGTGTGCCACAACTACCGAAGCCCATGCACCTAGAGCCCATGCTCCGCAACAAGAGAAGCCACCACGATGAGAAGACCGCTCACCACAACAAAGAGTCGTCCCCGCTCACCGCAACTAGAGAAAGCCTGCGTGCAGTAACAAAGACCCAACGCAGCCAAAAAATAAATAAATAAATTTATTTTTTAAAAAGTTAAAAAAACAAAAACCAAACACATCTATCATCATTTGAGAGATCATCTTTGAGTATCACCTTCCTCCCCAACGATCTGGTACCATCAGGAGCTATGGTGTCCCAGAGCAAGTTTCACATGTTTGCTGTCATTCCTTATTCCTCCATAGTCCTTTCTCTCTGTGCCCGGAGTATATTCTGTGAAATCACAAACTGATGAGATATTGAGATTAGAAGGGGCCATAAAGTTCACACAGCCCAACACCTTCATTTTACAGATAAAGAACGGAGGCCTGAAGAAGCCCATAAACAGACATTATCAAAAGAAACGGCTGAAAGATTAGATAAAGGTAACAGAATCTGCTGATGTCCTTTCAAAAAGAGATTTATTTCACCATTATATCCCTGACTACTTCTTATCTGTCACGCCGTCATAGTTTTAGATCTAAGCCTCTCAGTGAACCCCCTGTTCATAAATATTTCTCTTACTCACTCGCTGCTTGAGAAGCTCGTGTGTTATCCGAGGACAGGAGGGCCCACTGCTCTTCACAGCAGCACAGTGAGGCTCTTTCTGTTGGGTGGGACACTTGGTCTAGATTTCCTCTGCACCAGATGGCTGTCCCCCAAAGGCCCCAGAGCTCCTGGGATCATTAGGATTCCAGATGTTCTTGCTACCGTTGATCTGCGGTAATGCGACCCCAGCTCTCTTCTTGCCAAGTATGTATTCAGCAGTTAGACTATGTTCAGATATGTTGTTTGGCATGCTCCTAATATATGTGATCATTTTCATTTTCCATTTTGATCCTCAAAATAGGCATTATTCAGTATTTAAAGATATTTAGAGCTTAACTAGTTAAAAAGAAAACCAAAAACCTGCTGTATGAATCGTGTGTTGTAGAAATGTATTAGTGAACATCTGAGACAATCTAATTCCCAGGTCCCAGAGTTCCAAGGCGTCTCCGTTCTTAATACATTGATGTTCTGAATTCAGTTATGCTCTTTCCAATTTGCAAAATAACTCATTTTGTATGTTCATCAGTAGGATGTACTCTGCTATTAGAAAAAGCTTTTACTTTAGTGTGCTCCAGATTGAAGACCCTTTTTAAGGCTGGTCTGCCTTATTTCCCAGTAGTACTAATTAAAAGTACTAATTATTTCCAGGCTAGTATCTCAGGATCATGCATGAAAGTTTTGAGGGAATTAATTTAAAAAAAAGAACTGACTGATTTTGGGAATCATATGAGGGAATTGATATTCTTTAGTCCCAATTAAAAAAAAATGCTTTTACGTCAGTCCATTTGACTTTCGTTCTTACTTCTTCAGTTTCAGGTCTATTCTGGATTTCTGCCATGTGGGACGTAGTTGCCAGAATCCTCTTTCTTTATATAGCAGTTAGTGTCATTAATGCTGAAAGGGAACTTACCTCACTCCTGAAGCTAATAGGCTTCTCAAAAGCAGTTTTCATGCCTAATTCTTATCATTTATGAAGGATTTAAACCAGATTCCCAAGATCCTTCTTACATTTAAAGTCAATGATTCTCTTAGACCTTAGGGTCATTTTCCTAATTCTTAAATCAACCCGTTTGTTCCTCTCATGAGAAATAATCCAGGTGTGCTTAGGCAGGAGGTCGGTTATTTACTTTTCTATGCAAAAGTTGGGAGAATGGAAGAAATATTATCTTTCCAGCTGGAAGGCAATCCTTTCCCAGAGATACATAAAATCCCTTTAAAATGTTTTTAGATTCCAGAACAATTATACTCTGAATAATTATTAAGTCACATAAACTGAGGGAACCTTTCTATTGGGGAGTAAGATTTCTGTTCACACATTTACAGGTACAAAATTTTGAGTTATGTGAATTACCTACAGTATACTATTCTCAATGGCAAGTTTATTCTATTTTAGATGCTCTGGTATTGCAAACATGCAACTTATTTACTCTTTCAGTATACCTTTGCTTGAGAAAAGAGAATATTTTGGGGGCAAGCCATTTCTATAGATTTAGACCATGCAATCGGACATAAAAAAAAAAAAAGAACCTTTCTAAAAAGTAAGTGTATATATAACTGGAATTGAGTTTATTTTACAAAAATAAAGTCAGTGAAAGTGAATCCCACAAGTGGAGTGCACTCACTCAACAATGATTTTATTTATAAATAATACAGCAGCATTGGAGATGCTTACTGTGGGTGCTTTTCTGTCCAACTCTAATGCTGTGGGTTGGTTAGGGAAACAAAATAGCAGCAATGGTATCTACCTGAATCCCATTAGCATTTGGGAGTTAATATCCTGATTTTTGAGGAGTGAATTGGAGCTCAAAAGGTAGCAAACCATTCCATTCTGCAATTATTATAATTATCTCAAAAAACTTTAATATTCATGGGACGTCCCTGGTGGCACAGTGGTTGGGAATCCGCCTGCCAATGCAGGGGACACAGGTTCAAGCCCTGGTCCAGGAAGATCCCACATGCTGTGGAGCAACTAAGCCCGTGCGCCACAACTACTGAGCCTGTGTGCCACAACTACTGAGGCCCGTGTGCCTAGAGCCCGTGAAGAAAAAAAAAAACTTTAACATTTAATACTTAGAAAATGGCTATTTCAGATATTTGAGTTGCTGGCAAGCTACTTCAAAATAGTTATTTCTTAATGATTTTTTAAAAATCACTTATCTAGGGCTATTGATAGAAACAACAAACTCTGGGGATGAAGCATAGAAGCTATTATAGGAGGAGAAAGTACCCAATAGTATGTAAAATATGTTGGAACTGAGTCATATGTAAATTTTCTTTTTTAACTTTTTCACTCTTAAATTCTAGTTCCTGGAATCCCTCCTTCATAACTGACTCACAATCTATTTTGGGACAAACCTGCCAGTACTACAACCCTTTCACTGTATATTACAATCCATATAGAAAAGTCAGAGACTAATGGAATGATCAAGTAAGACTGACTGGGCTTCCCTGGTGGCGCAGTGGTTGAGAGTCCGCCTGCCAATGCAGGGGACACGGGTTCGTGCCCCGGTCTGGGAAGATCCCACATGCCGCGGAGCGGCTGGGCCCGTGAGCCATGGCCAGTGAGCCTGCGCGTCCGGAGCCTGTGCTCTGCAACGGGAGACGCCACGACAGTGAGAGGCCCGCGTACTGCATAAAAATAAAATAAAATAAAATAAAACTAAGACTGACGAAGGAGCCTCTCATACCTGTAGCCCTATGTTAACACTGAGCACTGGCCTCCAAGTCAAGGCTGACCTAAACCCAGTGTTTTGAAGTTATGTCTCCTGATGCTGTGTTTGGAAAAATGAGTTGATTAGAAATACTAAGTTTCTAATTTAGGTGAAACACTTGATCTTGTTCTTATTTAAAATAGTTATTTTTTCCTACTTCCTTCCTGTCAAAACCTCTCTAAACCTTTTAATAATGAATTTCATTATTTTTAAGTAATCCCTTTTCTTTTTTCTAAAAATAAGCTACATTTTCATCTTCATCTTAGTTGCTTTCTCCCCTTTTGTTTACCACGTTCAGCTAATTTGTTTTCAGAGTGTATATTAACTCCCTGGCTTTAAGAAGATTCTCTCCAGGGAACTGAATCTTAGGCCTAGAAGGGACATGAGCACATCCCTCTCCTTCAGGAAGAGCCAGCCAAAGAAGATACCATACAATAATTATTTTTTATGGCTCTAGAGAAGATTGCACAACCTCAACCTGCATCTCATTTCGACATAGAAATACTCTTATTCTGCTTAAACAAAGCCTTTATACTTCAACCCCAGCCTGTTTTCTTTTGTTTTATATATAATGCAGATAGCCCACCACCTCCTTATAAAATGCTCTTCATACACTCAAAGAATGTATTCATTTGCCATCTGACTTCTCTTCAAGAGAATGAATAACTGTCCTGTTTACTCTTCTTCCTGGTCTTATTTTCCAACACTTGAATCATTTTGCCATTTTCCTGGTTATTTTTTAAACAATTTCCAACTTCTCCAATCAAGTCTCCAAACATGGACTCCAGGAATTCACCTTTCAGAACAATAATAAGTTGACATCACCTAACACCTCCTTCACGTCATACTCTCATTCTACATTTATTTATTTTTATATTGGTCTTTTTAAATGTTTTATTATAAAAACCAAATTTTTGAATCTAGATTTAGATTTTTTTTAATGCAACTGATTGGTTTAAATGAGTGTGTCTATATAGAGTAGGTGTTTTAATGCAACACAGATGACATACATAAAGTTTCTCCAAGAAACATCCATAGAAATTATAACTACAGTTAAAATAGCTTTACAGTTTCTCTATTTAATTTTTATTTCTAATATTTTTCCTCTATTTAATCTTGGATGAATTTTCCAGTTCTATGTTTTTCCAGCAAGTTTCTGCCCCACCCCACCCCCCCAAAAAATAAAATTCAGAAACTAGCTGCATAATACCAGTACTAGGCCAATTTAGTTTGGCGTCAGTGTGATTATGAACAAATTTAGAGCCTTTAAGAATGTTTTGAGCTATTTCTGCATGAATTATATTTAAATATCAGGTTTATTGTTTTCCTTTTTTGGAAATCAGGCTGAAAATGATTACAGTAGATGCAAGTATGCAGATTGTAGTTCATTAACTTCATTAATCCCTCTGAAGTTTCAGACCTTCAGAAATGGTAACCTTGACTGGCACTGGCATATTCAGTATGGGTCTTTGGGAAGTTCAGTAAAGTGCTGACCTGGCATGTGGATTTTCATTCACCTTGGGTGAGAACCAGGTCCATGGGGAAAGTAGGCAATGGAAATAATGATTGAGGCCCTAGAACTTAAAGGAAAATCTTCACAGGGGAACTTTGATACTCCCTGTCTCCCTTTTCCCAATGACACAAAATGAACCTATCATGGATTGGTGCTAGAGGGCCTTATCTTTGCACAAGTCCAGAGAAACTCGAGAACACCAAACTATAAGAGAAGACTGGAGGTAGGGTATACATGCATTCACGTTCATCAATAATTCTGTGCCGAAGCAAGCATGAGATTATAGCTCAAAATGAATATAATTTCGTTTGTTGTTTTTATAGTAACACTTTATATCAGGGCTTTTTCCCATCATTAGGACATTCATTCCTATACTCCATTTCCTACATATGGACAAAGCAGTTCTGTTTGCATTAAGATAGATAGATGATAGATAGATAAATAGATAGATAGATAGATAGAATTATAGACATAGATGTTACATAATTTTTAAATTATGAAGATAATATAAAATATTACTAAAAAGCAAAGAAATAAGAAACAAAAGAAAAGCATCCATAATCCCACTACAGTAAAACAACAAACATTGCTTCAGGCATCGACTTGTTTGTCCTTCTATACACAATTGAAATACAATTTTATGTTGTGATTTCTTTTATTTAACATAATATGGGTAGCATTTCTCTATACCAACAAAAACATTTCAGAGGCACCATGTGAATAGTGGCTATCTTTCTTTACTCAATCATTTCCCCATTAAATGTTAGGTTGTTTCCAGTGTTTTGTAATTATGAACAATGCTAATTCAGCTTTGTGCATATAGATTTATGAATTATTTATTTAGGATAAATTACCTAAAATAAAATAAATAAAAGTATTGAGAATCTTCTTTTTTTTTTTAACTTTTATTTATTTATTTTTGGCTGTGTTGGGTCTCCGTTGCTGTGCGCGGGCTTTCTCTAGTTGCAGCGAGTGGAGGCTACTCTTCGTTGCAGTGCGCGGGCTTCTCACTGCAGTGGCTTATCTTGCTGCGGAGCGCGGGCTCTAGGTGCGAGGGCTTCAGTAGTTGTGGTGCATGGGCTTAGTTGTTCTGCAGCCTGTGGGATCTTCCCGGACTAGGGCTGGAACCCATGTCCCCCACACTGGCAGGCGGATTCTTAACCACTGCACCACCAGGTAAGCCCCTAAAAGTATTGAGAATCTTAAAGGTCTTAAAATACATTACAGTAGCTTTCAGAAAATGTTTTGAAAATTAAAATACGATGAACAACCTATGAGAATACCAGGTTTCCTAAACCCTTGCCATCATTGAATATTGCCAAATAAAAAATTAGTTCTGTATATTATTATGAATATAATTTTATTTTGAAACATGAATATTCTAACCAAATACCATCATTGCTAACCTTGTCTTTTTATATGAGGAAGAGTCAAATACATATTATTATTATTTTTTTTTTTCGGTACGCGGGTCTCTCACTGTTGTGGCCTCTCCCGTTGCGGGGCACAGGCTCCGGACGGGCAGGCTCACTGGCCATGACTCACGGGCCCAGCCGCTCCGTGGCATGTGGAATCCTCCCAGACCGGGGCACGAACCCGTGTCCCCTGCATCGGCAGGCGAACTCTCAACCACTGCGCCACCAGGGAAGCCCCAGGAAGTATACTTTCTGTGCCTTTTTTTTTTTTGCTTCCTCTCTTTTCCTTTTTTGAACTTCTATTTCCTGGAAATGGAGAATTGTCCTTAATTAATTTTTTAGCGTTACTTTGTGAAAAGGTATCCTATTTAATCATCTTTATTTCCCCACAACAAACTAATAATTTAAATAGTAATATATTTTACACCATCTTTGTAGAAAGTGTACCCTGATGTTATTGAGAATGAATTCCATTTATTCTTCTCTTTCAAACAGGTTTAAAAGGCAGATGTATGCCCTAACATTCAAAAGAATAAATTTCAAATAAAATTTTCAAATAAGATTTGATTAATATACTCATGTACAATAGTTATAATCTAAGTCATTTGACTTCAAGTATGTATGTATTTGGAGGCAGTGTGGTATAGAGATTAAAAGCCTGCACTTGCTAGCTGCATTTACTTTTTCCAAGGTACCTCAGTTTCCTCGTCTGTAAAATGGGGATAATGATCATAGTACCTTTCTCATAGGGATGCTATGAGCATAAAGTGAGTTAGTTAATGTGAAGCACATAGAACCTAATGTGCTTCCTCTTTGGGTTTAATTGTAGTCTTTTGCCCTACAAGCCTGCCGCTTACTTATCTCCTTACAAGGTTTTCCAGCAGTGTCCGCTCCTTTTCTGGCCTAGGTGAGAGATGATCTCCTTACTGCAGTCCTTAGGTAGCTCACAGATAGATTCAAAGGGACATACACTCAGGGACATACCCTCTGGGACCAGGGACTAAGAAGGCAGGTTGTGGGGATGGGCAGAGGGCTGGCTCTTCAAGATTGTCACTAAGCTAGGGAGGGGGGAGGGTACAGACAACTAAGAACTCTGCAAAGCTTTCCTACAATTTTTAGATTTCCCCTTCCCGTCTTTTATTCTGTCTTCACTTGGTTACTGTAAACCTTTGACTGTTTTCCAGAGTTTTAACAAATTTAGTTGACAATTTTTGCTTGCTTTTTGATGTTTCTGTCAGGGTACAGGAGCTTGGAGGGGCATACTCTGTCATTTGGCTGATGTCACCTCCCTGGATAAGATTTTAAAGGTTAACTTGTTCATACTTCCTTTCTCCCCCAAAAGGAGACAACCCAGAGGTTGTTCTGAGGATAAACTGAGTAATGAGATAATTAATGTGCCTGGCCCATTGTAACATCCATTAAAAATTTTTAGTAATTATTATGCTAAAATACAGTGTGACTTGAAATGCATGATATTCTAAGTCTAGGAAAACTTCAATACCAGATTGCAGTGACCTTTACTTCCTTTTTAAGACAGCTAAGGGTAGCACCATTTCTTCCTCAATAGTAGTCTCTTGCCTTTAACTATCTGGGATGTCTATTTGATCCTTCGCCAAACTCTGGATCCACAATTGTATCTCATATATATTACAGGATCTCTATAAGGAATGATAAAATACAAAATTCATGTAAGGATTTCCTAGAACACACTGAAAAATAAATAGGAAAGAAAATATATACAGAAAGAAAAGACAAGGGGCTTCCCTGGTGGTCCAGTGGTTAAGACTCCATGCTTCCAATGCAGGGGGTGCGGGTTTGATCCCTGGTCAGGGAATTAAGATCCCACGTGCCAGACGGCGCGGCCAAAAAATAAAATAAAAAGAAAGAAAAGGCAAAAGTAAAGCTGCATATGGAAAATACCTGCAAAGGGAAGCAACTCATGCAGGATCTTCTTGGAACACTCACAGACTCACGTTGTTAGTCTGCTTACTTCCCAGAAGTTAAGAGCTCAAGTGATCTGGCTGGGGTCAGAACCTGCACCCCTTAAAGTTGAAATTTAGTACTTAGTAAAACTATCCACTTCTCCACAAGTTATATAGATGTTTTTCATTCCCTGGCCATTCTCCCACTTATTTCTCCATGGGCCTAATGACCTACCCACTGAATACCAAAAAGATGTTGGATAAAGAATTACTGTCAAGATGTATGATTAACTTGGCTAAATGCTAACACAGTTTCGCAATGAAAACCTTAATCTCTGCCATTCAAAACTTTGCAAAAGATGTATGCATGGTGGTTTTGCTTATGCAAAAAATGCATTTCATAATTGTCATGTATTGTTTTTCACATATGTTTCATATCAGATACAAGAAAGGTCAAATGAGAGCTAAAAAACTGTTGGCTGGATTTGCTATGGGTGAGTCTTCCAGCACATCTGGGAACCTCTGTAAAAAATTAACTCAACATTCTGGACTCTTGGGATGGGCAGATTATTAACTGTTTTTGCAGAAGCACTCTGTGCAAGCCAAGGCATATAAGAAATATTTTTAGACCTGTAGACCATTAAATACTGTACAGTTAGCTTACTGCATGAGAAAGACAACAGGTACTTAAATGGAGATGTCTAGTTCCATTCACAAAGGGAAAAATAAACCACGCGTTTGTTGGCAATGGCATTGGACAATTTAGACTCTATGGTTAAAGCATTATTGGAAAATTGAATATCAGCCTTTTGTATTAAAATAAAATTAAACATTTAGAATTATAGCACAGAACAAATTATAATCGTATTGGCCTTGAATCTGACATAGCTTCTGTATAGGTAAGCAACGGAAATATTTCTCCTAGAACCTCACACAAAATCTAGATCCAGATTTCTACTTTTTTTCCTCCTCCTGTCAAATACCTTTTTGGAGGTAAGCTCAAGGAGAAAAATACTAAGAAATATGCTGTCATTTGCAACGAGAGATTCAAAACATTTCTCTTTTGCCCAGAAAGCCTAGGAGTGAATGTTTGGTCATCATTTAACTCAGGCCTGGGAATCATTCTTTATATTACCTTTAGACGGTACAGTGACGCTGAAATAGCCATATTTAGTCTCTTCCCTGTACACAGTAGATAAATACCACTTAATCCCTGTTACTTCTGTGTGGCAGAAGTTTGTTTAAGCATGTTAGAGATTCCTGGGGAGCTTAAAAATATACTGACTCCCCAGTCTCTTCTCTTCTTGCGTTGGGCCTTGACACTGGTATGTATTTTTTAAGTTCCTCACTATAGTGTGTAGTCATGATGGAAAACCACTGGAAAGCAATGTGTCTTAGATGGAGGAAAGAAAAATCTAATCATGGACTAGACATGGATCAGTCATGGACAAATCCAAATGATTCATTGAATGAAGTCTGAATCTATGCAAAGAGTTTTGAAGATTATCTTTTCCCAGCTACATGGTGTGTTAGTCAGACAATAACCTGAAAAA
Source organism: Delphinus delphis (assembly GCF_949987515.2). Taxonomy (NCBI): domain Eukaryota; kingdom Metazoa; phylum Chordata; class Mammalia; order Artiodactyla; family Delphinidae; genus Delphinus; species Delphinus delphis. The sequence goes on from NC_082696.1 coordinate 28,790,408, forward strand.
TGAAAAGCCAATCATTAATCATTTTTCCAATAAATATACTTAGTAGCAGAGTACAGCCGAAACAATTTTCTACATCTTTATGCAAAGAAAAAAAATGGTTTGAATGGTAATGTCAGGAGCTAAATATCAGATCAGGTCCCAGCCTTACTGCTGGGCTGGGGAGAAGTTTCTTTCACTCCAAATTAATTACAGGAGCATCAGCTACTCTGAGCTGACCCCACTCTAAATCACTTCAGGCCCCCAACACCAGGAATTTAGAAGGGTTAAAACACTAGAGGAAATAAAGACACATGTTTTAAACCACTGCATTTTGCCATAACGACTAGCCTTTTCACTCAAATAGCTTAAGTTGAGTGGGATTTATAGTCTTCATTTTTAATTGTTTAGAGATTAATAATTCAATCATTCAGCAAGTGTTTGTTGAATGCCTACCATGTGCCAAGCACCCCTTTAGGACTCATGAAATTTACAAGAGACCATTCAAAAAAATGAAGAACACAATTATATATGAGATGGTGTTAAGTGCCGTAGAGAAATATAAAGCAGGAAGGGGAAAGAAGTTTCCATTTTAAACAGGGTGTTGGGAAAGGCTTCCCTGAGGAGCTGACGTGTGAGCAGATAGATATCTGAAGGAGATGAAAGTTATGCAGATGTCCAAGCAAAGAAAGTTCCAGTCTGAGTGCTCAGCAAGCACAATGCCTAGAGAGAAGTCTTTTTACTTTTGCCGATATTGTTTGCACATAGATAATTCAGTTAACACAGTAAACTTTTTCTACCAGAAGATTCTCCCTTCCAGCCTCCATTCTAAGTCATGATACTCCTGTTAACATGTTTGACTATATAATCATGAACCCTAGAAGAAGCTAAATCTAACCTTAAATCTAACTGTAACTTTGCCAATTTTTCCAGGAAGGAGACTGAGCCTAAGAGAGATTATGTAACTTGCCCAGGGTCACATGCATAGTCAAGTGTGGGGCTGCCGTATTTTATTCCAGGTCTGTCTGACTCCAAAGTCCATGCTCTAAACAGCTATACCTTATTATTTCTATCAACTTTGATCTAAAATAAACAATAAATGCAAGGAAGTTTCTCTTAACCATGGTGGATGTATTATAAGCAATATAAATAACTTTTGTATCTCCTTCTGTAGGTCACTTTACCTCCTCCTTCAGAATCCGTTTTCCCATCCATTAAATAAGGAGCTGAACTAAGTCATTTGTTAAATCTGTTCTAGCCTCAAAATACTATGATTCTATGATATATTCACTTTGGCCACTTTAACATCTTTTGAGTCCTACCAAATCAATGACATAGTCAGTAGACATACATTGATCGCCAAACTCCATGACCCTAAATAATTTTTACTTAAGAATTTAATTATATGCTTTGGTATAGAATTTATAAAGGTTTGACCTGGATTCCAGTCAAACCAACTCCATGTGCCTGCTTTGCTTTGTGTTTTCACTTACAAATACCGATGTGTATTGTTGATTCTGGGAATATTATTAAAATATGTAAGAAGGTGGACTACTTTAAAGCATCTAAAATGACCATATATTGCCCCACTCCCTACTCATGTCATCTTATTTTTTGCCTCCTTCATGCTCATCTCAATCACCAGCGTTAGAAAATAAGTTCCATGAGGTCAGGGACACATCCATCTGCTTCCCATCTAAGCATGTGGCTGCTAGTACTGTACCTCCTATACCATAGGTTATCCACTAATATTTACTAAATGAAATGTATAATTAAATTACTTTCAAAATTGAGGATAAACCCAAGTTTTAAGAAACCAATATCAGCTCTCAACTGACATCCTGAAATGTAACAGTGGAGACTTGGACTCTATAATCACTAACTTAAGCTACATTACTCTCTAGTCCTCAGTTTCCTTGTCCATAAAGTAAGCAGCAAGGAGAGAAACAATGTCTTCCAGCCCCGCAAGTCGCTGATCCTCTGAACTCTACCACTGGTGTAGAATATAGAAAACATCTAATTTAATAGAGGTTTAACCTGGATATCTTGACTTTATGAAACTGAAACACTTGCTGGGCCAGGCAGGAGACATAAATAAGCAAAATGGGTGGGGTGGTAAATTGCCTTTAGCAATTCACAGTCACAAGGGCTAAACTGAAAAATATAAAATCCCAGTAAGGACACAAGTGAATTAAAGCCACAAAAGGAAGAACAGTTATCTAGTAGCTTAGCATCACAGTATCTTCAGGGGCCAAGAATAATCCCTATTCTCCATGTTATGCGGATGTAATTATCCTTAAGCAACTGAATGAGGATGAGTCACTAGCTTGTGGAGACCTGCATGATAAGACTTGTGATCTCTGATGGGATTCCTCCACTAAGCTCTTGATCAGACTTCTGCTGTCCTTGTCCAAACTGTCATCTTCATGAGGGTGGAGGTTAGTGATACTAGATCTGCAGACTGTGGGATGTCTGCTCTAGTGAAATAGTGGGGGTGGATTCTCATCCTACCCTGTGTGCGGTGGAAGATTGTAGCCCGAAGGTTGAAGCCACTTACACATGACTATGTAAGTGAAACCTCACCACTAGGCACCCAAAGGGGATCTGGTCTGAGGAGGTTAGAGATGAGCAAGTGCTCCTAGGAGGACTGAAGACCTAGCACATGAACAGGGGACCACATGTGCTTGGAAAGCCCGCCATGCTAGCTTAAACACAATACAGAATCGTCCCTTTAGCTGCCAGTGACTGTGGACTGCTGGGACCACACACCAAGTTCCAAAGTTCTGAAATATTTTGGACTCCTCTGTCTTCCCTCATGTTCAGTCATTTATCAAGTCTTCCCAAATCATTCCAGCTGCCCTTCACGCCCATCCCTTCCTGCCCATATCCACAGTCCCCATGTTCACCCTGCTCTCATCCAGTACCTTCTGATGGTACAGCTGCCTCCTAATCTCCTCACTTTGGGTCTTTTCTGACTCTGGCATCTCACACAAACTTCCAGGGCTCTTGAATTTCCTCAGAGTGAAGCACTCATTGACTTTCAAAGCTATCCACTCTCTGGCTTCCACCTAGTTTCCAGTCATTTCTCCCAGGAGCCTTCTACTCCCATGAAATTGTTCAACCAACAGTTGCTTAAATACACCTTGTTAGGTTTTGCTCCCACACCTTTATTTGTATTGTTCCGCCCACTTTGGATACTTTTCTACTGGCTGCTCACCAATCCAAGTGTTGCCAGTATTTTTTTTCTTTGGCCGCGCACCACGCAGCACAAGGGATCTTGGTTCCCCGACCAGGGATGGAAACCATGCCCCCTGCAGTGGAAGTGCAGAGTCTTAACCACTGGACCACCAGGGAAGTCCCACCAGTATTTTGAAAACCTGTCAAATCCTCCCTCTTCCGTGAAGCCTTGCTTAACAGCTTTGCCTACACTATTGCTTCTTCCTTTAAACCCTGATCAAAATTAATAACCATACCACTTTCTTCATGGAGGTACTTCTTCTTGGAGGTACTTTTATTTATTTATTTATTTTAATTAATTAATTTATTTATTCTTTGGGTCTTTGTTGCTGTGCGCGGGCTTTCTCTAGTTGTGGCGAGCAGGGGCTACTCTTTTTTGCGGCGCACTTCTCATTGCAGTGGCTTCTCTTGTTGTGGAGCACGGGCTCTAGGCGTGCAGGGTTCATTAGTTGTGGCACACAGGCTCAGTAGTTGTGGCACACGGGCTTAGTTGCTCCACAGCACGTGGGATCTTCCCAGACCAGGGCTTGAACCAGTGTCCCCTGCATTGGCAGGTGGATTCTTAACCACTGCGCCACCAGGGAAGTCCCTGGAGGTATTTAGTATCAGGCTGCATTATGGCTTTGTGGATGTCTATGTGCTGTTCCCAAATCAGAATATAAAGTCCAAATGATCAAGTTTCCTTTGTGTCCTTATAAAAACCGGGGTAGCATCTTAAACAAATGCTTAATAAATACATTTTGGATGCAATAAACACATCCAAGAGAAAAAATCAAGGAATGCTTTTCTTCCTCCCAGATACACAGAACTGAATTCAAAATTAATATTTGCAGGACTGTTTTACATCCTGTGATAGTGTCCAAGGGACATTTCTAAAGTCTTATTAGAGCAATTTGAGAAGCAAAATTTCATTTCTCTAAAGTGTTCTTGCTTACTTCTGAACATCATGGAACCTGATATGGGAAAGAAGGAAAAAACCAAAGAGCCCACTGTGGATTCGTGAAGGGTCTTGTGAAGGGTCTTGTGAAGTCTCTTGTGAAGGATCTTGTGACGACCCAGCAGGACTGACATCCGATATAGACTTTTCTTACTTCTGTGAAGTACCTAAAACTATGGGAGTGAGTTTTAGGGCATTGCTTACAAACAGTTGCAATATATATATTTATGAATTAATTTGCATAAACTTGTGCTAAAAATATGCGCCACGAGCTCTATAGATAACTTGCCGTGGGTACTTTGGTGCTTGGGAATCATGAAGAAAACAGCATGATAATAATACTTCCATGATAATAACACAATGAGCAGGAAGTCATTCTTGATGACTCTGAATTTAACAGGAACAACTTCAACAATGTAGAAGATTTTTCCAACAAATAGTGATAAAGAATTATTCATAAGTAAATGATATTTGGAGGAATGATGTTTATTTGACACAAACGCCACAGAAACACAAGATAATTAGAGCTGAATGCAGGAAGAATGCTCATACATGGCAAATTTCCCAAATGGGTCCATAGTTATAAAATCAACTAGGACTTTCCAAATAAAAAAGTGTGGCTAAATAGCAATGAATTTTTTACTTTCACTCTGTTAGATTTATAGGTTCTTAGAAACATTTCAATTACTCACATCTGGAAATAATGTTTGTAATCCTTCCGGAGTTGTTCCTCAAAACCGATTCCTTATTTCAGGGGCTATTATCTGTCCCTGACCTGGAAGCTCCTAGGTGATTAGCTCACAGGCCAGAGAGGATGTCTTCTGGGGTACAGTGATCTCAATAAAGAGACTTAAAACCATTTCACGAGGAACAGTGGAAGGAAAGAGGGCCAGCTAACCTGGGAATGGAAGACTGAGGTGAGACATAACAGCTACTTTCTAATATTCTAGGTATTATTTTATCAAAGAGAAAGTAGATCTCTTCTATGTAACTCAGGAGTGAGCTAGAACCAGTGAGGGAAGTTTCAAGGATCCAAACTTCTGTTCAACTTGCAAAGAATTTTCTAACAAAGGGAGTAATACTTAGTGGAAGAGGTAATTCCTTTGAAGGAATTTAGACTGGGGCTGCTTAGTGAAATTTGAGGGATGTTTTTGCTTTGCCACTCAAACTGGTATCCACGGAATGGGGCTGGTCTATACTTTCTTTTTTTTTCTCCTGGAGATTTATATTTTAATGATTTTTTTTATCACAGTTTGACTTATAAAATGATGGTTCCTATCAATTAAAACAAACGACATTACCAGGAAATCCATTAATAAAATGTAGACCGCTTACATATTTATGTATGAAATATTTTATGTGTGTATCTGATATACTAAGAGACATAAGATGATGATCTATTCCTAGATGTTCTTGTTGGGGGAGGGGAGGTAAGAACACAATATGAAATCTACCCTCTTAACAAATGTTTGTGTGCAATACAGTAATGTTAACTATAGGCACATGTTGCTAGGCAGATCTCTAGAACTTAATCTTCTTACATAACTGCAACTTTATACTCAATGTATGGCAACTCCCCATTTCCCCTTCCCCCAGCTCCTGCCAACCACCACTCTACTTTCTGCTTTTACATGTTTCACTAATTTAGATGCCTCTTATAAGTAGTATCAGGCAGTATTTGTGCTTCTGTGTCTGGCTTATTTCACTTAGCATAATGTCTTCAAGCTTCATTCGTGTGGTTGCATATGACAGGATTTCCTTCTAAGTCAGAATAATAGTTCATTGTATGTGTCTACTACATTTTCTTTATCCATTCATCTGTCCATAAGCATTTAGGTTGTTTCTACCTCTTGGCTATTGTGAATCATAGGGGTGCAAAGAGCCCTTTGAGATCTTGATTTCTACACGTTCCTTGGTATTAGTTCAGGACAAGAGAAAGAGCTTGTGCCAGATTGAAAATGGACACACTGACTCCTTCATCAGTAGAGATTTGCTATGGAAAGAAAATGTCAACAGAACTAAACAATGTACTTAGTGACATTCTTGCTGCAATGGAAGGAATACTTCGAGTATTTTGAGTACTTTGACTGTTGCTGCAATGGTAGGAATTTATCCATTAAATAGTAAAATACTAGAGAATTTTCACAGTAATCAAATTATCATACTACAAAATATATATAAATGGAACATCCATTTGAACACTAGGATTTATATTTCCCCAATTGAATATATGTTTGAAAGTCACACATCACAATTATAGAAAATTGCAAAAAAAAAAAAAAAAAAAGGATCATTACTGTTCCCTGGTATTTATTGAAAGATTCTATTAGTTGGATGTGCTGTGCACCAGGCAGAGTCTTTAGGTTGAATAAGTAATACATATTGCATATATGCATGTGCTACTATTTAAAAAGAAAGATTCTGCTATAATTATAAAAGAAGAATTCATATTAAATTGCAACTGAATTAAAAGTAGCTCTTTCTTATTATGTGTTTTCCCAAGCATATATACTAAAAGTACCATCTTGGCTACGTAGAAGTCCAAAATGCTTTTTATTTTATTATTTTTATTTTTTTGCCCACACCACACAGCACGCGGGATCTTAGTTCCCTGACCAGGGATGGAACCCCTGCCCTCACAGAGGAAATGCGGATTCCTAACCACTGGACCACCAGGGGATTCCCCAAAATGCTTTTTATGTGATGGATATTCTTACATGAAAATGCTTGCTAATCATGCAGGGCCTCTGCGTCCAGCTGTGCAGTTTGTGTTATGCAAAAGGCACAAGAATGAGGGAGCAAAGTAGGAGGCTGAACTCCAGCCCCCATGAGCCCTGGCAGTGAAACCACATCAGGCATAGGGTCACCATCCATCCCAGTTTGCCCAGGACTGAAGGGTTTCCCAGGATATGGGGCTTTCAGTGACACAACCAGCATAGTCCTGGACAAAGCAGGTATGGTTGGTCACCCTAATCAGGTCACAGATGCACTTTATGTTCTAGTTTCAGCCTTGGAATCTTTTCTGTAGAACTGCAGGCCTGAAACAACTGAAACAGTGAAGCAATTTTTTCACATCATTTCTTTTCTCCTTCTGTTTTCAAGGTGAAAGAGCCATGTAATCATGCCAACATCCTGTCCAAGCCTGACCCAAGAACCTTCTGGACTAATGATGACTCAGGTATTATTGGAAAAATACATTCTGGCCCTGTGATATATAGAAAGCATGCGGCGGTAAAGCCCCACACAAAGGCAAGGTTTAGGGGAAATTTTTGGTTTTGCTTGTTTGTTTCTTTATACATAGTCCAACACTTGAATGTACTTCACAATCACTTTTTTATAAGTCTCTTTATTTTATCTTCTTTTTCAATTTCTAAAGCATGTATACCATTAAGTACAGCTTGATGAATTGTGAAGTATAATCAAGTGTTGGGGGAACAAAGCATGAGTCTATTTCCTGGAGTGGAGGACAGAGAAATAAGATAAGGTGGGCAAATATACTGATTCAAGTGTCTCTTCCAAGGAAGGAAGGGATTAAAAACCCTAAGGTGAGTCATATTCCAAATACTCAGTGGAGGGCAAGTATGACTTGCACTATCAATCCCGAAGTATAAATCTAATCACAGTCAGAGGAAAGCTACTTTCTGAGATTGGAGAATATGCCTCGCATGTGTAATTAAAAATTACACTCGGACCAAGGGTAGGTATGTTTTTATAGGAAACTGAAGACATAACATCTTTTCATTCTTTTCCACAAACACATTGAACCATGAGGCCTAATGACACCAAGTAAAGACACTAGAACTGAGAAGAGAAGGGTCAATAAAAGAAACAAAATAATTCAGAGGGTGATCCTAGAGCTTTCACCTTCTCTAATTAAATAGGGTCTAATTAAGTGGAGAATTGTGGTGATACCTAATATTTGTATTAGGCCTCACGGTTTGTATATTTGTATAGATCTCAGTGTGTTCACAAAAACCTAATTTAGTGTTTGGGCCAACCCTATGAAATAGAGGGGCACACATGATAGATGAGATCAGATGCTGAAAGAGGGTAACTGACATCCAAAGCTCATGAGCAGAGAACCTCAGGGCTGGGAGGGGGATGGAGAACCTGCGTGCTCAGTTCTGTATCACTCTTCCTAGGAAGAAGCAGCTCTCCTCTGAGAAGCAGCATGAGCTAAATTGGTGCTTTAATCTTTTCTTTATAAAAGAGAGTCAGAGACTATGCCTATTAGCAGAAGCAGGAGGGGTTGGAGAGGGAAAAACACTCTGCTGCCTTTTTTTCAAAGACCAGGCTTACAGTAAACTTATTATCAATTTCATCTGTCAAAAAAACTGTTCTGTCTGTTTTATGTCCTTTGAAGAAAGATGAAGAAACATGAAAGTGAATTGGCCTATTTATGCCATCATTGTGGTCCATTAGTAGTACAGCCACAAAATAAACAAGCTGTCCACCGACTAATACTACTATTAAGATCTACAGCACGTATGCTGTGAAGGAGCCATGTAGAACAAAACATAACAATTAAATGATTTTTTTTTAGTTTTTTAAGGAATTTCCATTCTGTTCTCCATAGTGGCGGTATCAATTTACATTCCCACCAACAGTGCAAGAGAGTTTCCTTCTCTCCCTATCTTTTCCAGCATTTATTGCTTGTAAATTTTTTGTTGATGGCCATTCTGACCAGTGTGAGGTGATACCTCAATGTAGCTTTGATTTGCATTTCTAGGGAGATGCAAGAGGGAGGAGATACGGGGATATATGTATATGTATAGCTGATTCACTTTGTTATACAGCAGAAACTAACACACCATTCTAAAGCAATTATACTCCAATAAAGATGTTAATAAATAAATAAGTGATTCTTAAAGTTATGCAAAGAGAATGGAATTAGAAGGGAATCTGTATGGGCCAGACCCAGAAAATGCTGCTTAGGTACTTTTTGGAGCTGGAGAAATTATGTTACAAGAAAAACTACTGCAGAACGTGTACAGAAATAGTAATAGGAATGCTCTGGATCTACTCATCTTAAAAACTTTAAAAAAATTTTTATTGCATCTTCAATGGGGTTACAAAGATAGTATCACTTCTGTAGTAGCAGCTCGCTTAATAAAGATCCTCTCCAATAATCACTTCTTAGACTAAGGTCTATGTTTAGTGCTTTGGTGGGAGAGGTAGCTGTTCAGTCAATGACTGAGACATGGGTATTAAAATCTCCACCTATGGTGGTAGAATTATCTTTTGCTTTTTAAAGTTCAGTCCATTTTTACTTTATATATTTTGAAGCTCTGATATTAAGCACATACACTCTTATAATTGTTGTAAGTTCCTGATGAATTGTGTTCCTCTTTATCTCTGGTAAAAGTCTTCATTTGAAGTCTTTTTTTTTTTTTTCTGACATTAATATAGCCTAGCCAACCTTCTGACACCTACTCTTCATGTGATATATCTTTTCTATCCATTTACTTTCAACCTATCTGTGTCTTATCGTTAAAGTGCTTGTCATATAGACCTCATATAGTTAAGTTTTCCTTTTAAAGACTATCTGACAATCTCTGCTTTTGCTTGGAATTAAATTACATTTAATGTAATTGTTAGATATAACTATACCATCTTGATATTTGTCTTCCTCATGACCCTTCTCTTCGTTTGCTATCCTTCCTTTTATGACTTCTCTAGTTATTTGAGTATGTTTTAGAATTCAATATTAATTTATCTATTGGCTTAGTGGTGGCTCTAAGGATTACAATTAATAACTAAGTTTTCACAGACCATTATAGAAAACTTCAAACAGTATAGGTCTATTTATCCCACTACTCCTCCCATGCTTTACATTATGGTTGTAATATATATCACTTCTACATACGAAATTAAACCAATGGTATAACGTATCTAAAGGAAAACCATCCTTTGTATTTTCTGAGATGTTTACCATTTCTGATGTTCTTCATTTCTTCTTGAAGATCCAATTTTCCTCAGAAATCATTTCCTTTTAGCCTGGAAAAACTTCTTTTAGTGTTTCTTATAATGCAGTGATTCTCCGGCAATGACATCTCTCAGTTTTCTTTTATCTTTATGATATGCCTTTATACATGAAAATATTTTTATTTAATTCTTGAAGGATATGTTTTTCTAGATATAAAATTCTAAGTGGATGACTTTATTTTTTTCTTTTATCGCTTTAAAGATGCTGGTCCAAGGTCTTCTTCTCTCTATAGTTTCTGATGAGAAGTCAGTGATGATTTAAATTATTGTTACCCTGAATGTAATACGTTGTCTTTCATTGGCTGCTTTAATTTTTTTTTTTTAATCTTTGGCTTTTATCAGTTTGACTATGATGTGTCTAGAATAGAATCAATGTTCTTTAAGATGTAGAACTCTGAGGTTTAGGAAGTTAAACACTCTTCTAGTCTATTAGTAGTTTTCTTAGAATTTGAATCTGAGGGATGCAGTTGTTTCTGCGGTAGTTTCTACACTGCAGCACGCCCTTTCTTCATCAGGACATCAGCACCCCAACTAAAACTTCTAGATGCCTTCAATTCTGTTAGGTGTAAACACAAGCTGAAGCAACTCCACAGCCTTCTGCAACATGCAAATTTACAAGCCTGCAAATGGATTGTTTACCAAGACAATATTCTGGTCATAGTATGAATTTTATTAGGGTAACTTTTCCCAGTTCCTGAAATAATTGTGATAAAATGGTTCCATCATTTCCTCCAGCAAATATATTTCAGTGAATGGATTATTTCCATTCAAAGCCAGCCATCATCACAGAGTATTTTACTTACTTAATCTAATGTATAGTCTCAATACACAGTTTAAGTAGAGTTCAATATTGGAGGTAACTAGTCAAGATTGCTTGATAGAAATAGAAGTTAAATTAAAAAATCTTTTGTTTTGAAGTAGGGAATTACTGAGGGTTAGCTCACCCTGAAATCTGGTGAGATTGCCTAGATTTTCATACCCATTATCTTTTTGCCTGACTACCAGAGGATGGGGCTGGCGTGCTCAGTTGCCATATGCAGATATGGTAGTTGGAGAAACAAAAGTAATTTTTTAAAAGCTTTTTTTTAAAATATAATATGAAAGTAGCATATGTTCATCATAGGAAAGAAATGGAAAATTAACCACCCATAATCCTCCCACCCACACTTTTTTTCATTGGACTTGACTGTCTTGTGCATTCCCAGTATTTGTTCTGACAAAAGCAAACAGGCTGCAAAAGTTTAGGCTCTTTCCTATTATCTTTGTTTTTAGGCCTTAAAACCTGATTTGTTTGTTTTGGCCCACCTTTGTTTTTCAATTGCTAGTCCTTCCGTAGCCTGTAACATCCTCTTAAATGAGAATTTCAAGGTAGGATGAGTTTCCTCACACTTTCAGAATGTGTGTTTTTCCAGGTACTATTATTGGCAACACAGATAATGGTATTTACTTAGAGGAAGTCAGATAATGAAGCAGTTAAACAATAAGGTTTCTTTTGCAAGGGCCATGGTTTTAACTGGGCACCTGTTTTGCCTGGTAGGAAAATGTACCTCCCTGATGTTCTCCCTGGGCTCTTACTTGAAGTCACCTTTGAACAAAATGCAATTCTACCCTTGGGATGTTCAAAATGTCTAGATTTCTTTCAAGCAAAAATTAAAGAGGAAGATTCATTATTGTGCAAATTTTTTCCAGAAAGAAAACTAAATTTTCCCTTATATTTTCAGGATTATCATTATTTCTTTATATTTATTTATTTATTTATTTATTTTGCAGTACGCGGGCCTCTCACTGCTGTGGCCTCTCCCGTTGCGGAGCACAGGCTCCGGACACACAGGCTCAGCGGCCATGGCTCACGGTCCCAGCTGCTCCGCGGCATGTGGGATCTTCCCGGACCGGGGCACGAACCCGTATCCCCTGCATCGGCAGGCAGACTCTCAACCACTGCGCCACCAGGGAAGCCCTATATTTTTTAATGATTCATCACATTTTAAAATTCAGCCCAAATTTCTGGAGATGTAGAAATCAATATCAAGAGGTATATTCATATTTATATGAGAGCAGTAATTTTTGTACCAAATGTAGAAATGAAAAGATGCATAGTTTGAAAACATATGGACTACAGAAATATTTCAGTGTTTCAGAGAATACATAAAATTCGATCATTGCGTTAATATAAGGAGAGGGAGGACTTCATTCCATAGATCTTTCAAAGTGGAGAAAATATAACTTCTAGATTTTTATTCTTAAAAAGCAAAACACTCTCATATTTAATATCCAGAAAACTGTTGCTTCATTCCTCAAGATATGGAATTATCTAACCCCCTCACCCTGCCAACAAAAAGAAATGTGAGAAAAGTTAAACACAATCTGCTTCCACAGAAACTTTCCATCTGATACTTGTTGGCCAGTGTAGACTCTGCCTCTTGCTATTAGAGATAAACCATTTGGTAAAAATCTGTGGATACAAGAAGATCTCTTAAGTAGACTGACCTCATTACTCAGGTCTTAACTAAAAAAGGTAGCTATCTCAGTAATGAAAGCCACCTTACCCACAGTGAGAAATTCCAAATATCACATAATGCCACCCATGGGATCAGAGATGGAGGTAGGCTTTGGAGAAAACGGGGGCATGCTCCTGGCTGCTTCTGATATCCCCTACTTCTGCCGCTCAAAGCTTTCCAAATCAAACTTGGTATTTATTCCCTTCATCTTAGATCAGGAAGCCACAATCATCCTCAGTTTTCTGAACCGCATCTCTCTCAGCCAACTGGACTCACATCAGTGCTGACCAGCAGACCATCTGGCCATGCTTCCCAGTGAGCCACGCATGGAGCAGCAGGAAACTGCTCAACACTTTACTTTCTGCTGTGATTAGTGCTGTGAGCTCTTGAGTAAGGCCGCCTGAGTTTGCCACCAAGTTCAATGCTTATTACCTGTGTGACTTTGCAGGAATGATTTCACCTTTCTGTGCTTCCATTTCTTTCACGTGCAAAAATGGAATATTATAATAGATTACAGTTTTGTGGGGGCTAAAGGAGATAATTCAGGTAAAGGTACTTAGAACTCTGTCTAGCATATAGTTAGTGGTCAATTTATGACAGCTCTTTTTACTTGGAGAAAGAATTATGTCATTTATACAAACCTGAACACTCATCCCCCCGCCATATATAAGGTCTACAATCTATGGGTTGAAAGAAGAATACATTTTATTTTGTCATTACTCTTACTATTTCATACTTTTCTGAACCCATAACTTGTTTTTTTGTTTCGTTTTGTTTTTTTCTTCTCTCTGAACCAAGAAGTTCATCATTCACTGTCTTCTGTTATCTGGGTCCCCATACACAGCACTGATAAGCTTCCTGAAAGTAAACATATGGCTGGACATAAAACCCTCACACTGGAAAGAACCTTAGACATCGCCTATTCATTTAGATAAAATATTGCATTCTTAAGCTTGGTCCATAAAGCAGAAACGCACTTAGTTTTGCATGACTTTAACCATTTACAATGGCTTAGAGGGTTCCCAGTTCAAGGACGGGTTGTTTATTCCAGCGAGTAGCAAAATGTCATTTCAAAACTTTCCTGTTTAAAGTTAGAGTCACGCGCATCTAGCATTTAAGTTTGATAGCAAAACATTATCAATTCCAATCCTCATGATGGTCCTGCTGCCTGTTGTGTGAATGTGTAAACGTGTGACTATAGACTCCTCCAGCTCAGCGCAGAGAAGCCCCCTCTCTCTCCCTCGCATTGTGTCAGGTAAGTTTTACAGTTGGAGCAAAGTCTGTTTCTCCCTTTGTTAAACTCACAACTTTCTCTTCCTCTTGATTATGACCAAAATTACTCGTTATTTCTGCTGTTTGACTCAAAGCTAAACTAGCAGCTTTTTCACAATTTTATTTTTCTGATTCCCCAGCATTCTTTTTTTTTTTTTGGCCTCACTGATTGGCATTCGGGATCTTATTTCCCCGACCAGGGCTCAAACCCATGTCCCCTGCATTAGCAGGCGAATTCTTAACCACTGCACCACCAGGGAAACCCCATAAGTTTGTTTTTTATGTCTGTGGGTCTATTTCTAGAAGTTCATTTGTATCATTTGAAAAAAGGGTTTTAGATCGTTGCCTTAATATCAGAAATATTTTATCTGGTCAAATATAAACGCAGTCTACAAAATTTGAAGAAAAATTATTTACAACTTTAAAATTGTATGTAATAAGGAGAATGGGCCAATGACATGAAAATGGGCTTTCCCTGGGATGAAATGGCCCACAGAGAGGGGTGGATGCAGGATAGAGAGTGACGGATTAGGAAGGGAGGGGTGGGATGGATGGGTTGGAGCCTAGCGACAGGGAGGTTTGTGTGAATCCAGGATGCCCAGAGTTGAGAATAGAATTAAAATTTAGGCAGCAGTGAATCACCAGGAGATGAATAGAGGAGGTGCGTTTTAGAAACCTTTCCCAATCACACGGTGTACCATCCTCTGGGTTTCCCATGCATGTTTTAGCTCTTGGAAGATTCCCCTGAACCTGGAGATTTGGGACCCATGGAATGGGTTTGCATTTGCTCACCCAACCTCACCAATCCTCTCAGCCCCAAGAGTGTCCAGCCTTAGGTCTCATCCAGCTGTGGGTCTAGATGTGGTCAATCCAGGTTGCATCACAGCCCCTGAACAAATTTTGTAAGAATTTCTCTCTCTTTCACTGCCTTTGTTTTTTTTGTAATTTATTTTTATAATGGGGTTTAGCTGATTTTCAATGCTGTGTTTATGCCACTTTACACCCACTTGATTCACTACACCCACTTGATTCACTACAGAGAGATCTCAATAAACACTTTTTAAGATTAAAAAAAAAAAAAAATTTAGGGCAGGGAGCCCCGAGCAAACTCACTGGTAAAGTGAGAGTTGATTGAAGTCAATTGATTCTAGGATTCTTTCTTACTCTGAAACTCCTTTATTCTATGAAGGTGTAAATTGACAACAAAAAGAAAATGCAAAAGGATTTAGAAAAAAAAATGGTTTAGGGTGGGCTGGGGCCTTTGGAATAGACTTCAATGAACAGTGTATCTCTGACCTTTTTTCCTCAGAAGCACGTGGCAATCAGCTCTTTCCACTGATTAAAATTTTGGCACTTAGAGGAAAATTTTACATTTAATAGTTCAGCTGCACTGTTCTTATAGGTATTAAATTACATAACACACTTGAGTTTTCAAATTGTTCACCCATACCTAATCTCATCTGATCTTTCCTATCAAGCCCTGAGGGATTAACTAAATGGGTGTTAACCCTGAGGACACTTAAAGGAAGTTAAGTGCTTTGCCCAGAGCTAAATATTTAGTCATAAATTCTAAGACACAGAGCTGAAAAGTCACATCTCCTGGAAACTCTTCTGGTTCTCTTTCTACAGCTTCAAAAAGGTAACAGGGGAGCTTAGTAATGAAGTAGCTTGAATGTGGACACAAGTATTTGGGGAAATAGCAGTAAGTGAAGGAGGAGATTCCAACTGACTTGTGATCTTGCCATTGGGTGAGGCAGTTGGGAAGAGGAGGAAATTAAGGTAGATACAAGGTTTGTTTTACAGAAATTAGATATAGTGTATCTCTTTCTGCCCTGCACTCTGCTAGGTTCTATGGACAAGGAAGCAACAGTTTTCTCCCTGGAAAGCTTAGGTAAACAAACTGGACAGACACAGGTGAACTTTGAATAAAGTAGTCTAAATACAAGTTAAAATCATGATTGCTGCCTACAGATATGTGAACGATTGGTTTTTAAAACAGATAGAGAGGAAGATTATTTTAATCGTTAAAAGCAAAGCTTTTGGTATCAGAAAAACCTACACTTTCATTCTGTTGGGTTTTTTAATTTTTTTTTATTGAAGTATAGTTGATTTACAATATGTAACTTACAATATGTAAGTTTCAGTTATATAGCACAGCCATTCAGTTTTATATATATACATTCTTTTTCAGATTCTTTTCCCGTATAGATTATTACATAATATTGAGTATAGTTCCTTCTGCTATACAGTAGGTCATTGTGCATTCTGTTTTTGCCATTACTAGCTATGTGGCATCACACAACCAACGTTTACCTCTTTAAGCCTCAGATCTTAAGAATGTATAAGGGTATTGTAACAGCTTTTCATAGAGTCATTATGAGGGTTAATTGAGAAATTGCATAAAAAGCACTAAAACACAGTGTCTGCCACTTAGTATAATCATTCAGTGTTGGCTATTACAATAGATGCCCTAAACTGTGGAAGTTACAAAGAGGAACATGTTCATTTCTGCTTAGCGGTATGTCCTTAGCATCACTGAAGTGCCTGGCTTTAGAACATGCAGGAGAACCATTCCTTATAAAACGTTCATGAGGATATTTGAACACAGTCTAAGAAAGAACTTTACTGATTGATGCTGGTTGACAATGGTAGAGATAGCCCTGGAAGTAGAGGTGAGTCCAGTGAGAAATTAAAGTGATAGCTCAATAAATATTTATCAGGAATACTGTAGGGATGTTCACAGTCCCTAAGATCCTTTTAACATCAATAGAATCTGTTCACAATAATATGAACAGCATGAAATGAGGCTGTCAGTGCTGTTCAAATAAAAACTCCAACTTTCATATATATACAATAGTTTCAAACTTTAAAACAAAGAGAAAAGGAGCTGTTAGTGTGCTGGCTGTGAACTCTCCTGTCCTTTGCACACATGACACAAAAATACAGTAGAACTAAAGTGAGTGGTGGTTGGGTTATTTTTGGAAATGGCAATGGGTCTACAATGGTCCAAACACATGCCCTCACCCAGTCTCGTTGTGAGATAAATGATCAGAAAGCAGGCTGTGAAAATCAGAAAGAATTGCTCTGTGAGGAAAAATAATTGGCTCTTATAGGAAAGACAATGTTAGATCCAGCAGCACCATGTTCTGACAAGACTACTTGTGTTAGAAACTTTTACTATTATTCCTGGAAGTACTTTAGCTATGGCTGGTGTATTTGTTCCTCTCTGACATCTTTATGTAAATGTACTTTCTAGTATTTTTTAAATATTAATATTTTAATAATATTAAAATGGTATACAATGTGTATTATATATAATGTATATATATACACAATGTGTGTAATATTAGGTCTAACCCTCTATACTGTTTTAAGAAAAGAGATGGAAAAGGAATAGCAGTCTTGTCTTGGGGGAATTTTACAAAGTCCCTGTCAACCTTACAGAAACTGATGATCTTAAATAATGACAGTCCTAAGAAAAGAATATGGAAAGTGGAAAGAGACAGAAAGAAGGATGCAGAGAAGAGTGGCAAGTGGGGCTTAGACAGAAACTATGTACTCCTTTCTACTCTTTGGTTATTTGTTCCTATTATTAAAGGAAAAGTCAGAAGGCAATGGGCCATCAGTGATGCTTATGAGAGCAGATTGTAGATATAAAAGTACAGTATTTACAAGGTGGTAAAGAGAAAAAAGAAAATGCTTTTTCTTTTAAAAGGTAAACTCAAGACTTGCTAAACTGGATTTACATTTGTACATTAAAAGAGATATAAACAACATGATTTGAAGAATGAATTTCAGATAGGTCTCTCATGATGATCTATGTTTGTATTCTAAGGTTTTAGATTTTTAAGTAATAGTTTGTGAATTGTGAAATAGAATCATTGTAGATACTAACGATAGTAATAGTCTTATTTCTTTGGAATATTCATTTGCTCTAAATGAGGATAGGATACAAGGCAATTTTAAACAGAGTTTTATAAACAAATAACATTATAGTAACTTCTCTAAGTGACCATATTTATTTAGTGTAGAAAGGGAGGTATTATTCATGATTCCTATCTTTTGTTCACATCTGTTTAGTTTCTTCTCTGTAATTTTCTTGTGGTCTTAAAAAAAGCTTATTTTTATTCTTTTAGCTGTCACTTATATTTTTTGTGAAATGGTGATTATGAAACAAAATAGAAAAATAAATAACAGAAGTAGTTAATATATCTGAAACTTCTGACCAAACCATCAGTTTGTGTGTGTGTGTGTGTGTGTGTGTGTATGTGTGTGTGTGACAACTAATCTTGTTAAAAGGATTCTATAATCCCATCTCAGAAACAAATAGTACTATCAAAAACGACTGATGGGATGACCATATGCTTTTAGAAAATTAGGCTCTAATGGCTAATCATAGAAGTTCTGATCAAGGAAATAATAATAAAAACAAAAATAAATTTACTCTTATTAACTAGTCTAGAATAAACATCTCTCACTGAAATGTGTCATCTGAGCAAAAGATCGAAACTTTTAATTTTCATCTTAGGGTTTTAAGCTGAGATATAAAAATAAGTAGGAGAGGGCTTCCCTGGTGGCGCAGTGGTTGAGAGTCCACCTGCCGATGCAGGGGACACGGGTTCGTGCCTCCATCCGCGAAGATCCCACATGCCGCGGAGCGGCTGGGCCCGTGAGCCATGGCCGCTGAGCCTGCGCGTCTGGAGCCTGTGCTCCACAACGGGAGAGGCCACAACAGTGAGAGGCCCGCATATCGAAAAAAAAAAAAAAAAATACAAGTCAGGGCTTTTTTAGGCATCAGAAGTCCTAAGGTGTCATATCCTGATATCTGGCGTATTTGGCTACTTCCTATTGTTGCCAAGTTATGGTGCCACTGTGTGAAATATGAAATGTGCTTTAGGTGACCCTCTGAATTTCACACAAAAATTGTCTAGTGTCAAGACAATGCCTTCCGTACTTTTACACAATATTTTCAAATATATTAAGTGGATATCAGATAGTGTAGTTAGCGCTTCACAGTAATCTTTCTTTGAAGTTTGGCTTGGTAAACTGATGGCAGTGCCTAACTTTCATTGGGTTACTAAGAATAGGTTGCAAATTATCAGCTAAAAAGAGAGTGGGAGGACTAGAAAACGACAGAACCCAAATATTAAAGCCAGCCAGGAATGTCCTAAAAATAAAGAAACATACCCAAATCTACCAAGCACTAAGAAAAAAGCAAATGAAGATGTAGAATCCTCAGGAAATAAAAATGCAAGTGCTTAGTATCAAGTCTGCGGGTTCTTGCATTTTCCTATCTCTGTGTGAGATGAAGCTGTGTGTCATACCCTCATGTGATGGATGACACCACAGAGTTACTGATATAATCACTGAGTTCTCTGATATGATCACAGAAGTGGACAGCTGCAATATGATACCCCCTTTCTGGGACATAGCTGGAGGCCAGTAGTGAAGGAAAATCCGCTCTGTGTGCAGAACTTAAGAGGAGTGCACCTGGTTGCTCATTTTGCTTGGAAGGAGGCATGGGATTATAATAATAATAATATCTATAATAATAAAATTAATATATATAATTAAATAATAATATTTATTTATTTATATAATAATATATAAAATAAAATAAATGTATATAATAATAATTCATGGGCAAGAAGAACCGTAGACCTCCTGCAAGGACTTTGCACCCTCTTCTAGGGAGAGTATTAGTAGGTTTTTGGTTGTAAGCAGGATAGTTGTATCATTTTAGGTGGAAGTATGACCTTGTCATTGTCCTTTTATGGAGATTAAGTGAGATTTAAGGAGATGCATATGGGTCCAAATTGACAAGGACTGGTCTTGTGATAGTTAATTTTATGTATCAATTTGACTGGGCCATGGTTTCCAGATATGTGGTCGAACACTTCTAGATGTTTCTGTGAGAGTATTTCTTGTGTGAGATTAACATTTAAATCAGCGGGCTTTGAGTAAATCAGATTGTCATCCAGAATGCTGGTGGGTCTCACCCAATCAGCTGAAAGCCTTAATAAAACAAAAACTGACACACACACACACCACCCCACCATCCCCACCCCCCGCCCCCCCGCCCCCGCAAGCAAGGAGGAATTCTGCAGCCAGCAGAGAGCCTTCGGGCTTGAACTGCTATTCCCTGAGTCTTCAGCCTGCTGACCCACCCTGCAGAGCTGCAGATTTTGGATTTGACAGCCTCCATAATCTTGTGAGCTAATTACTGAAAATCAACCTCCCTCTCTCCCTCTCTCTCTCTCTGCCCATATACTATTGGTTCTCTTTCTCTGGAGAACTAATACATTTGTGCTTGCATATAACCACAGAGGTATGACAATGCAATTTACCCACCGACTTGGTACTAAGCATCTGCACCACTTGCGCATGGCCAGTGGCTCTAGACGCTTCTGACAACATGGTGGTCATTCTGCTATGGCTTTAAAACTCCTTTGTCCAGGGTGGCACTGCACACTAGGGGCCCTTTTATCAAGACCTCATCATTGCGTAGAGAAGGATATTTTACAAAGATATAGTGTAGAAGGGTTTCGGACTAAATGTTCATTCAGGTTTTCTGGCAATATGAAAGTTATGGAAAAACTTTATGATTACAAGATAGAAAGAAAGGATTCTGTGAGGTGGCTGTGTTATCTTCCACGTTCTCAGGCTGGAAGTGAGGTTCTGGAGCTGCTGGAGAAAGTTGATTGAGTGACAAAAGTCAAACAGGTTATGACGGCATTCTTTTCTATACACCAAATTCATGCGGTATCATTAATGAAGAGGATTTTCCCTCCCTTTATTCCTACATATCTGCAGAGACAGTGTGACATTTTGCTACCATCATCTACTTTTAGAGATTATGCAGGGCAATCATAGAAGGCCAAGAAGAGACCCTGAGAGCACCAGGCTGCCTCTCTGACCGGCCTATGCTTGTTAACACTTTCTTTAAAGAACAGTTCTTAGTCAACTGTCAAGGCTCACGAACATGATCAGTACAGCCCCTAAAAATACTGGGGAGGCTCATAACAGGAACAGAGCAGAAGGCTTTTAGATGAAAACAGAAGTAAAGTATCATGAAACTTAATGGGACTCTCATTTGTAAATTCTATCTTTATAGACAGCAAAGAATTTTGGGGCAAAGGAGAATTTGAGGGGCAATGTAAGGAAAGTAAAAGGAGGATACATTTTTCTGACTCGTTGGAAGATTCCTCTGTGGTCCTTGGAACAAGAGGCTAAATGGACATTTTCCCAGCCTGGGCAGATGAAAACCTAGATGGCTACCCTCCCGATGGTTTGATTCTCTGGACTTGACGAACTATCCATTGAATGTTGTCTGTAGAAAAGGGCATCTACTTTAGTTCTCTCAAAAAATGGTTATTCAATATGCTTGTTTAATGATCCCATTGGACCCAAAGCCTCGATTTCAAAATCTTCATGTACCTCATGTATAAAATCTAGTCCCTCAATTTTCTGAAGCAACTGAGTAGCATAATATAATATGTAATATGATAGTTAAGCCTGAGTGGGGTGTTGTTTGGTTTGATTTTGTCTTGCGTTTTACAGTGAGGTGTCAAGTGACTGCTAGGGAAACATACCCTTGATTATTTGGTGAAGGGAAAAAAAAACTAAATTTGGTTGAGAACAAATCTTATGCCCAACAATATATAAGGGGCACATTATTAAACCATTTCATGTATTAAGCATTTTCTACGGATCAGGTACTCTTTGGGGCACCAGGGATACTCTGGAGAACAAGATAGGTACTACTATCGGGCTTCCCCAGTGGCGCAGTGGTTGAGAGTCCGCCTGCCAATGCAGGGGACACGGGTTCGTGCCCCGGTCCAGGAAGATCCCACATGCCGCGGAGCGGCTGGGCCCGTGAGCCATGGCCGCTGAGCCTGCGCGTCCGGAGCCTGTGCTCCGCAACGGGAGAGGCCACAACAGTGAGAGGCCCGCGTACCGCAAAAAAAAAAAAAAAAAAGGAAAAATAGGTACTATCCCTGGCTCACAGAGACTACTTATTAGTTGGGGGAGACAAACAGCAAACACTCAGAAAGTCAGCTAATAAAACTAATATGCAAGTAACGGAAACAGAATAAGTGACACTGTGTAAGTGATGTTTGATTGGAGACTGTTAGGCAGGAGAGAAACCTGAATTGTTTGTGTTATCTGGTCTTCAGGGAACTCAAGGTCCAGGGAGTCACCGGAGATTTAGAATAGTAGCACAAAGTCCCTGACAATGGAGGGAGGGGAGAGGCATGCAAAGCATTAGCTGAATTAGGAAGTCACATGAGGGGCTTCTGGGCATTCAGAAGTTCCTTTTTAGATTTATCTTTTCCCAGATATCACAGAACTGTAGAATCAATATTAGAGCTGCAAGAGAACTTCTAGCACATTCACTTGAGAAATGAATAATCTAAAGGGTTCAACATGCCCAAGTCTGTATTTTAATGGCATTAAGGCATAGCAGGGCCTTAGGAAAAGTAGAAATATCTGTAAGCTTACTTTTGCTTTTGGGAAAGCGCTGTTCAATTTAACAAAATAAATTCAGACTTTGCCCTCCCTGAGTTTAGCAACGCTGTCCGTCTTGGGCATCCTTGTTAGACCCAGGACTTAGCACGGTGTCCGGCACAAAAAAGGTGCTCTGTGGAGGCCTGAAGGATTAAAAACAGCAGGCCACCATCAGTTGGTGCTTGTACCTCTTTCTGTAACTCAAGGATAAGCTAAACGACCTAGAACAAGCATCCTCTGTGCTGCTGGCTTTCTCTGACCTGCTTTCAATGATTCTACCCTCTCAACAGGCCCATATTTACATTCTATTATTTTCCATCCACCTTGAACAATTAAAAACTCCTCTGGTTTAGCTTTTGCCTTACTTTCTGCTTTTTCACCTTAAATTTAACTTTTACTTCAAACATGTGGTAAACAAGCACTTATTCTGTTATCGTGGCATTTAGGTCTTTACTGCCTGTTCTGGAACATTGTGTGGAGACCAAGAGAGGAGGGGGGAATTCGAAAAAACGAAGAGGATCACCTTTTCAGGCCTTTAAAGGAATTCCCATCCAACTAGTCTGACCTTGACCCAGCAGATTAAGTGGCCCACACTGTTTCTGCTCTTTAAACACAGCACATAACCGGTATTATTTTGATTTGTTGGAGCCCTTTGCATTACATGATGTGTTCTGTTTGTGGCTGTGGTATGTGTGGAGTGGGGTAAGGAACATAGACACATTATATTTTCTTTTTTCTTCTTTTTTTTTTTTTAAGATATGTCATATTTTCTATGTGAGATTCCAACTTGAGTCAGCACTTTAAATTCTTAATTTCAATTACTTTTCTTTGCAATTTACATTAAGTATTAGTATCCCCATTATACGGATTAAGAGATAAAGATGTAGAGAATACCTTGTCTAAGTTCTCACAGGTAATGAGCCTCGGTTGTAGCTGACTTAAGTGTACTGCAAAGATCTCTATCCTCAGCACATTACTGTCACTGCTGAGCTTGTCGTGGGAGGTGACAAACATTTTTTTAAAAGTTGCTTTACATAAAAATGATGCCATTCAACCTTTTGCCAGCCACCCGTGCCTCCTGGTTTTCCCACTACGAGTTACTATGACATTTATCTTAATTCGTTGCTGCAATTTGTAGGCAGGCTTTACAGGAAACAGCCCATAAGGGTGGCCTGAGCTTCTGTTGCTTCTTGCTAAATTAATTATAGGGTTAGAAATGGAGTCGACTGGAGAGAGATTTACTTACCCTGAGCAAATGAAAGCTTTCGGGTTTCACTTTTGTTTGGCAAAAGATGTCCATCGGAAATCCAGGCTCCTTATTTACTATCGGCACTTTGTAAATACAGTTGGGGTGAAAGAGAGCCCTTTATATTGCTTTCATGTCTGTTACAACTTTAATATGTGTGTCCCAAGAAGAACTCGGCCTGCAAAGAAATTCCAAGCCCTGTGCTGCCTGAACTCTGAGCTGGGCTGTGAGGCACATAGGGAAAGTAGGTGTGTATGAGGGTTCATCCTGGACAGAGAAAAGGGAGTAAAGCCAAAAGCCCTCTGACTTGATCCTTGCGACAACATCTGACATTTTATCATTACAAATTCATTTTTTTAATCAACCAAGGCCTTTTAAAATGCAAATGCCTAGCAATAAATGCCCAATAATAAAGCTATGTCAACAATATATAAGGATTTCAGTAAGGACTGATAAAGTTAACCCCTGTGACCCCACCCTGTTCCCTCATCAGCCAATCAGAGAATTGTGCACCATCTCCTACCCTGCGACACACACCCCCCACCTGGCTTTTAAAAATGCTTTGCTGAAACCCTGCCAGGAGTTCAAGGCTTTTCAGGGCATGAGCCACCTCGTCTCCTTGCATGACCTTGCAATAAACCTTTCTCTGCTCAAAAAAAAAAAAACCCAAAGTAATAATAATAATAAAATATAAAGCTTTCAGTAAAGCCATAGTCCTCTTGAATTTAGAAAGTCACAGATAATACTGAATTTTGATTTCAAAAATTGTCCAATTTATTCCTGAATTATTTTTCATAATCATACAGAAAATACCTTGGAGGTCTTTTTCCAGGTCAATCCTGAGAGCCAAATACAAAGCTATCGAATATGTGCTATTCCTTACCCTTCATACTGTATTCTAATTGACAGTCATTTTTTATTTTTATTTCTTGTTCATTGGATTATGCTACGTCAGACATTGACAGCATTATAAAGATGGGGATACAGTGAGTTTTCAACCCAACATAGACCCGTTGGTTTGTTCTAGATTCCCATTCCTCCCATGTCAAGAGCTGCCACTGGCCTCCCTTCTTTAATTTATTCCCTGATTAAAATTAAAAATTTACTACAAAGCCATGTCCGCATCCTACCACCAACTTCCCTGTGGCCTAACTTTCCAGAAGGGATGGGCATAGAACATGGTGTTATCACTTCTGACAGATTGCTAATCCCTATGCTGGGTTATAACTATGCTTGTCTAAACTTTTATCTTCCAACTACATAAATTTCCCCATTCCAACTTCCAACATTTCTTTATGTGTTTGTGTGTGTAAATTTGTTCATTTTCAATGAGGTAGGGGTAGTGTAAAAAAAAATGCAAATATCCTTTGAAGGAATGATAGCTGAGTGATCGATCACATTTGGTTTGAATTAACTTTTCAAAGCACATTGGAATGTTCTCCTTCTTAAAAGGGATTTTCCTTGGTGGTTTTTAAGATCTCTTCACAATAGGGCTCCGTCTACCTTTGTAGGTAGTTCCCCACCTGCCTCTCACCAGGTGAGATCATGTTTACCACTGTATCTCCTGCATCTAGCGCAATGTCTGATGCATAGTTCTAGAAGAATCTGTGGATGAATGAATGAATGAGTTCCACCGGGCCTAGAGCGTATCAGACACAGAGGTGCCTATGCAGGCTAATAATCAGCAGTCCTTCAAACGGGTATGTTTTCTAAGACATTATTAATTCCATATTTATTGGGGTGGGGGGCAGTGAGAGAAAGAGAGGAGAGGCAGATTTGTGTCAGCTAAGATTTTTTTTTTTAATATTTATTTATTTATGTGTCTGTGTCGGGTCTTAGTTGTGGCATGCAGGATCTTTAGTTGCGGCATGCTAACTTCTTAGTTGAGGCATGTGGGATCTAGTTCCCTGACCAGGGATCAAACCTAGGCCTCCTGCATTGGGAGCGCAGAGTCTTAGCCACCGGACCACCAGGGAAGTCCCTAAGATCTTTTTTATTTCACTTGAAAGTGCTGTTATCCACTTCAGCAGTAGCAGCAGGAGAGCCATGTACATTTGCTTGTGTGTAAGGTCTGAGTACGGACCATATTTCCAAATTATGCCAGAGATACTACATAGCACCTTAAAATTTGGTGCCCATACTATTCCCTCTGCCCAGAATGACTTTCCCTTTTGTGTACCTAGCTGGCCTTTCCAGGATCAGGCCAAATATCCTTTGTTTGTGGAGACTTTCCTCAACAATTCCAAGTCTGGGGACTTTCCTGGTGGTGCAGTGGATAAGACTCCATGCTCCCAATGCAGGGGGCCCAGGTTTGATCCCTGGTCATGGAACCAGATCCCACACGCATGCCACAACTAAGGAGCCCGCCGGTCGCAACTAAGACCCAGGGCAACCAAATAAAAAAATAACTATTAAAACAAAAAAAAATTCCAAGTCTGCTGCCTCTCCCCAGTAGAAAATTCCCCTCTCTGTTGTTCTATGGCAGGTTGCTCAGACCTTTGTTTTAACACTCATCGTGTTGTATCATAATTTACGTGTGTGTCTCCCTACTTAGAATGAGTGCTTCTGTCAAGTCAGATAACGGGATTACTCATATCTGTGTCCTTTGATCTTAATATCTGTACTTACTTGATAAATGCTTGTTAAATACTTGCACGAATGAATAAATGGAAGGGAGGGGAGGGAGTGGGGCAGGAAGGAAGGAGGGAAGGAATGAAGGATGTATCAGTTCAATACCTCCTGTGATGATTAGCTGACAGCAGGGCTTTGAGGCAGTTAGCATTAGTGGGAAGGAGGATGGGAGGCAATATTTCAGAGTTTGGGGGACCAGAGAGTATGTCACTGCCATGGGTGGGAAGTGGGAGAGGCATAGGAGTCAACTTCAGTGACAAAGAAAGGTTAACTGAAGGAGATAAATCTGGTCCTATAAGTAAGTTTTGTTACCTCACAATTTTGCCTATCATCTGTCCAACTCAGAAGAAAAATAACAATAATTGCTTAATCCTTAATAATGAAAAAATGCTGTTAGAGAAGACAACATAAGGTCTGCCGAGTAGACGGCTACACGTAGATTATTTAACAAAACCCTATTCCAAGATTCTTATAGTGTATAGTCTTGCTTATTCAACATCACTGCCTTGGGAAAAAAATAAGCCCTGTGTAAATAAAGCATGTAGTTTTGTGGGTTTTAATAACTCAACACTATTATTCTAGATAATGCGTTCTCTTAGTTATCTGCTGTATCACATTCCTAATTCCTTTATGCATGTCGATTTTGACAATTATGAATAGGGAAGGTAATAGTCACTATAGAACCTGTGTTCTATAGATAGACATTTAACCACCATTGCTAGTTACTGATCTATAACAGTTATCCGGAATTAGCTCATTTATCATCATCATTTTGTATTTGATGAATACTGTAAAAAAAAAATGCACTTGGTGACAACCTTCAACAAAAACTGATCCATTTTGTTGCTCTCTAGAGTAATAATTATGTTTTCTGGCATTTCTATGTACTATCTTTGGAGATGCTCCAGGAAAAAGATTTCCGTACGCATTCACCAATAAAACAATAAGTATGGCAACCTAAATGGTGCAGCACAGGATTGTTATAGAATTTATGACAGTTTGAGCAATACAAAATAATCATATTGCCCTGTTATCAATGGAAGACATTTTATCTAAGGAATGAAGACTAACACAGCTGACACATTAAAGAAATAGCCCAAGAGGGGAACTTAATTATTTTGCATGTTTGTCAATTGCAGATGTATTAAAATGGGGGAAAAAAAACATGACATTTTTTTTATATCCCTAAGATTTATATGCATTCATATTTAGGCTTCTGAAAAGATAAATCATTTTAGAAATCGATGTTCATATTCTGAAACTTGCTTGTCAAACCCTGATCTCATTTTATATTGACATGAAAATATTTTAACAGTAAAAAAAAAAGTTAAGTCCTTATATTTTTCAAAATATTTCCTCTAATATGTTGAGAAGTACCAGGAATTTGTTTTCTGCGCCTTTAAATTAAATGGAAAGAATCATATCTTAGTAAAGCTTTCAGGTTGTACTATTTATAGTTCATCATTAAGGAAAAATTTTACTTAATCACTAAGTAGGAAAGCTAAAATAGTTTTCGTATTAAAATACACAGTGGAAACTGTTTTGTTCCAGTGCAAACATTACATCTTGGTGAATAATTCCCATTTGAAAAGCTAAAATAATTTTCGTATTAAAATACACATACATTGGAAACTGTTTTGTTTCAGTGCAAACATTACATCTTGATGAATAATTCCCATTTGAGAGTTTGATTGCGTTTTCCCAGTATGAGGAATAAATGAGACGATTGGCTTGGGGGAGCGGGGAACTAATTAGCGTATCTCATATCAAGCCGTCTATCTATTTTCTTTGCCCTCACAAGGTATTGCGGAGGCATTATCTGGAACTGATTAAACCCCAGGAGAGAAGTGGGGGAAATCATACATTCGGGAGTAGTTCTCCCGGAGAACGCGAGCGCCCTCTAGCTCGTATTTACAAGCAGATACTGGTGACGTAGCTCGGGCCACTTCGCCACCAGGGTGTAGGAGGGAAGGGGCCGGATTTCTCCCGGTAGGAGCACTCTCTGAACCAAAGAAAGAGGCTGGCGACAGGAAGGAAGAACAGATCAAGCGTTTGAATAGCAGCCACAGGACAACCTAAAGCCTATGAAGAGTTAGGCGCGCGTCGCACACAGTTCCCCCGCGTACCTCCCCCGACCCCATACACCCGCCGCCGTGTGTCACCTTCCTGTTCGGAAGTCTTAGTAGGTTGCTGGGACAGAACAGGGGGCCCCTGCTCCACCCATCAGGTATCCGGTTGGAAGAAAAGCCAGTCTCAACAACTTGATTCTCTCCGTTAAATGATAAGTTTAGCAGACCATCCGTCTCCAACGGCTGCACATTAGTGTAGGGGGAGGAGGGAGCACAGCAGACGATACTTTTCTGTTCCAACCACAAATCATACGGTTGTGCCTCTTCTCTGTTCCACTTAGAGCCCTCTAACTTAAATTCCACGTTCCTCCTGGAATGCGAGCAGAGCCTCTTTGAGAAAATGAACTCTGTGCATGTGTTTTGAATTTTTTCTGGACTGATTTGTGATGATAATCAGTCAAGTTACATTTCTTGTGTGTCTTGCTGGGGGTGTAATAAACCCAGGGCACTGATGACTGTAATTTTCTGGACGATGTTGCAACGAAGGGAATAAATGGCCCAGTGTTGAACTTTGCAGCTTGCTCCCTTCCTGTATGTAAATTGCCTTTTATATAAAGTGGGGTTCATAACAGAGCTGGGACAGCCGCCTCTGACTCGTGCTCCCTTATCATCTCAACTTCCAGTCCTATCAGGCACATAGCAGGGAGGCTACTCCAGCCATAACTAAGCTCTACCTCCAGCCTCCAGAAAGGAATCCCCAACCTTCATATCCTAGACAACCTGAAGAATGAAAGAGGAAGCTATAAAATCCCCTTTGAAAGGTTTGTCTGCTTTTATTAAGGTAATTTGGATGAAATGGGTAAAACAAAGATGCTTCAGAGGATTTGGGGTTACTTGGCATGGGGGGGCACAGGAGGTGAGTCGCTGGAGGTTTCTTAATCTCATGTTTAAAAAACAAACAGGCAGAAATCCTGGTGCAGTTTGGTGTTTCTGGTCATTCTTCAAAAATTTTGCTTTCTCAAAAGGGGAAGGAACCGGGTGGGAGCGGGGCTGGCCTAGACTAGTTGAAGTGGAGCGTGGGATATGGGGGTACTGGCAATAACAAAGTCATGTTATATGAAGAATCCGTGAAAGAGGAAGCAGAAGTGGGCCAGTTGCTGTGACTTGGAGTTTCCTAAACCTTGCTTTGGGTTGGAGTGTCAGTTTCGGGGAATAGTAAGTGCTTTTTAATGAGTGGGTGCTGAGCAGAATTTCCCAGCCAGCCTCCAGCAGAGAGGATGTGTGTTCTCTTCTGCCAGTTTGAGGCTGCTGCAAAGCAGTGGAGGCTACAGATCACGTTAAGACAAATAAGGTGGTTGGTTTGCAAAACAAATTCCTGCCCAGCACCAAAGAAAAACCGCTTCACATGTATTCTTGGTTTGACAGTTAGTAGTTCGGAGTGTGTCAGATCCAGTAGGCAACCTTAAATGGCAGGGCCGTTGGCAGCAAGGGGTCATGGCAGGGCAGGCACCGCAGACATCCCTGACAAGCGCCAGGTACCCGGCCCTGCAAACTTAGTAACTTGCAGCCCTCTCCCCGCTCCTGGCCCAGTCGTTGTGCTCGTGGCTTCCCCGCCGGCGCTGGCGCAAGTCCTCCCACCGGCGGTCAGACTGCAGCTCCCAGGCATCTCCCAGCGGCGGGGTTACTGGAAGGCACCGCACCGCTGCTCTGCAGAGCTTCCCTCCTTCCCTCCCTTACTTTCTGGAGCGGAGGAGGCTCCCGGCTAATCTTTCAGGAGTTAACGAGTCACAAGTTATCTGGGACTTGAGGGAAAGATCGAGGTGGTAAACCTGTAAGAAGACTGCGGGGTCAACCCTGAATTAAACCGGAGGAGGGGTAGGGAAGACGAGCACAAACTAAGAGATTTGAAGACAATGGGATGCAACCTTGCGGAGTTTTCAGGTCGGGGAGCGGGCGAGGGAACCTCGGGAGTCGACGATGGCCTGGGATGCCGACTCCGCACCGCCCCAGGGTCACGCCAGGTCTGTCCCCTAACTTGCCACCTCCTCACGTGTTTTTGGCAAGGCGGGGATTAAAAAGGCAAGGGGGAAAATTACATGCGGAAAGGACTGAATGTTCCCAAAGATTACTTTAGGGGGAAAAAAAAGTGAAATGCAGATTTTTTTTTCCTTTAGTGCTGAGACGAATTTTATTTCCGCCCCCTCCCCTCCACATTCCTGACCTCTCTCCCTCCCCCTTCCCTCTTTCTTTCCTTCCTTCCTCCTCTTCCAAGTTCTGGGATTTTTCAGCCTTGCTT
Organism: Delphinus delphis; assembly: GCF_949987515.2. Lineage (NCBI taxonomy): Eukaryota > Metazoa > Chordata > Mammalia > Artiodactyla > Delphinidae > Delphinus > Delphinus delphis. The sequence continues at coordinate 28,821,063 of NC_082696.1, forward strand.
GGCTTGGGCCAAAAGCACAAAAAAGGCGTTTTCGGAAGCGGCTCGGCCGTGCACAAGGGCCATTTGTTTGTTTTGGGACTCGGGGCAGGAAATCTTGCCCGGCCTGAGTCACGGCGGCTCCTTCAAGGAAACGTCAGTGTTCTCTGGTCGCCCTCGCCCGCTGCGCGCCCGGCCGCCGCTGCCCATGGGGGAGATGCAGGGCGCGCTGGCCAGGGCCCGGCTCGAGTCCCTGCTCCGGCCCCGGCACAAAAAGAGGGCCGAGGCGCAGAAACGGAGCGAGTCCTTCTTGCTGACCGGACTGGGTAAGCGCCGCTGCCGGCACGCGGGGGATTTGTCTCACCAACTCCTCCACTAGTTGCTCGCATTGGGCGAGAGGGGCTGGGTATTTGGGGTAGTACCAAGGATGGAGAGATGGGGAAGGGGTAGGAGGGCGGCGGGAACCCGGGGACGCGCCGGGCGCTCTGGCCCCAAGCTGGGGCCGGAGATAAGGGCGTGCGGGGCCGCCCTCCCCGGGCGCTGCAGCCCTGCGCCCGACAGATAACCTCAGCTGGCGGTGCGCGGCCGGCCGGCGAGGGCTGCGGAGGCTGCCTTGCGGATTAGGGGAGAGTGTCAGGGTCGGCGCCGGGGCCGGGAGTGAATCCGAGCGGAGAGTTTGAGAAGCCAGAGCGGGCACAGAGCCACCCCGATCGCCTCGCACCGGGCAGAAAGCGCTCTGATTTCCTGATGTGCCGCGACTCTGATTTCCTCGCAGGGCGGAATAAATGAGAAAGGTGGAAAATTACCCCGGCCGCTCCCTCCCTCCCCACCCCCTCCGCCGGCGGTTTCCCCCTCTCCGGCCCGGGAGCCGAGCGAGGCCGACAACTGCCCTGCGCCGGGCCCTGCCCGGGCGGTCCCCGCGCCCCCCGCGTCCCCCGCCCCCGCTCCGGGCTGGCCCCTCTCGCCGGGGGCGGAACCGCCTGCCGCCGGCCGCTTTGCCGCCGGGCAAGTCGCGGGGCAGCCGGGGGCGGGGTCGCGACGGGGCCGGGCAGCGCCGCCTCCTCCATGTCTTGTGGGTCCCGCCCTCGCGGCGGCACAAGGCATATAAAACCGGCGGCGCGGCCGGAGCGCAGTGTTGGCTGAGCCGGTCTCTCGGGCCTGACAAGTCCTCGTGCTCTCTCTCTGTGGTGATGACGGTGAAAACCGAGGCTGCTAGGGACACCCTCACTTACTCCAGGATGAGGGGCATGGTAGCAATTCTCATCGGTGAGTGTAGGAATACGACTGGACTTCCAGGTTACGCCAAGTGGAAAGTTTTGAAGGTCGCGGATCAGACTGGTGCGTGTGGCGTCGGATGTTACAAAGCCGTCTAAACGTTTCTCCTCTAATTCGCAGCTTTCATGAAACAGAGAAGGATGGGCCTGAACGACTTTATTCAGAAGATTGCCAATAACTCCTATGCATGCAAACAGTAAGTTTGGTGGGGCGACGTGGGGAAATAGAATTAAGTAGGGAAGTTTCCATTTACCAGCGGTAAAGACATCCTCATCAATATATTGATCAGGAAGCCGACGACTTACCGAGGGTGGGGATCCTTTTTCTCTTTAAGTTCTAATTATTTCAAACATTTAAAGCATTACAATTAATTTGCTGATTTGGCTTGTTCTGGAAATGCAAGGTAAAATTTTCTTTTTTATAAACGTATTTATTTTTGGCTGCGTTGGGTCTTCGTTGCTGTGCCCAGGCCTAGTTGTGGTGCGCGGGGGCTACTCTTTGTTGCGGTGCGTGGGCTTCTCATTGTGGCGGCTTCTCTTGTTGCGGAGCACAAGGGCTCTAGGCGCGCTGGCTTCAGTAGTTGTGGCGCGCGGGCTCAGTAGCTCCCGCGGCATAGTGGGATCTTCCCGGACCAGGGCTCGAACCCGTGTCCCCTGCGTTAGCCAGGGGGATTCTTAACCACTGCGCCACCAGGGAAGTCCCAATAAAATTTTCATATTTGCCTAATTCACCCCCTCTCTCCTTGAAGAACCACCCTCTGTGTTTAACTGGGTTTATCATTTTGGCTGTTATTTTCTCTCACTGAGTAATTGACTTGGGTGTTTTTAAATACTGAATCCCCCGGAAAGGTTGAGCCAGAAATTCACTATTGGTGTTGGTCTGCCCTCACGTGGCGAGTTAGGATGTTCAACGTTGCTCCTTTCTTCTCTGCAGCCCTGAAGTTCAGTCCATTTTGAAAATCTCCCAACCTCAGGAGCCTGAGCTCATGAATGCCAACCCTTCTCCTCCAGTAAGTGTTCTCTATTCGTGATGCATCCGTGGAGAATCTTGTAAATGAGTCAGTTAGTTTTCCTATGTTGATGAATTATAAAATAGCATTTGAATTAGCGTCAAGGCAGGAATGCCTCGTTGGTTCATGGCAAACAAGTGATGTAAGCACTTAAGTATGAGTCAGTGGAGTATTTTAAAAGACATATTTCATAAAAGTTTTCTGCTTAAGAACAACACGATTATATACAGTTTCCATACTCTCATTTGAAATATTTGCATGTATGGATGAAAAGGAGTTTGGAATGTGTTTATAGATGTCTGGGGACCTGCCCCTGTCATTTGCAGATGTACCACCTTTTTGCATTGCCTATACTTTATTAATCTCTATCTTCCTTTGAAGCAAGGATATTAAAAGAAAACCTTTTATTTTCCAGCCGAGTCCTTCTCAGCAAATTAACCTGGGCCCATCATCCAACCCTCATGCTAAACCATCTGACTTTCACTTCTTGAAAGTGATCGGGAAGGGCAGTTTTGGAAAGGTAATTTCACATCTGAAGCTCTCATTATTTATAGTCTTTCATATGCTCATTTTACATCTCCCTGGATGTGAACAGGAAAATGATCTTTAATTTCAATTTCAGGTTCTCCTGGCAAGACACAAAGCCGAAGAAGCATTCTATGCAGTCAAAGTTTTACAAAAGAAAGCGATCCTGAAAAAGAAGGAGGTATGAGATGGGCTTGGAGATAGACATTCAGTAGACATTACCTTGCCATCTTGGTGCCACGTTGAAATTTGCCACTAAATCTTGATTGTCCTTTTTCTAGGAAAAGCATATTATGTCGGAGCGGAATGTTCTCCTGAAGAACGTGAAACACCCTTTCCTGGTGGGCCTTCACTTCTCTTTCCAGACGGCTGACAAACTGTACTTTGTCCTAGACTACATTAACGGTGGAGAGGTGAGCAGAGAGGATGGGAGCTGACCCCTGGCTGTCCCATGCATAGCCTGCTTTGTTTTAATTTGAGAGGAAAGTTTTTAAAAGATAATTAGTGGGGGAAGAGTTACCAGATTTAGTATTTCCTTTAACCTGCCAGCGTTCAGATGGCTTATAAACTATTTAGGGCCACTTCCTGCAATTGTCCTCTTTAGCTATATATGTCAAGACAGAGCCAATGCATTGTCCGGGGTTTTTGGCAACCCAGGCTAACTCTGTTCTATCTCCTACAGTTGTTCTACCATCTCCAGAGGGAGCGATGCTTCCTGGAACCACGGGCTCGGTTCTATGCTGCTGAAATAGCCAGTGCCTTGGGTTACCTGCACTCTCTGAACATCGTTTATAGGTGAGCTGAAGGGCTCTTAAGACTCCCTTCCTTGTGTAAAGGAGACATAGCCCGGCCTTTGACAGGGCCTTAAAATAATCTGTTTAGGCACAACTTGGTCACCTAAAACCAGGTCCCCGGCATGTGACCCATCTGTTGACTCCCTGCCACGAGGGAACTAGCCAATGAGGATTGTGCCTCATCCAGAATAGATAAACAGAACAAGGACCCCCTTTTAGATTCACTAACACAACTACAGTGAATGCAAAGTGCTTCCGATAGCCCTAGTGGTGATCTTTACGGAGGATTGCTAATGCGGTGAAATTAACTTAATACGACTACTTTCCTTTTTTTTTTTTACAGAGACTTAAAGCCAGAGAATATTTTGCTGGATTCACAGGGACACATTGTCCTTACTGACTTTGGACTCTGCAAGGAGAACATTGAACACAATGGCACGACATCCACCTTCTGCGGCACACCCGAGGTAGGCGAACTCCTGGTCCACACCCCTCCAGAAAGGGATCACTGCAGTGACTCTTAACTACTGAAAGAACAAGCTGTTTTCGGAGATGATTTAGTCCAGTTCAGTGCAAGTAAAATACACTGGCTGTTGGAGGCATGAGAAATTCCAAGGCCTCACGGTGCTTTAATTAAAGTGAGCTGTTTGTAAGGTCCACACTATAAAAGGTTCTAAACCCCTAAGTAAGATATCTGAGGAGGGCCCAATAGCTTTCAAAACATCAGGACATGTAAGTGGCCAGTCAGCCTCAAAGCCAGCAGTTTTATCAGGAAGTAGTTTAAAGAAATATATCCTCCAAGTGGACCCAGGGTCTCTCAGCCCTTTCAAAGTGCATGCCTGGTCTTGGGATTGCGTCGTTTCAGGGGCTCTGAACTCTCTTTTCCTGGTCTGTCTTTCAGTATCTTGCACCTGAGGTACTTCATAAGCAGCCTTATGATAGGACCGTGGACTGGTGGTGTCTGGGGGCCGTCTTATATGAGATGCTCTATGGCCTGGTGAGTAGCCCATTGAAAATCGTGAAATATTGCCCTGGGTTGATACATTTCTCCCTAGAATGTAGTCTTAAAAATCTAGACTTAGTCTTAAAAATCCAGACTTATCTGGGCACACAAGCCCCATTGCAGACCTGATCATCACGTCTTGCCCTCTATCAGTATGCTTATCAAATGCTGATGAGAGAGGCATATTGGTTAAGCTATAGGTATTTTAGGGTAAACCGTTACCTAGTGGATTTTTTTCTTTTGTAAGTTCACATTTTACTAGGTGTGACCACACTTAACCTATGTGAGAGTGAAAAACATGGCTTATTAACATCTACCCCCCGATAAGGGTGGAAAATGTAGACACTTAAAAATCTAAGGCAAAGAAAACCTATCAGGCGATAAACTTCGTCCAAACCAGCTTCGTATATTACGTTTAAGTCTTTCTTGGTAATGGATGCTCTCCAAAACTTGCAGTTAAGTGGTAAGTAATCTTCCTGCTTCTTTCAGCCTCCATTTTATAGCCGAAACACAGCTGAGATGTACGACAACATTCTGAACAAACCCCTCCAGTTGAAGCCAAATATTACAAATTCTGCAAGACACGTCCTGGAGGGCCTCCTGCAGAAGGACAGGACAAAGAGGCTTGGTGCCAAGGATGACTTTGTGAGTCATTTTTTCCTTTCCTCCCGGGCTGCATGGGTAGAGCCCTAGACCTCGCCGCCCTTCTTGAATTTCACTCTTCTAAATTCGTGCTCCTTTCTCAACAGATGGAGATTAAGAATCACGTCTTCTTCTCCCTAATTAACTGGGATGATCTCATTAATAAGAAGATTACTCCCCCTTTTAACCCAAATGTGGTGAGTATCTCTCTCATGAGTGTGCACAGGCCCAGAGGGCCTTTCTTTAAGTCAGAGTTGCTGTTGGTAGTGGTGGAAGGGGAAGGGCCCTCAGGGAATAAATTGGCATTCGTAAGCCATTATTTTACCCACAGAAGAAAGTAGAACTTTTGTCCCAACAAAACTCACGTTATTTTTCCACACCTTTTATAAATTACGGTAGCAAAAGACGGAAAGTAAGCATGGTCCTCATAGTTGAAACTTTGTGTGGCCTTTGGGTTTTGTGCTTGAAATGGTTGCTGATGGTGGAAGTTGCCATATGGTGCCTGCATGAGAATTTCCCTTTCTTGTCTCCATTGTGAATTCTTGACATCGAGTACTGTTTTCTTCCCTTCCTGCATCAGAGTGGACCCAGCGACCTGCGGCACTTTGATCCCGAGTTTACTGAAGAGCCAGTCCCCAACTCCATCGGTCGGTCGCCCGACAGTATCCTCCTCACAGCCAGCGTCAAGGAAGCGGCCGAGGCCTTCCTGGGCTTTTCCTACGCACCTCCCGTGGACTCTTTCCTCTGAATGGTCTTAGGGTTGGTTGTGAAGGATTTTACGGGCGTTTTTGAAATGTTTTAGTTAGCCTTTTGGCAGAGCTGCCAGCTGACAGGACATCTTAAAAGAGAATTTGCACATCCCTGGAAGCTTGCACATCTTGGCAATCTTATTGCACACTGTTTGCTGGAAGCTTTTCGAAGAGCACATCCTCCTCAGTGAGCTTGTGAGGTTTTCCTTTATCCTTCCTTCCAATGTGGTGCTATCTCTGAAATGAGCAGTAGAGGGCCGCCCCAGGCAGATGCAGTGGTCTCATCCTTAGGAGGACGCTGTTCAGAGAAGGAGCTTCTGAAGGTCTGTCCGGGCCGTGATAACGCATCTTATGAAACGTGCCTTTTCTGATGAGATCGTGTTAGCTCCAAAGTTCTTCCTGTTGCCGAGTGTTTCCGTTCTGTTTTTCCTTGTGGACTTTCCTGTGTGATCAGCCGTATGAGTGTGGTATGCTTGCTCACAGAAGGACTCAGTTATAAGCATCAATGTGACACTTGCAGGACACTACAACGTGGGACATTGTTTGTTTCTTCCATATTTGGAAGATAAATTTATGTGTAGGCTGTTTTTTTTTGTAAGATATAGTTAATAACTAAAATTTATCGAAAATGGTCTTGCAATGACTTGTATCCAGATGCTTAAAGAAGCATTGCTGCTACAAATATTTCTATTTTTAGAAAAGGTTTTTATGGACCAATGCCCCAGTTGTCAGTCAGAGCCTGGTGTTTTCATTGTTTAAAATATCACCTGTAAAATGGGCATTATTTATGTTTTTGGGTTTTTTTGTTTCTTTTTTGCATTCCTGATAATTATATGTATTGTATAAAGAAAGTCTGTACATTGGGTTATAACACTAGTATATTTAAACTTACAGGCTTATTTGTAATGTAAACCACCATTTTAATGTACTGTAATTAACATGGTTATAATAATGTACAATTCTTTCCCCCCCTCCCTACCACACACCTTTTTTTGTGTGTGATAAACCAACTTTGGTTTGCAATAAAACCTTGAAAAATATTTGCAGAAATTGTGTCATGTGTGTTATTTTGTAAATTTCAGTTAAGGGGGCAATAGCAGATCTCTTTAAAATTTAAAACCGGGGAAATGGCTGCTGTAGTTTACAGCTCAGTGGCTTGATTTCCTCCAATAGCATCAGCTTCTGACTCTAAGAGAGAATAGGGTGGTCTTAAAGCCAATTATTTTTTTTTTTCTTTGGTGGGAGGCTGCATTGCATGACTTGCAGAATCTTAGTTCCCAGACCAGGGAGAACCCATGCCCCCTGCAGTGGAAGGACACAGAGTCCTAACCACTGGGCCACCAGGGGATTCTCTAAAGCCAATTTATGTCAGTCATTATCCATAAATCCATCCAAACAAGTCCTTGTCAATTTAACTCTCAAGGACAGCCATGAAGTAATGATCCCTATACTCTTGCCTGCCCTGTGAAGTTGGCTGTCTGTCTGACATTTGGCATTTGACATTTGAAGTAACAGGTAATTCTTTCAACAAATACTTGGTGCCTTCCCTGGTGCCAGGCTCTATTCTGAGTGCTGGGGATAAAGCAATGAGCAAAGCTGACAGATCTGCCCTTACACATCCTGGTGGGAAAGACAGACTTTCAATAACGCAGTTTGTCGAAATGGAAATCGGGATAACAGTCTGTAAGTGTATGAGAATGCCACTGAAGAGGGTGAGGGTGTTTGTCATACATGGCTATGTTCCCAAAATGCTGAGCCGGCAGGACTCCTGGTTCGTGAGAGTAACCAGAGCCGGAACAAGTCCAGTGTCAGCTCAGGGAAGGACCCTGGCAGGGGCATGTCCCTGGTTTGGACCAGAAGCCACTGAAGCTGGTGTGCACCCAGCACTGCATGGGCCCACCCGACTGATGTTCAGAGGCCTTCCCTAGAGCTCATCCCATTGGAATATTTCCTGTGGGAGAAAGGAAAGGGGCTTGATATTAGGAGATAATCATCTTGCGTCCAAGTTGTTTGGACTTTTTCACTTTTCTAGGCCTTCCACAAATTTCCTAGCATACGCGGGATTCTCCAATAGTTGGCCTTGCTGCTGCTCTAAGCCTACTGCACACCCTCTACCCTGACCTGTTAGTTTGCACAGGGATTTCCCCAGGGAAAGTAGTGGTCATTTTCCCTTTTATCATGGCTCTTATATCTCACCTCTCCCAGAAGGCTTGTAAGGGTTGAACAGGTGTTGGAGATCACTTAGTCTGTCTCTCTTGAGTCAATGACTTCTTGCTGAAGGGGAACCCCAGATCAAGCTCTGCATTTGAGTTACGGCTCTGCCCTACAGACATTAGCTGCATATTATAAACCCCTTACCAAACCCAAATGCCAAAATCGACAATGGTGACAAAGAAAGTCTAAAGTCCTAGTAATGACTGATGCTAGCCCTGACAAAAAGGCTTTCTGCATATCTCCCCCTCATTCTCATGATCAATAACAGTTAAGAGTTCCTCTTTGAACAATAAGTACTTAAATCACTTTTTTTATCTGAACATAAGTCTTGCAGCCCGGACTCTCCCATCTAATTATAGATAACTGAGAGGGGTTAATCATGGATTACAAAGCTTTTTAATTTTTTAAGGGTAGAAATTTGGTCTATGGCTTCAGTCAGTCACTGTGTAAGATCTGATTTGCATTGCTGGAGAGTTGATAAGAGCCAGAGGAGTCCCAAGGGTCACATAAACAGGAGGAGATTAAATCAAACACAAGTGGGTGGGAAAGGAACAGGGCAAGAACAGGGAAGTCCAGAAAGAAAAAGAGATCAACTAAAAAAAAGGCAAATATTTATTAAACACTATGATGTCAAATAGCATATGTGCAGAGGTATCTTTTATCTAGGGCTGTGGGGCACATCCCTGTCAGCATTTGAAACTACATTTGAGCATTATGGTTGGTAAAAGGGACAATTCCAATTCCAAGGAAGCCCTGGTGGTAATTTCTTGATCTTGGCGGTTTCAGGCGTGATTTTGCTTTTTGATATTTTATCAAGCTAAATACTTACGATACGTGAATTTTCTATATGTTTGTTATATATCAATAAAAAAGTTTACTTAAAAATACATGGTATGGGGCTTCCCTGGTGGCGCAGTGGTTGAGAATCTGCCTGCCAAGGCAGGGGACGCGGGTTCGAGCCCTGGTCTGGGAAGATCCCACATGCCGCGGAGCAACTAGGCCCGTGAGCCACAAGTACTGAGCCTGCGCGTCTGGAGCCTGTGCTCCGCAACAAGAGAGGCCACGATAGTGAGAGGCCCGCGCACCGCGATGAAGAGTGGCCCCCACTCGCCGCAACTGGAGAAAGCCCTCGCACAGAAACAAAGACCCAACGCAGCCAAAAATAAAATATAAATAAATAAATTAATTTAAAAAAATACATGGTATGACAGAAACAGGATGTTATGGGAACACAGAGGAGGGACTTCTTATCCAATCTGGGGGTCAGGGAAAGGGGCTAAGTTTTCGGGGAGTTTAGGACAGAGAGGCTTAGGGAGGTCTGAAGGGCTCAGGTAGATTGTCTTGGGAACTGGATCTTGAAAGTGAGGCAGAAAGTAGGGCCTTCCAGGTCTGGCTGGTAGAGGTGGGGAGCCAGGGGGCAGCCTGCCTAAGCACAGTGAATGGGGTATTGGAAAAAGGGAGGGTCTCAGGCAGACCTAGGTCAGAATCCCAGCTCCACCCATCTGCTTTCTAGCATTGGGCAAGTAGTAACTTGGGCAAACCTCTCCTAACTTCAGTTTCTTTAGGGGGAGAAATGCATCCACTGCCTATCTTTTCTCAGTTATATGTGAGACAAGGTCAGAAGGAACTGGAATTAAAAATGCTAATTAATTTCTTCTTTCCCCACTCATTACCTTTCTTACCTTTCTCAATTCCCCCTACTCTTTAGCAGATTATAGGGGGAAAAAAGATGTTAAAGAGCAGTGAGGGACTTCCCTGGTGGTCCAGTGGTTAGGAATACGCCTTCCAATGCAGGGGAAGCGGGTTCGGTCCCTGGTCAGAGAACTAAGATCCCACGTGCCGCGGAGCAACTAAGCCCGCTCGCCTCAACAGAGCCCACGCGCTCTGGAGCCCGTGTGCCACAACTAGAGAGAGAAGCCTGCGCGTCGCAACGAAAGACCTCACATGCCACAACTAAGACCCGACGCAGCCAAAAATAAACAAATAAATAAATATCTAAAAAAAAAAGAGCAGTGAGAAGTCATTTTGGATAAGGAGATGGACCTTGTGATTGATGTTCTTCGAAGTTTCGTGGAGATGTTTAGATTTCATTAGGTAGTAAAATGAAGCATCTGGAGGTTTTCCATGAGGAAAAGGCGTGATCAAAAGGCATGTTCTGGTGACTCTTGGCAAGAGTCGTGAGTGTGGGGAGAGCTTTGGAATTAAAAAAATAACAGTAATAAGGAAGCCACTTAGGAGACTTCTGACAATCATCCCATTGGTGGTGGCGATAAAAGGTTAGAGAGAGATGTAACTTCATGAATCAGTGGAGCTTCATGAGTTGCTGGGAATGGAGAGAGAAGAAGGATGAATCAGTGTAGTTTATTTCTTTAATGTAGTTGACTCCACCTACTGAAGTGCTTGTCACAGCTGCAACAATAGCATTTAGGACAAAAACCACCCACCAGTTTCTTCAATATCCCCAAAGCATAATAAATCAGCTGATAGATAACCAATCAGTGTACTTGGCAAGGCGAGATGTTACACATTGTACTCAATCTCTACCGCATCCTGTTAAGACATTTCTCACCTCATCCATCAAAAAGCTCCCCAAATCCTACTCCATATGCCTCAAGCCCTGTATTAGGAGCATAAATGATGTTAAACTTAACCTGTTGTGAATCATAACAACATTTCTATTAAGAAAAACACACTCATCCAAATTAATTAAGCTCAATCTGAGAAATTGGTTAAATGCGTTTTCACATTGCATGAAAATTGTTAGCCAGTCACAAAAACTAACAAATTATTAGTGCTCAGACTCCACTTGTGGCTTACGTGTGATCTTTCCTAGTCTGCCTTGCCCACTGCATACTTGCTCTATAAGAACGTGTTTAATATATATATATATATAAATATATATATATATATGTTTTCTCTGCTTTCCACACCTCTTCCATGAAGGACTTCAGCAGCAAGATTCAGAGCAATCCTGGAGGCTTATTTAGTGTTTACCTATAACATTATGTTCAGACAGATATGTTTATGTATTTGGATAGCTTGGAAACCATGGACTCTGATGGGCAGGGTTCTTAGTTTCCTCTTTTCTGTGTGGTCTGTTCTGTTCTCCACTTACTGTACCACAGCAGGCATGATGATGATGCTGTAACAACAATATAGAAGCTACAGACTGTTCAAAAGAAAATATATACGCATAATCACTCCGGTCAACAGCAGAAAAAGGATCATAATCATAAAGACATAGTGTCACTTTACAGACACAAATAGAAAACACATGAGCGGCTGTCAACTTGTTCATGGCATCTGGATGATTTTAACACAGTTCTGCTCAGCCTTATTTTACTGCCTCTTTGGCTTAGTCATAGACTCCAGACCTCGTATTCCAGAGGCCAAAGTCATCACCTTCCCTAGCCAGACCTAAATCATTTGATTCCAAGTGAGTTGCAGTGTTGCTAGCAAAGGTCAGCACAGATCTATTTGTTTTGGCAATAATTAATTAAAGTTCATTTAATTAGGTTATTTAGGGTTAAGCTGGAAACAATTTGGGGTCTGAATTGCAAACAATGATTATATTTTCCTCTGAAAGATCATGAAAAAGAGACATACAGGATGATCTGATGCTTGAATTAAATTATATGCTACCTAATAATAATGGACAATTTGAGATAAGTTTAGAGAAAATATAATTTTTCAAACATATGTGACAACTCTTAAAATTATAGCAAATAAAAGAATAAATAATCAGGGAGGAGGAAAGGATGTGCGTGCTTCCTTAGAGTTTTCTTTTATTTATAAATGGATAACACGCTCTTGGTTAAATAAATCAATAAAAACATGGTGGGTCAAAATGAGTAATAATTTCACGATTGCCTCGCTGCTCAGTTATTCCCATCCCAATTTTCCCTTGCAGGCGATAACCAATAGTAAGCTTTTTTGGTGTATCCTTTTAGAAATTTGATATGCACATACAGGCATAAAGGATTCTAATAACACAGAATTAGAATTTTAAAGGAGGGAGCAGAGGAGGTGTCTTGATCGCTGGTTGATTTTTTTTAAGTTGTCTTAATTGATTATATTTTTTAAAAGTTCAAAATCTCATTTGTGTGAGTCTAGTGCTTAAAAATTTTTGGTGTAACACAACCCTTATACTGCATGCCAACTTTTTCATCTGGGAAATGAAGACAAACAAATCTGGTTTCATGTTGCAGAATAAACAAAGCTGTAGGCTCACAGAGACAGGAGACTTGACTTTCAAGGTTGCCCTTTGCAACTATGTATGATTTTTGCCTTGTCCACAGGCTTTAGAAGCTAACAGCTCAGCAACTTCATTCTGGCTGCACTCTAACATAGCTAGGAACCACCTTGATTTTCCAGTCACTAAACAGCTGTTTCATGCCTAGGGCATACCTGAATATTCTCACAAAAGTGACCTGATTAGGGGATAATACTTTCCCTTCCAACCATCCCTATATTCCTTTAAGTCATTCTCCCTATTAACTATCCTGTCCTTTCCAGTATCGTAAAATTGTAAAAATGTCAGGGGCGGGAGGAATCACTACTAGCTCCAGGGGTCATAAACTCAATGCCTTCAGGAGCCAGGGCTGGAAATCATATTAGATGAAGACAGTAGGAGCCATGGACCATGCGTGTTCTCTTAAAAGCATTGAAATTAAAATAAAAATCAGAAACCACTGTGTTGGCCAAGTGAAATGAGTCTATGGTCAGAAACATCTGCAAGTGTTATAGACTAATCTCATATGCAATTATGTAAAATTCAATGGCTTGCCCTCGCTTTTGCATTCTTGTCCATTCATTATCTAGGAACAACACAACAAAAAGCAAAACGCCAAACACTGGGGATTGAAAGCTCTGCTTCTCCCAACTAAACAACAGTGAGGAAGGAATGGGTTTACAGGGACACTGGTTTGGCATTAAATGACACAAAATCCATCAGAGACTCTTCCCAGCTTCTAATCACATGCACACACCTGGTGGCCCCAATGTCCATCAGAATTCCATCACCAGTTTTGGAAAGGAAGTGGGCAGACTCCCTGGTGTATCATCCAGGAACATTGAAGGGGCCCCCTTTAGAGCAGACCACTCATTTGCTCACGCATTGTTTATAATAATCTGAAGAATTTTCTGTCTTCCATAAAAGAACAAGGAAAAAGCTTGGCCAAGCCACCCAGAGTTCCAAAGAACATGCAGCCAAAAAAAGATATGTTAAGGAAGGCAGCCTAATAAATTAGGAAAACCTCTGATTCTTTTGTGTGCGTCATTTTTTTTGTGTGTATGTGTCATTTTTTTTTTTTTAATTTATTTTTGGCTTCATCGGGTCTTTGTTGCTGTGAGTGGGCTTTCTCTAGTTGCGGCGAGCGGGGGTTACTCTTCGTCGCAGTGCGCAGGCTTCTCATTGCGGTGGCTTCTCTTGTTGTGGAGCATGGCTCTAGGCACGCAGGCTCAGCAGTTGTGGCTCACGGGCTCTAGAGTACAGGCTCAGTAGTTGTGGCTCACGGACTTAGTTGCTCTGTGACATGTGGGATCTTCCCGGACCAGGGCTCGAACCTGTGGCCCCTGCATTGGCAGGCGGATTCTTAACCACTGCGCCATGAAGGAAGTCCCGAAAACCTCTGATTCTTGAAACCCGGTCTTTCTGAGCCTTGGTTTCTTTTTTCCCCAAATTGGGACTAAAAGCACTTCTTTTGTACTGTAGAAGATCTGAGGTAATGTGTCAGGATGAAGAAAAATGTATTTTAATTTAACAAGACAGTAAATAATGGTGCTGTTGGTACTTGCCTGGGGAGCGAGGAGCCAGGACCACGCAAACCTTCTGTCCATAAGTTTCATAACTTAAAACATAGCTTCCCATCGGTTCCTCCAGCTGCGCGTCTTTGGAAGGGTGGAGAACAGTCATGTGCCCTCAGATTCGCAGGCACACCCACCCTTCCAGCGGCAGGCAAATTGTGAAAAGTAGGCTGAATAAATTTTCCCACATTCTGGTTTCATGGAGTTTAAGGTGTTTCTAATTATCCCAAAGGATTATTAAACTCTTCAAATTAAATTTTTTTAGGCTTCTCTAATACACATGCATCATAAAATAAGGGAGAATTATACTACATTACTCACCAATGAAACCAGAGTGGCATAGTGCTGCAATAGCCTATCACCCCATGTTAACCTTTTCTTTAAAGAGAGAAAGGGTGAGTGACACAAAAGTTTTGTTCTTTATTTTTTCATCATTGCTAATAGCAGTACAGTCAAATCCATGGAAGAAACCTAGGGTTGTTGGGAGTGTATCTGGATATAAACCAGAAGATTTGGGTTCAGACTCAACCTCTGCCATGTTGGTAAGTCTCCTTTTCCATAAAATGGGGAAGTATCCCTACTGGTGACTGTTCTGATTTCCTCACAGACCAATGCAAAGTTCCAACAAGAGAGACAATGTAGAAGAATAGGCTTTGCTGACCAGGAAGTGATAAACTAGTGTCTGATGCTTCCTAGAAAACATGATGCTTTGAACTATACCAATTTACACAGTCGTTAATGTTAAGACTTGAGGCCTCTAGGAGTCTGTCAAGATTTTTCTAACAGATTATCCTACTGAGAATACTGCTACCTAGTAGAAGTCAGTTTTTTAACACATGGCAATGCGCATGTTTATTTCATTGCCTTTGAAAATTCTTCCCATTTAAAAGCAGGAAGCTTTTTGCAGGAATTAAATCCCCAAATGCAGACAGTAAGAATTGTTCTCCATCTTGCTAATCCTTAACATGATGACATCATATACGTGAACAAGCAATCTAAAGTATAAGGTAGAAAAGATATTACTAAATAAAGTATATGCAAATCTTTACTTCAGTATTCTTTAAGCTTTGTTTAAATGAAAATCACACAATGGAGAGAGAGATAGAAAGATAGAGATAGAGAAATAGAGGGAGAAAGAGAGAGGTGAGAGAGAGAGGGAAAGAGAGATTCTGATAACATGAGTCCTTGTCACTATTCAACATATTCCACAGAGCTTTAGCGGTCCCAGCCATGCAAGACAAACAAACAAACAAAACCAAAAATAGAAAAAGAAATAAGAAATATAAGCATCAAAAATGAAAAGACAAAATTGTCATTGATGCAGATGCTATAATTATATACACAGAAATACCAAAGAGATAAACAAACTATAAAACCTAATTGGGAGTTCATCAAGATGGCCTCATCCAGTATCTACTACCCAGCAAAAAAAAGTTAGACAATAGAACGGAAAAAAAAAAAAAAAAAAAGATTCTGTTTACAGATACAGCCAAATTTATAAAGTACCTAGGAATTAATGAACCTAACACAGAATGCACAAGGATTTTGTAGAGAAAAAAATTAGCTCAGTTAAGGGTTGTTTATGTTAGTGGACTGGATGTCCAATTTTGCAAAGATATTGATTCTCCAAAAATTTATCTATAGGTTTCAGTAAATTTTCAATGTAAATCTAAAAGGATTTTTTGGGCTGAATTGAAAAATTAATTGTGAAATGTATATGAAAGAGTAAGGTTCACTAATATTTCATATAAAATTTACACCAAATAATTGATCCACTATAATAGCAAATGGTGAGCAGAGATGGAAAACCAGATCTACCAGATCTTAAAACATAATACAAAGACCTGAAACAGTATTAAAACAACATGCTATTGGCACATGGACAGACAAAAGGACAAATGGGACAGAGAGATGGTATATAGAATATGAGATTAGTGACACCACAAATCAATGGAGAAACCAGAATATTTACCAAATGATATTAGGAAATTTAGCTCATTATTTGAAGAAAAATAAGTTGGATCTCTACTTCACACGACATTTAAAAATAAACATCAAATGGATTGAAAAAGACCTAAATATGAAAGATAAAACTGTAAAAGTAATAGAAGAAAATATCAAAAAATATAGCAAGTCATTGATGAGCTAATTAATGGTCAGGCACATCAAATTGTCACCTTCTGGTTCGAGAGGCTAAGAGAGCCTTCTGTATGAGAATCATGGTTTGAGCAGGATTAAAGGATGGGAAGAAGTTTAATGAATGTGGAGTAAGCTTCCAGAGAAAGTAATGGTAACTTACATTCACAGAACACTTCCCACTATCACATAGTAACTCATTTACCTTATTACACTAATAAGGTAAATGGTAAAATATTTCTATTCCCTTCTCACAAATGTTAAAATTGAGGCTCTGAAAAGTTTAAATGAATAGACGCCCACGACTCAGACACCAGAGACTTCAGGGTGTCTTGTGAGCATCCTGGTATCTCTACTGAGCGGTGAGCCAAACTCTCACCTCCAGGAATGTGTAGCCCAGCTATTTCAGTCTCCTTTCCCTAGAGATTGTCTTTTTATGAGATGAACACTTGAAACTGGAGAAAGGAACCAAAGGTCACCAATAAATAACTTTGGAATATGCAGCTCAGAGGTGAATGGGCCATTTTAAAGTGAAAGTCTCCATTAAAATGTGCTACAAATCTCCTGAAAGGCGGTTTCTTATGTTTAATGGTGTCTAAAGTCTATGTTTAAGGGATAGTAATCCATATGCTACATTCCTCATAGAGCTGTTGTGAGAATCAAATGAAAGAAGGAGCTTTTACATATGAGGAATTACTGTCCTAACTTTTAAAAAGTTTCCTGACACCCTTTAACAGTGTGTGAAATAACATCAACATCGGTCTGCAGCGCCACCCAGTGGACACAATAATGCTTTGCTTGATAGTTTCACGTGTCTTCCCTGTTTCAGGGGGTAAATATTACCTTTATTATATGTCTATTACTGAGGCATTTTGCTCACAGTATATTTATCTCAGATTTTTTATTTATAAAAATTGTTTACATGACATTTTGCCGGTGAATTTTATTTTGATAAGTCAATATTTTTAAAAAGCCAAATTTCAGGTCATAAACTCATTTTACTCAGAATGCTTCGCCCTGTATAGCTGTCCTCGCCAGAATTGCAACCCAAGTGTCTGTCTGATAAACAGTCTGAGTTTTAACACAGGAGTACAAGTTGGGGGTATTGGAGCCATCTGTTTCCTGCTTGATTTGCCCATAAGTTGTACTTAAAATTGCTGAGTTCACACCTGAAACTTTTCTTGTTAATAGTTTGCCCATTCATACACATAGCATTGCTTTAATAAAAAAAAAAAATCTCTTGAGTTCTTTTTTCAATGTTAGGCACTGTGCTTAGCGCTATGGATACAATGACAAACAAAAAGGAATGCAGTCCCTGCCTTCGGGGAGTCTGCAATCTAGTCAGAGAGCTACACAATAATTAAGTAACCACACTATCAACTGAAAAAAACCCCACAACCTAAAAGTTGAGAATTATGTTTTCTTTGGTGGACAAAACTGAGGACTTAAGCCCGGTACGCAGCCTCTCAGATAGCTCTGAGGGACTGCTCCGAAGAGGTCAGGGAGAAGCCAGGATATATAGGAGTTTTTACAACAAAGACCAGGTAGTCAGAACTTCCAATGATTACTGTTAATTAAAGAAAACCAAATACCTCAAGTTAATGAACTTAGCACTTTTCTATGTTTGGGAAGATGCAAGTGTCCAGGCTCATTGAAATCACTCCTTTGAGAGACACCTTAGCTACCTAGGGCCAGTATCCTGTTCTCTCCCATTCTGAGTCCCCTGAGGGTGCACCTTTGCGGGTGACTGCAGTGGCTGAGAGCTTGGCAGTGGGCAGCGCATTTGTTTCCAGTTTGTCTCCATCCTGAGTTCCCCCAGGGCTCACCGCGGAGAGGGGGACCAAGACAGGGGTGGAGGGACGGCTGTAGTGGCTTAATGACTGCAACATCCTTTGTTTACTGATACGGCAGGCAACATTTTTCATTCACAATACAAATGTTATTGCCTTACTTAGCTCAGGGAATGAGAACATTTGTTTCATTGTGCTTTTTAATTTTTTTTACTAAACATCAAGAATCTAACTTGTCCTCATGTATATCTGGGTGTTTGGGGGGCTGTTGGGTTTATAGTGGAAGACCTTGAAGCTCTTTTGTTTAAATTAACCCTGACGATCAGCAGGATGAAGTGTGTCCTCTGTGTTACAGGATAATAATGTGAAACAGTGAAATCTGGAGTCAGAAACACCAAATAAATCTTGTGGTCTCTTACTATTCTATTATTCACTTTTTCTTTTCTGTAAAATAACAATAGTAATAATACCTACCTTGACAGGGGAAAACCATGACTACTACAGTACATGGTACATAATAGGTGATTCATACTTTGCCTAAAGTACCATGTAATTAAAGGCCACATGTTTTTAATGCATCACTCATATTTCACTGGCCCCAAAACCAGTACATAAAGTTTAAAACAATAAGAAAAACAGTAAATGTGGCTCAAAAACAGGCAGAAATTAGTAGTTGAAAGAGCACAGTATATAACATTGTTATCTTTGAATGAAGATACAAGCTACTCACAATTCAAAGACATCTAGTGACTATCTCGAAATTCTTATTTAATAGCCCCAAGAGTTGGGCTAAGACAGATGTTCAAATTCAGTTGGTCAAATGAAGGAGGAAGCAAAACTTAATTGGTTAGCTTAGGTGTGCTAACTAGTTAAAAGGAGAAATGGAACTAGAACCCATGACTCTTAATTCTCTGGGTTGTGTCTCTCTAGACACCATAAAAAAAAAAAATGGACTTCTGGATATCTAAACAATATGAACAGAAAAGTCTTCTCAACACTGTTGGAAGCCTTGCCTTGCAGACAGGTTTTCAGGTCCTTCCCCTGTCTCACAATTGAGCAGAGGAAATGTATCAAATGTCGTTCCAGTTAGAAGAGTTTTCTGTCCTATTGAGTGCGTGCACATTCCTGGATACAACTCAAAGTATCTCTGAAGGGAAGGAAAGATTAAAGAGTTAACATCTCGGGGCTTCCCTGGTGGCGCAGTAGTTGAGAGTCCGCCTGCCGATGCAGGGGACACGGGTTCGTGCCCCGGTCCGGGAAGATCCCACATGCCGCGGAGCGGCTGGGCCCGTGAGCCGTGGCCGCTGAGCCTGCGTGTCTGGAGCCTGTGCTCCGCAACGGGAGAGGCCACAGCAGTGAGAGGCCCGCGTACCGCCAAAAAAAAAAAAAAGAGTTAGCATCTGTTGAAACCTACTTATATATTAAGCACTGTAAATACATTATCTTATTTCATCAGGTAAGTACTTATTCCTGAGTTATGGAAGGGAACTAGGGCTAGCAAGGACAAATAATGTTTCCATAGAGTTAGAGAACAGCAAAGACAGGATTCAAGTCAGGTCTTGCTGACCCCAGAGGGTCTGATATTTCCATTGCTCCCCAGTCAGAAGAGTGACCGATGAAAACAGAATGTGCTTCACTCTGACCTCAATATATTTTCTCCAGTCAACCAGCCATCATGGACCTTTATGTGGCATCTGGAAATTGAAAGCTGCTAATGTCAGTCTCTTCATTTTTACAGAGGAAAATGGTTAAGGGAGGTTAGGGAGGTTAAGATCCTTCTCAGAATATTACTAGAATCAAAATAGTGCCGTTAAAATAAGTGCATACTATTTTCTACTGTCTGCTTGGAAAAAAACCCATGTTTAGTGAGCTTTTATTAATATTTCTTTTTTCTGAGGCTCTGAGCACATTTTTGTAATTTTTTCCTCTGCATCATGGACTTTTGAGAAGGGCCCACAGGGTGGTTCTTCCTGGGCTTATGTTCTCATCATTGAATATGATACGGGAAGAAGGAAACTTGGAGGCCAAAGCTAATCTGGGCAAGAGCCTGGCGTCACGAGACCGTGATATTAATTTTCCAGATGACTTTGCAGCTGAGTTGGCTTAACTCTGTGACATTAGAAGATTGAAAGCAGGTAAGAAGTTTAGTGGAAGGACTATGCCTGCTAGGTCCCACGCATCCCGTACAGTCGGAGCAGTGCACAAGCATTGGCACTGACAGGCACACGCACGCTGAGCTCCAACAGCCCCTGAGACTTTCCAAAAGGGACACCTTTGCATTGTTTCTGCGCCTGCTCAGCGTGTGACCTCAGATTCCATGCACTCTTTCCAATGAAAATGTCCCATGAGATGGTCCACTAGAGAGGCATCCCACGTTTCCCAGGTGAGGGTTTCTGAGCAGCTGGGGTTCTCCACTCAGTGCTGTGCTCCGGGGAAACAACTTCTCACTGTGCTCTGATATGTAAAGCCACGAGCAAACCCACCAAGTCCTGTGCTGGGGGTGAAGGTCAGAGTCAGAACCAGATAGACAGAGACCAAACCAGATCATGCATCTCACCCCTGGACATACTGTCAAGGTTTTACCTGTCTCAGGACTTTCCACTTGCACTTCCCTTTTCCTGAAAGGCTGCCTCACCTGCTCTGCGTTTTGGTGAAGATGTGTTCCCTCTATTCTGTATAAAGCAGCTCGCCTAGAAATTATTCTGTCTCCCTATCACGTTTACTCCCTTTATCATACCACACTCTGGGACTACCCCGACAGTCCAGTGGTTAAGACTCTGCCTTCCAATTCCGGGGGTGCGGGTTTGATCCCTGGTCAGGGAACTGAGATCCCACATGCCGCGCGGTGTGGCCAAAAAAAAAAAAAAAAAAGTGTGCAAATCATACCATGCTATGCAATTATTTATTTATGTCTCTTTGTAGAATGCAAGCTCCCGAGGGCAGAGACTTTATCCATCTGATCTCTATTAAATCCCTAGCATCATGCCTGGCACATAGTAAGTGCTCAGTAAATGTTTGTCGAATGAGTGAATGAGTGATTCACTTGTGTAATACTTTCCAGACATTTAAAAAACATCTCTGTGTTAGAAAAGCAAGGATGATAATACTTGAATCAATGCCAACTGGTCAATTTGTCAAAACAAACAAACAAAAAAACAAACAAATGAACAAAAAAAGTCACTACCCTGAAATTCAAACTTGAGACTAGAAAAAGGAGCTATAAGATTATACATGATAGCGTTAGAATTCAAAAAGATTATTGAAAGAATCACACAAGATGAAAGATGGTACAAAATGCATATAAAAGTCCAAAGAATCAACTTCACAGCTATAAAGTCAAAAAGTTGGACTTAACAGTACATGTGAGTATTGGACTATTTAATTTACTGCATTCTCGATATGTTACTTGCAAATGAAGCTTCCAAAAATCAAATGTGCTCTTACGCTGATTAACAGAAATATTGTGTCCAAAAGAAAAACGGTTCATTTTTTTACAAATAAAACAATACCAAGAGGAGAAAGTTTTCTTTCTGGCAAGATATTTCAAAAACAACCATTCAGATGGAAATGAGCACGGTGGAAAAAGTACTGAAACCAGATTCCAGAAGCAAATACAGCGACTGTCTAGCTGGGAAAGGAGGTGTTTGGGGCGGTATTTGCCTTGAGAGGGGAGTGAAGAGGGGTATGCAGATAGACAGCATGATAGCTATCCACAAATATTTTGTGCAGAGGAGGAATTAGCCTTATCTTGCTGTGCTGTGTGGCAGGACAGAACTAGAACTGGGTAGAAATCAAAGGGAGGCTGACTGACGCAATCTGAGGAGGCAGTGAGACCCTGATACTGACTATGGAATGGCTCCGTGTATTAGGGTTCCCCAGAGAAACAGAATCAACAGCGTGTATATATATAGATATATATCCTATTGATGTATACACACACACACACACACACACACACACACACAAGAGTAGATTTATTGTGGGAATTGGCTCACGTGATTGTGGAGGCTGAGAAGTCCCACCGTCTGCCATTTGCAATCTGGACAACCAGGAAAACGGTTGACATAATTCAGTCCGAGTCCAAAGTCCAGGAGCACCAAAGTCAGAACGCGGAAGATGGATGTCCCAACTTCAGCAAATAGAGCACATTCACTCTTCCTCCTTCTTTTTGTTCTCTTCAGGCCCTTAACAGATTAGATGATGCCCACTCACAATGGTGAAGACAATCTTCTTTATCCAGTCTACCAATTCAAATGCTGATCTCTTCCAAAAACACCTTTAGAAATCGTGTTTTGCCAGCTATCTGGGCATCCTTGAATCCAGACAAGCTGACACTTAAAATTAACCATCAAATTCTATAACTATTTGGGGGAGGGGGCAGTGGGCAAGCTGTACTGGAAATTCCTTCATCAGGTAGAGACTTGGACAGGTAACTCCCACATTTCCTTCTGTTTCTAAATATTTCACACTTCAGATAGTCTCTCAGGAATGTTAAGAGTAAAATAAAACCATTTGGAAGTGTATCAGAGTGCTCTACAGATATAACCTATTATTTTATCTTCCATTAAAAATTTCTGCCTAAACTTTATTACTTAAACACAAGTTTTCTTGCAGTTCTTTGAAATAACTAAGAAAGAGTCCTAGAATCAGATTATAACAAGAAAGTGAAAAAGCCATTCCGTTGACTATTTTAAGTAATAGTGATACAGAGATGCCATGCCTATAGTTTACTGGCTACTTCCTGCCAGAACAAGGAGACCAAATCCCATGCTCTTAGAGCCTTGACAAGAGTTATGCTCATTTCAGCCACTGATGTTTCACAAAAGAATCCTCAGGGAAATTAGAGTTAAGGAATCCTCTGGGAAAAGCCTCATAACATCTATTTTAAACCAGTATCACAGCTACTGCCAGATCAGCCTGGGACACAGCCTGGAAGTAGACATTCCCCCAGCCTTCCCCACTCCTCTCCCCACCCCACCCAAACTCACACGTGAGAGGGCACGTGTCTCATCACACAGAAGATTTCCCCAGCAGTGTGGGTTGTGGGTTAGTATGGGGGACGGCTGAGCACAAGATCCTTCCTTAGAAGTGATAGTTAAAATATGCAATAAATAAATTAGATCCTCACTTGTCAGGGGAAATGTAAAGGAGTCATTGAGGGTGAAATCACTTCTGTGCCATCCAGATCGCCCAGAACCCACCTACTACTAGCATCTACATCAGGGTCGCTAGCGTAAAAGTTACCCAAACTGAGGATCACCCAGTTAGGAGAAAAGAAGTCATTCCAGATGCAAATCTGTGCTGACGCGGATGCAGCGCAGTTACTAGACTCAGAGGGACATCAAGTCCACCCCCTTTACCAGTATGTGAGTACGTGGCAACTTCATAACATTCTTTCCGGAGGTGGTTCATGCCAGCCCTTGTGCTTGCCTAAAATTACAGACCAATTTCACTGAATTGCATCCAAATTCTAGATAGAAAAATTAAAATGAATTGTGAGTAACCCTTAGCTGATGAGAACCAACTTCCAGATCCAAACCTGGAGCTAATTTTCCAGGAAGAAACTCCCAGGAATCTAGCACCATTCCTTAGGGTCAGGGAGGGGCAGAGCTAGCAGACCCACTGAAGAGACTGGCTATTGTCCCTCAAGCTCGGCTTTTCTGAGACCTACTGTGGATGGATTATGTCTGTTTCACACGGAAGCCTTTGGCTTTCGACTTCTTCCATCCCATTTTCTCCTTGGAGCCCGTCAGAAAAATCTGGCATCCTTGTTGTCTCCAATTTTTGCCAACTCCTGAACTTCATGCCCTTTATTTATTTATTTATTTATTTTTTTGCGGTACGCGGGCCTCTCACTGTTGTGGCCTCTCCCGTTGCGGAGCACAGGCTCCGGACGCGCAGGCTCAGAGGCCATGGCTCACGGGCCCAGCCGCTCCGCGGCATGTGGGATCTTCCCGGACCGGGGCACGAACCCGTGTCCCCTGCATCGGCAGGCGGACTCTCAACCACTGCGCCACCAGGGAAGCCCAATAAACCATTCTTCATCAAACTTTCAGTTGATTCATTCCTTCATTTAGTTCAGTATACATTTATTTCTTATTTTATTTAATAGGTTCTAAGGTTATTATTATTTATTCCAGTGCTCAAATTGTCTCAAATTTGGTATGTGGGGTCCTCTCTGATCTGGTTTCAAGGTAATTTAGTCATATCCCCATATTATTTGAACATTTCTTTACTTTTTGGCAAAAGGGATGTGAATCTAGCCCTGAAATCAGCCATTTATCAAAAAAAAAAAAAAAAAAAAAGCTCTGGTTCCATTTAGTGGAAAATGGTATTTAGAGACCAATCTTGGGTGCTAAGTGTACTCATTGCTTTGCTTGGTCCTGGGGTATCACTGCTCCCGGGACCTCTCAGTGGACAGAGCCAGGTGCCCTCTCTCTCTCTCTCTCTCTCTCTCTCTCTCTCTCTCTCTTTGCCCCCACTCTCTGCTTGTCTCTCTCCCTGTCTCCCTCTTTGTCTCTGTCTTTAGCTCTGTATCTCTCTTATCTGTCTAGATTAAAGAATAAATTTACACCAATATTTCTAATTCCAATTCAATTCATTCTGGTTTTCTCCCTATCATGATTATAACTCCTTGCTCTAATAATGAGAAACCTGCTTTCTTTATCCTTAAAGTACTTATTCATGTGATCAATTCCCCTGTATGTAACTTATATCCTGCTGCCCCCTCCCCTGCATGGATGCCCTACTCACCTTTCTCAAGCTCTGACGCCCTGAGCTGGGCTACCCTCCTACAGTGACACCTGTCTACCCTGGTTCCAACTGGCTCTACACTGGCTCCAGCACTTACACTGAGACACTACTTCTTCACGTGGACACGCTTCACACACGGTCATCCTAACCTGTGTGGACACTTGCCTTGCTCGACCTCATCTGATGGATTTGGACCAAATTGCTCAAATAGAGAAAAGGAAGAATAAGAATTGTGTGCCATTGTGGTCTTGCCTATTTTAATTTTGGTTTACTTATTTATGTATGTATATATTCATTTTTTGTTGTGTGAGAAAAGCTGCATTTGAGTTTAATTACAGCTCCAAATGATCTCTGGCATTTTGAATTACCTTAATTATATTAATTAATTCTTGCATCTTTTTTGCACACATGGAACTTCTAAAATAGTAATAAGAATATCCCCATGTGGTCCAGGCAATCTAGAGTTCATTCTATTTGTATCTCTATGGGTTTTTCAGAATTTGCTTCTTGTTGTCTTTATCATAAATATTTTTGTTTTCCCATGGAGGTAACTTTATCTCCTTCCACACTGCTCTGTTCCCAGCATTTCTCAAGCTCCATTCCTGTCCAAGCATTTCAAAGTACCATCCCTAGCCTGCGTTCCAGAATTCGGCTTTTGTGTCCCACTACATAAATGTTCCCGTGGAGCCACCTATTTCAGAAAGCACAGTTGCGATGGTTTATGGGGTGTCTGAGAAATGTAAGACATTGTTTTCCATGATTCACTGGGGAAGGTCAGTAACTCACTGCTTATAAGAGAGAGAGACAGTCTGTTACTTTTGGTTGCCCTTTTCCTCCTCACAGAGAGGCCATTTTAAGGCCAACTGGGATATGCCCAAGCTCCCCCGGTGCTAGGACATCTGGCGTCTCTGGTGTGGTGCGTGCATCTCAGAGGACAGCTGTGGCCTGGCAGCTCTCCACCCCCAACATAATGTCCTCACAGTCTTCAATGGCCAAAAAAAAAAAAATCCAATCAAGAATATGAAATGATTTGAGTCTATGCCATAAGTATGAAAAGAAATTAGAATGGAAGCGTCACCACCAGTCTCCAGTAACTGAATGTTCCATTTGGAAGGATTTGGCATGAGTTTGAGTTTTGCCAATGATCAATTGTTAGCTCTTGGGTTGATAA
This sequence comes from Delphinus delphis, assembly GCF_949987515.2. Classification (NCBI taxonomy): domain Eukaryota; kingdom Metazoa; phylum Chordata; class Mammalia; order Artiodactyla; family Delphinidae; genus Delphinus; species Delphinus delphis. The sequence continues at coordinate 28,846,905 of NC_082696.1, forward strand.
CTCTGCTGGCCGGTTTCTTCTTTTTTTTTTTTTTCCGGTACGCAGGCCTCTCACTGTTGTGGCCTCTCCCGTTGCGGAGCATAGGCTCCGGAAGCGCAGGCTCAGCGGCCATGGCCCACGGACGCAGCCGCTCCGCGGCACGTAGGATCCTCCCGGACCGGGGCACGAATCCGTGTCCCCTGCATCGGCAGGCGGACTCTCAACCACTGCGCCACCAGGGAAGCCCCTGAGAGCTTTTCTTCTTTCTCTTTGGACAAGTTTTCGGTGTTACTACAATAGCAAAGTAGGAAACAAATTTCCCATGACGTGATAACTGTGTTAAGGGGCTTTAGCTGCTTGTATTTTGAAGTGTCCACATAATTCGTGTAAATCTTCTTAGGTTTCCCTTTTAGGACATTACTGCTGTTCTACCAGCCACGAAAGGATACGGCCTCTGTCTGCAGGAGACGAGCAGCAAGAGACCGAAGTTGAATGTTCTGCTACCAAGATGGCTCCTAAAATGCTGTTGGCCTCCTTTTGTGAAATATTGCTGGGTACTTTATACATATTTCATTCTCAGTAGAGGTTTTTAATTTATTTATTGAGGGATTCTATCTTTAAAATGGACCTAAGGTGAAACTGAAGAACCCTTGACTCCGTAATTAAATATATGGTGAGTGAAATCATTATAACCAGTCTTTTAATTTCATACAAAACTGTTCCCCCCAAACCTAGACATTTTATAGAAATCTTACTCATACCTTTGCCTTTAGACACAATGATGCAGCTTCAGCACATAAATGTCGTTTAATTTTCTTTTCATTTATAAGTGAATTACAATAGGTCAATGAGTATCTCATCAAAACTAGAGATGCACAGCTTTTGGTATGACTAAGGATTTACATCTTTGTTCCAAATATATTGTTTATACGACCTACCCTTCTTTGTTTATAAAACGATCTCTCGACTTTCATATTTTCATTTTCCAATTAATTTGTAAAATAATAAGGTCTGGTACAATAAAATATTTTAGAAATATATCCACCCTGCAGCACATACACATGACGAGGAGACCAAACTGACCTCCTGGCTTGCAGGCAGGGACCTCATGCAGAGCTAAACCTGTTTGTTTCTCAGCTGAGCGTACAGCAGTCTGCAAGCAGCACTACCGTGTGAAGACTGGGCAGAGTAGAATGTTGCCTTTATAGAAAGAGGTGTCAGGAGCGTCTTCCCCTGGAACAAGGGAAAGAAAACATAGCTGTGTGTTGCCTTCTACATATTAGACACATCTACAGTGGTAAGACATTTCCAATTCACAAAAATGTTGACGGACATTGTTTTCTCCATTTTTTAGATGAAACAAAAAATTTAGGGTCAGGGAAATTAAATAACTTGCCCAAAGGCATATCACTAATAAGTACGTAGCTGATCCATGATGGGAGCTCAGAAATATTTAGGTTGAGAAATTGTCCTCCCAAACAGAAACAAGGTACCATCCCCCCTCAGTAGCTGTGAGGGATTGGTTCCAGGACCTCCCCCAACCTCCGAATACTAAAATCCATGGATGCCCAAGTCCCTTATATAAAATGACATAGTATTTGCATATAACCTGTGTGCATCCTACCATATACTGTAAATCATCTCCAGATTACTTATAAATACCTAATACAATATAAATGCTATGTAAATAGTTACCAGCATGTGGTAAACTCAAATTTTGCTCTTGGGAACTTTCTGAGATTTTTAAAAAATACTTCTGATGCACAGATGCAGAACCCACTGATACAGCGGGGCAACTGTATGCCAAAGCAACTCTTTCCTCCTCAAATGATAACTATTACAGAATTTGCTACTAACGCTGCTGATGCTGCTGTTATTATTATTATCATCATTATTACTATTTGGATGGCTACACTGAGGGACTTGGGGTAGACCAGTTGCTCTGTCTCTCTACACATTAAAAAGAAAAAAATCCCTGGAAGCTCTAAACACAAACGTAAGTTATTGGAAGATGCGGAAGCCTTATATTAGAGATTAGCCTTCTAGGCCTTTGTAGTATCTTATTGACTGGTTCCTTGGCTTTAAATTTGATCTTTAATGAACTGTCAGACACACAGTAACATGAAGTGCATATGAAAGAGAAAAGTCAAGGAGAGAAATGAGGTATTTGACAGAAAGGGCAATTTTTAGAAACCTGTAAATTGAAGAAGCACAAACCAACCAAGCTATTTCTCTTAATTGGTTGTTCATTCTTGTGAAAGCATTTGGCTGATGAATCATTTTAGTAATGCTTTTTTAAAAATCAGAAATGTGCTGAGCTAGATTTATAGCTGAGCTAGTTATGGTCAAACATGGTTCTAATTTTAGCTGACTCAGAGAGATTCTGTTTAGCGAGTTGTTACAAATAAGATCACTTTACATTAACACTTAAAGCAAATCTTGATACTCTAGGCCCTCATCTGCTTAATTAGTTCGAAATTAGTTAGAATTTAGTTAGAAATTAGTTAGAAATCTAGCTTTTTCTTGGGATTTACCTCTCCAAATAGTTTGAAAGGTCCAGGGGTGTTATGTGTGTCTGTGATTCAGTTTCCTTTGCCACCTATTTGGGAAATGGACCATCACAATTTACTCTTTAAGGCCAGACTCCTTAAGGCCAGATGCTAGTTGGGAATTTCCCATTGTCCTTACATGCAGTGAATTGCACAATTCATAGGTGTACAAATTAGTGAATGCACACACACACACACACACACACACACACACATGAAACCATAACCAAGAGCAAGATATACAAAGTTTTCAGTGCCCCTGAAGCCTCCTTGAGCTTCTCCCATTCAATTCACCAAAACTAATCATTATAATGGTGTTTATCACCAGAGACTTCGAGTACAGTTTGGAGCTGAGAGAGAAGCTTGGGTTTTAAAGTTTTAAAGTGCAATTATCCTTTTTTTTCTAGTTAAAAAATGTAGCAGAGTTAGTCAGTTTTCCTGGGTATCTCCCTTGTACACAGGAATTATACATGTTATTTAAAAAATGTAGCAATATAATAAGCATAAGAGATGCTTATCAGAATCTTGAAGGGCATGAGCCCACCCTGCTTTAAAATATATTATTTGTGGTAAACAAACATATAGGCACTCAGGTTAAAAATTTAGTAAAATTATGTTTACAAAAACTATACAATGACAGAAGAAAAGCTTAAATTGTCTAAATGCCTGGGTTTGAATTCTGGTTCTGTCACTTTGCAGCTACGAGACTTTTTACTAAATTGCTTAATCTCCTGCAGTTTCCTCTTTAGTAAAATGAGGGTAATAAGAGTTCCTACTTCATAGACATGTCATGAGTCTTTAATGAGGTAATACGTGTGAAGTGCTCAGTCCTGCACCTGACACATAGTAAGGACTCTATAAATTTCAGGCATTGTTACGACCATTATCATGGTCTGTGAGCCCAGCAAAAAAAACTTTGCATGGAAAAAGATTAAAAGGAAACGCACAATTTGGGACTGGTCAAAGCACTACTGCTAAAAACAATGAAAAAGAAATTCTAGAAATTTATAATAATATAAGGTAAACCTTTACTGTTTGAAAATAGTTTAAGCCGTTTAATAGCTAAACTAAGGCTTAAACACCTTAAGTGTAGCGGCATCTGCTGGCAAAAAGGTGAATTGTTCAGCTTGTGTACTAAGTACCTACCCTAACGCGTTCAATTCAGTAATTTACTGAACATAAATCGGCATCAGATGTTTTGCTAGATTCTGTGGACAAGGTGATTAATTCCCGTGCTCAAGAAGCTTAGAGTCTAGCAGATCAGTTGTAAATTGCCTGTGCCTGAGAAGGAAAAAAACCAGGACGTCGTCACCACAGACCTCTCAATTCTGTTCAGAAAATGAGATCTAGCACCCCCCACCAAAATTAAATGGTAATATAAGGCTGGTGTATGATCAAATTCAAAAACGAAAACTCTCAATAGTAGAGGCGCAGGAGTGTTGGGAGAGAGAGGATGAGATCTACTAACGGAACACTTAGAAAGTCATTCAAAGGGGTGAGTCTGGAATTTCTTTTAATGACACAGGGCGGGGGAGTTCTGAGTATTTTTGAGCAGAGAAGTGATAATAAAACTAGTATTCTAGGAAAATTAACCTTCTGGCGTTGTATAAAATGGATTGGCTTCAGGGTTGGACTGAAGCAGGAAGAATGATTGGGTTGCTGTAAATATTAACAGCGAGGATGATAAAAATGTGGACTGACTTGATTCCAAAGTAGGAGAATCAAGTCACCTCGGCAAAGTGATTATCTCAGACTTAGATTCTGAGACATACACACGAAGAAAATACGTATTTCTGTAAAAATGGACAAGTGAATATGGGTGCCCATAACCGACATCTGCTCCTACAGTCAGGCAATCTTAGTCACTCCTTTAAGTATAACTCAAGCTGTTATGAAATCACACTTTTAAGTACTTTTATCTCAACCTACCGAAAAATTGTCCTTCTGAATATAGAATGAGTTCGAGACATTGCAATTAAATATTTTACAAATAGCAAGAAGCAGATGTGTATAGTTCCAATCTCATACGAAGACCAATCAGACCAGAATTTTGACCCCCATCCCACAAATGCAGTGGACACAGCCTGCAGAAACATGAACTGAAATATTCAAGTCGTTGCTCTGATTCATTAGTCTACTTAAAAAAGAACTATATCTTGGGCTTCGTTGGTGACGCAGTGGTTAAGAATCCACCTGCCAATGCAGGGGACATGGGTTCAAGCCCTGGTCCGGGAAGATCCCACATGCCGCGGAGCAACTAAGCCCGTGTGCCACAACTACTGAGCTTGCGCTCTAGAGCCCCCAAGTCACAACTGCTGAGCCCGCGTGCCACAACTACTGAAGCCCGCATGCCTAGAGCCTGTGATCCGCAATAAGAGAAGCCACTGCAATGAGAAGCCCGTGCACCGCAACCAAGAATAGCCCCCGCTCGCCACAACTAGAGAAAGCCTGTGCACAGCAACAGACATAATGTAGCCAAAAATAAAAATAAATAAAATAAATAGATTTATTTTAAAAAACAAATCTTTTGATTTTGAAACTTACATCGACAATTTTCCAAAAGATATTTTTGTTCTAAATATGCTTTCTATCCTACTTATATAGAAACATTTTTATATTCCTCAATTTATAAACTCACAACACTTCAGGTTCATAATGAGTGGACCATATAATTTGCCATTCAAATTGGGATAGTTTTGAGAGTGAAAGGAGATGGGACAAATGCTAGACAGGTTGGACTGCGGGAGTCCTCAGACCTGTGGATAATTGGGATGTACGCTGGTCACGGTAGTGAGTGGAATTGGCCTGGGACCCCTCTGATTACATCCACCCTCAAGTGCCGTATGTGCGTCCCATCCTGCCTTGGTTTGTATCTCCTTCGATTCAGTTTGGCCCAGTGTTCTCACTGCTTTCCACTGTCATCCAACGTTTGCCGTAATAAACAGCTTCCTGATCTCGGGAAACCTCAAACTAGCCATTGACCTTATGCACGTCTCCAGATCTACCTCATCAGTAGAAGGGAAGCACGTTCATTGCTCTGCTGCCTCAAAAAAAAATATGAGACTCAAACGCGACAATGAGTGTGAGAATGTGTGGAAACTATACAGTGTTACACAAATAGAGCCACTGCTAAGGGAAAATCGAGAAAACAGGACTCCGTCGGAGCAGGCATTGTTTCCTTGATCTGCTGTTCAGGTGAGGCAGGTTCACCAGTCTCTCAGGTGACAGGAGAGCTTCCCAGCATCACTCAAGCCAAAGTTCCTGGTGGTGCAATTAGGAGGGGGTGTCATTTATACTCCTCAGTTCCCGAGAGACAGAGGCACATTTGGGGTATCTCAGTTCTCAGGCGGATTGTTGTGAGGATGTGTTGAGAAGTGAAGGGGACAGGAAGCCCTGAGAGCAGCAGCACAGCCAGGTCTCCCCGGGAAGGACCCCCTCGCCAAGCCCACGACAGAGGTCCCGGGCTCTGCCTGACTCCCTGGAGCCCAGGGCAACTCCCAGCCATGTCCCTGGCAGGTGCCAGTTGCTTCCTGCCCCAGCGTTTTGCTTCAGCAGCTCCTCCTCTGGGCACTTCTCCTGCTCCTGTGGTTAATGACTGACGCTTGTTTGTTTGTGATTTCTGCCCCTCTTGGCTTCTGCTTAACAGCTATTCTGTGTGCGCCTCTCTTCTGTGTCACTTACTGTATCCGTTTCTGAATGTCTCCCATTCAGGCACCTTAAAGGAGGGGCTCTGATTGGCTGAGGCTGTCACCATCTATTGTAGAATCATCCTGCCTGGGCAGAGCTCTGGTGCCAACCTTTTTAGAGATGAAGAGCTAGATAATAGATAGCTGCTTCATGCCAGATACTGATTCCTAGTGTAGGGATCATACAAAGCCAATAATTGGTGTGTTAAAAAATCTTCAGCTCTTTGCCCTAGGGTGGTCCTGTTTGGTGGAACTAAAAACGTTTCATGTTGCATTAATTCTTTTTTCCTTTAAGACTCTAGTTAAATTGCTTTATCTCATTTATTCTACACATGTAAGGCTTTCATGGATTTAGGTCTTAACAATTTCATACTTGCCACATAATTCATAACACCTAAAATGATCAAATGTATCATCTTTGAATATGAACATTCTTTCTTTATAAAACAGAACAATGATAATTACAATTGAGTTCCTCCTCCACCACACATTTTACATACATTTCGCTCTCATTTAATTGTCACAACTTCAATACAAGGTAGATATGATTAACCTCATTTTGCAGATGAAGAACGTTTTAAAGAGATTAAATAACTTGTTTACAGTCATAGAACTAAGATTTCAACTCAACTGATTCCAAAGCTCATTCAATTTCTTCTTTACTCATGATGACTTTCAAGTTTCTTATTCCAGCCTCTTCTTTTTAAATTATTTTTTATTTTTTATAGTAGGTCCTTGTTGGTAATCTATTTTAAATATAGCAGTGTGTACATGTCAGTCCCAAACTCCCAGTCTATCCCTCCCCGCAAGCTTTGCCCGCTGGTAACCATAAATTCATTCTCTAAGTCTGTGAGTCTGTTTCTGTTTTGTAAATAATTTCATTTGTATCTATTTTTTTAGATTCTGAATATAAGTGATATCCTATGATACTCGTCTTTCTCTGTCTTACTTCACTTCGTATGGTAATCTCCAGGTTCATCCATGTTTCTCTGCAAATGGCATTATTTCATTCTTTTTAATGGGTAATATTCTACTGTGTGTACGTACCACATCTTCTTTATCCATTCATCTGTCAATGGACATTTAGGTTGTTTCCATATCTTGGCTATTGTAAACAGTGCTGTAATGAACATTGGGTTGCATGTATCCTTTCAAACAATGCTTTTCTCCAGATATATGTCCAGGAGTGGGATTGTTGGATCATATGGTAGTTCTATTTTTAGTTTTTTAAGGAACCTCCATACTGTTTTCCATAGTGGCTGTACCATTTTACATTCCCACCAACAGTGTAGGAGGGTTCCCTTTTCTCCACACCCTCTCCAGCATTTACTGTTTGTAGATTTTTTTTTTTTTGTAGATTTTTTGATGATGACCATTCTAACTGGTGTAAGAAGATATCTCATTGTAGTTCTGATTTGCATTTCTCTAATAATTAGTGATGTTGAGCATCTTTTCATGTGCCTCTTGGCCATCTGTATGTCTTCTTTGGAGAAATGTCTATTTAGGTCTTCTGCCCATTTTATTTTTATTTATTTATTTTTTTGTGGTACGTGGGCCTCTCACTGTCGTTGTCTCTCCCGTTGCGGAGCACAGGCTCCGGACGCGCAGGCTCTGCAGCCATGGCTTCACGGGCCCAGCCACTCCGCGGTATGTGGGATCTTCCCGGACCGGGGCGCAAACCCATGTCCCCTGTATCGGCAGGCGGACTCTCAACCACTGCGCCACCAGGGAAGCCCCTTCTGCCCATTTTTTGATCGGCTTGTTTGATTTCTGGATATTGAGCTGCAAAAGCTGTTTGTAAATTTTGGAAACTAAGCCCCTGTCTGCCCCATCATTTGCGAATATTTTCTCCCATTCTGTGGGTTGTCTTTTCATTTTGTTTGTGATTTCCTTTGCTGTGCAAAAGCTTTTGAGTTTAATTAGGTCCCATTTGCTTATGTTTGTTTTTATTTCCAGTACTCTGAGAGATGGATCGAAAAAGATATTGCTGTGATTTATGTCCAACCTCTTTTATTTATCTTTCCTTTTTCCCTAATTTCTTCTGAGATTTTTATTGTATTATTGTATCAGAATATTTGCAGTGCTATAATTATATAGAAAAAGTTCCTGAGATCTTGACTCCGTTGAACAATAGTTAATATATATGTTCTTGGTGTTTCACTCTTATTTCTCAATTTAAGTTTTAGTGCAAAAATATTCATTATCTATTTTATCTCCTCCTCTACCTCAATCTTTAACCTACTTCCTTTTAACTCAACAAGACAACTGAGGGAATGCTTCCAGGAAAAGTTCTGTTTGAATCCTGCTGGTGGCACGTACACAACCACCTCCAGCCCTAAACTCACTGCTCTTAGTATCTGCAAGAATCTTTGTAACTCCTGGATATTTTTCCAGTCTTGGTCGTTTTGCTTGTGATTGCAATGCTACCAGGCCTAGTCGAGAAGCAATAAGAGGAGGCTAGTTTTACCACAGAAAGATCATCCTAACACTACATTCTATCATCCCTTTAGGAGAAGCTAAGGTAGGAGATGGGGAAGGTTTAAGGGGAGAAGTAGGCTCCCCAGCTGACAGGTATTCACTAGTTATCGTTCTTTTAAATATCTTTAGAAACCTAACTCAAAGAGGCTTCATTAGGGGAAAAAAAAGAACAAAAAGAGAATTTCATGTAACTAAAAAAAAAAAAAAGGTCATCAGATAGGGCTTGAACCAGAAGCTTAAAGAATGTCTTAAGACCCAATCTGTCTAACTCTGGGCACCACTTCTGGCTGTGGCAGATTTATTCTAAGCAAAGCATCTCCGTGTGTGATGGAGATTCAGGGTTAAATGCTCTGAACTCCAGGTTCAGAGAAAGGAGAGGACTTTTTCTCCCCACAAATGCAAACAAAAGTCTGGTTCTGACTGGTCGGTATCACTTGTGTATCAATGAGCAAATTGCTGCAGCCAGAGGGTTGGGATATTTTGATGGGCTTAAGGTGACACTTCTCTTTGCCTCTCTTCTTGGTTTGCATTATATTTAACAGGGGAGCAATATGCAAAATATACAAAGGCCATGTAGTCACCCTGAGAGATGAACTTAACTGAAAATCCCTTTTAAGGTTATCTCTCAGGGCAGGCACATGGATTTTCTATAGAAAAGTCACCATGGACCCCACCAGGGAAAAAATCTTGGGAGGAAAGTTTGACCTGGACTCAACAGTAGGACGTGGAGGTTGGTGGCTAAGATTTAGAAGGTCCTCTGAACTTCAGGATGATTTGGAGACAATGGCTGAGCCAGTGGGTATGAACTAATAGCTGTACATTAGAACCTGCAGTGGATTGCATTGTGTCTTCCATCAAATTCTGTAAAGTTCTAATACCCAGTACTTCAGAATGTGACCTTATTAGAAAATAAGGTCATTTCCGTTAAGATGAGGTCATACGAGAGTAGGGTACCCCCTAATTCAATATGAGTGGCGTCCTTATAAAAAGAAGAAATTTAGAAATGGATACACACATAGAGAGACTTTATACATGTGAAGACTGGAGTTATGCAGTCACAAGCCAGAGAACTACCAGGCCGGGAATTGACTTTTCCTTAGAGCCTTCAGAGGGAGCACGGCTCTGCCAGCCCCTTGTTTCCAGACTTCTGACCTTCATAACTGTGGAGCAAATGTACTTCTAAGCCACCCAGTTTTATGGCAGCCCCAAGAAAGTAAAGCCAAAGTTGGGGCACCTCTGTGATCTGTGAGAGACAGATTTAGAATCAGTGCGTATCACTGCATCAGGGGATAAAGGTCCTGGGATCTATGCCGGATTGGTGCTTAACAGATACACCATGAGACAGTAAGAAAATCGATGGTAACTCTGGGCTGACCATCTCCATTTGGTGTTTGAAAAATGGATAGCTTCTTTTATGATTCATTAAGGGGAAAGGTTATAATATAGGATTATAGTACTAACTGGAAAAATGCATTTCCTTATTCATCAAATAATTTTTGAATATCTAATATGAAGCAAACACCGTTCTAGGTCCTGAGAATATAGTATTGAACAAGATCTATGAGGTTCCTGCTCCAGTGGTGCTTAAGGGATGGAACCCTATTTCCCAGTAAGCTGTAAGCTAGGTGGTAAGTTACCTGGGTTCCTCCAGCTTCATATAGATGATGGACCAAGAGAATTGTAATAATCTAGCAAGCTTACTCATAAGACCTCAATCATAGTGGTATGTGTTTGAACTGAAATCTGACTTGAAAAAAATATGAACACTGTAGAGACTGTGAAGAACAATATTGGCTGTTGATGAATGTATGTACATAGAGCTCAGATTTTGGCAAAACAATGTTTGGCACAAGATGATCATGCAAGAACCTTTTTGAGCGTGATATTGGGAATTTTACTCCTTTGGCAGAAACCAAACCAAAATGCACTAACATTATAGCAACATTTACATAGAAAAGAAACATTAATACCACGTATTACTATATATCACTTAGGGGTTGAAATACAAAAACAGAAGATTAAAGTTATAGTAGATTGATGACTAAAATACTTTTGAATAAGGTAATATGTACATACTAAATATTGTTTCATTGTTTTAGATAAACAATTCCTGAGGTAAGGAAGTCTTATAATGCAGATGAGTATGTTTGGATTTGTGAATTACCAAAGTGTAAAAATTTATATATTTGAACATTTGGGGAATTTTGTCCAGTAGATGATAGAACTAATAATATGATGTTTTGATATTCTCTCTTTTTTTTTTTTTTTTGTGATACGCGGGCCTCTCACTGTTGTGGCCTCTCCCGTTGCGGAGCACAGGCTCCGGACGCGCAGGCTCAGCGGCCATGGCCCACAGGCCCAGCCTCTCCGCGGCATGTGGGATCTTCCCAGACTGGGGCACGAACCCGTGTCCCCTGCATTGGCAAGCGGACTCTCAACCACTGCGCCACCAGGGAAGCCCTGATATTCCCTTTATTGCTTCAAGTTCAGTGATGCACTAGAAAGACTTGTCAGACTCAACAGCAGGTCATACTCATGGATAAGGTTTATTACAGCAATGAATACAGAGCCAAAACAGCAGGAAAAGAAATGCTGCATCGGTGGAATACAATTAAGCAAGGAGGGACTTCTGAGTCTTTCCTCATCTAAGACCACACAGGATGTGCTTCCTCTCTGGCAGAGAACTGTAGTCACACCCGTGCAGAGTCTATGCCCAGGAAAGACTGTTCAAGTCTCAGGGTCTGAGGCTTTCATGGGGTGCTGATCACATAGGCACATCCTGCTACTCAACCAGCCATGGAAACTGAAACTCAGGACCCCAACAGTGAAAACAGGCACACCTTATCAACCTTGATGTTTGTTCAAGGCAACCTGACAAGCTGGTACAGGATGATCCATTACTCCAGATGAAAACAACGAAAGCGTCAATCACTAGCATAAAGAACATCCCACATCCCGAGGGCCGCATTCCAAGGGGTTGGCCAAGGGTCAATCATGGTTCCAGGTTCCCTTGGAGGCACGCAAAGAGTAAGCAGCCAGATCTGTGTTAACTTGTTTCTCATATGTAGATATATATATATATATATATATATATATATATATATATATATATATATATATAAAGCCAGAAGGGTAAATTAAAAAAACAACAAATTTCAGTATAAGATCTCTTTAAAATTATTAATTGTAGGCTATAATGAAATGATGGCCTGTATGTAAAAACACTTAACAGACATACATTTGAAAACTTTATGTAAAACACAATTGGAAAATCAACACCAAAACTCAAATAGTGGCACTATGCAACGATCTTTTAGAAATTACTGATCCATTAATAGATTCTAGAATGCAAGCAAAAATAATGTTTGAAAAAATGTTATTGAATTTATTTTATCTGTTTTAATTTTATATGATATTTTAAGTGAAATTAGTGTTACAAGTAAAAGAAGGCAAGAGAGAAAATTCAGTGTAATAAAGACCTTGAAATCATCAAAGGCACTAAGAAAGTTTTTGAAGAAAAATAAATAAATTGTGTTCATGAAAAATGAATGATACTAAATAAATGATATAGTGCATTGATATTAATGCCAACTTCACATAGAAAACACTAGAAATACTAAGATTTATCTCAACTGTAACTCACAAGGTCCGTCCCATCTATGAGCCAATACTAAATTTCAAAATCAATTCTTTTCTTATATTGAATATAACAGCACTATTTTTAAAAGAAATTGGTCACGTAATCAAAAGAATGTCATGACTTTATTGATGTCCAATGACCAAAGTAATTTGCAGTACTACTCTATCTATGTAAAGACTTCCAGTTTAAATGGAATACTGATCATACTAAGGAAGGTGCTATCGATAGGCAGCCATATATACTTTTTTCCCTAAAATCTATTTTAAGTCCTGCAACAAAGCAAAAAAAAATGTAATTGAGTTATATTTGACATACATTATATAAGCTTAAGATGTACAACATATTGGTTTGATGCATTTATATTGCCTAACACAGAAAAATTTTAAGGGATAATTTTCTGGATGCATTTCTGAAAACTTTCTTTTGTTATTACAGAATATGTGTAACTTCGCCAAAATTGGTCAGCAGTGAAAAATGTGGCTCCTCAAAATTAAAATTTATTAAAAATGACATAACGTCTACAATGTCACATGAATGTCCAATCTAGTAACATTTTTTGTATGAGAAAGATATTGGAGCAAATAAACATTGACGTTATGAAAAAGAATCTCCTTTTTATGAAAGGAATACATGTGAAAAATTTACAACAAATCATTATATTCTAGTGGGACTTTGAGTCCCTCCTTACTGTAAATAAAATTTAAATTTTATGTTAATTGGCTTTATTTGCATAAGTTATACAGAATGACTTCATGGTTTTTTGTGTTTATTATCATCCCTTCCTCTACCCTCTGGTCCTCGCCTCCTATGCCCGTAACCATGGCAGCTCCAACTTAATTCTTTGATTGGCCTAATCTTTCAAACTAAACAGGGTAGGGTTTTCTTCAGCAAAATTCCTAGAAAATAAAGAAGTTCAAGAGTAGTTTTGTGTTTGTTGAGAGCTGGGGGACAGTGCAGAAGAATATATCCCCTGGGAATCAGAGCCTTGACTTTTTTCCAAAAAGCAGCAATAGGGGTAGAAAAGTGTTGTTTCTTCTTTTCATTCTGTTATAAAGAGCACCGCTGATTATCATGGAACCAAAATATTTAGCTTCTCTCCCTACCAAAGTGCCAAAACAGCAGAAAAGATATAAGAATATGGTAAAGAAAGGGTACTATCAATGGAACAGAAATTTCCTAAAAGATAGAAAGCAGATGGGCTTATATTGATAAAGTGCTTAGTGAAGAGAAGCCACAGACCAAAACAGATGTAGCTGTGAGAGAGGGCATTTGCAAAGATTGGAGCTGATTTTCCTAATAGTGCCCTGGGAGAAACTCCAGCTCCCAGCCTCTCTGGACAGCATTAGGTACAGCAAAGGTCATGGAAGAACCCAGCACTGGGTAGTCACCTCAGCTCACTCCCCCTCTACCCTGAGAAACTGAATATGTATGTGACTGGGTCACAGATATTGTAACATGGAAGCATCCTCCACCTTCATTCCCATGACCTTCTGAGGAGGACTCTGAGGGGTCCACTGCCCTCTTGGGCCTTTTTTTTTGTTTTTTTGCGGTGCGCGGGCCTCTCACTGTTGCGGCCTCTCCCGTTGCGGAGCACAGGCTCCGGACGCGCAGGCTCAGCGGCCACGGCTCACGGGCCCAGCTGCTCCGCGGCATGTGGGATCTTCCCGGACCGGGGCACGAACCTGTGTCCCCTGCATCGGCAGGCGGACTCTCAACCACTGCGCCACCAGGGAAGCCCTCTTGGGCCTTTTTGATATTGATCAGGGTAACGGACAAGGAGAAGATTTGGCAGGAGCTGAACAAAGAGAGGCAATTTTACGTTGGAAAGGGTATGAGCCTACAGAATAAATCTTAAAGTGAAGAAAAGGGACAAGATGGGAGAAAAGAAGCCATGTGGCAATGTCACAGTGGCCCTCAGTGAATTTCCAATCTGAGACTGCACGGAATGCTCAGCTGTTTGCCTTCTGTAATAATGTCCATATCCTAGAAGCTGCTCTTAGTAAGTAGAGGCTGCATTTCCCAAAGCATTACGTATTTTTTGTTTGTTTATAGTTATTGTCTTCAAATTTTGTCACCATAATAAATTGGGTTCATAGAAAAATGTAAGAATTCAAGATAAAACTACTGCTTATTTAAAAAAGAGGCAGTAGGGCTTCCCTGGTGGCGCAGTGGTTGAGAGTCCGCCTGCTGATGCGGGCGACACGGGTTCGTGCCCCGGTCCGGGAAGATCCCACATGCCAGGGAGCGGCTGGGCCCATGAGCCATGGCCGCTGAGCCTGCACGTTCGGAGCCTGTGCTCCGCAATGGGAGAGGCCGCAACAGTGAGAGGCCCGCATACCGCAAAAAAATAAAATAAAATAAAAATAAAAAAGAGGCAGTAACCTGAATGATTCTCAATCAAATATATTTTATGACTTTGAATAATTTCAAGAGATGGAAATTAAAACTTCAGTAAAGACTTTCCATTATGTTCTCCTATTGTGGGGTTATTGAAACAAGCAAACACATAAATGGGAACTATCTTAAAAATCAGGAATGTTCCTAGAAAATAACTGAGAAGTTTTTATTCAGAGTTGCCTTAAGAAGGAAATAATAAGAGCTAATTTTCACTGAGCACATATTACGTTCTAGGCACTGTTCTCAGAACATCCATTTTATAGATGAGAAAGAAAAGACCCAGAGAGCTTAAGTCACTTGCCAAGCTCACACAGGTAGGAAAGAGCTCAGCCAGCATTCTTAGTCACCACACCAAATTGTGAACTTTCCTCAGGAAGAAAAAGAAACCTTCTCCTTCCATGCAACTCGAATGAAATTCAAAAAACAAACCAAAGCCAAAGCAAAAACAGCCTTCGCCATTCATCAACCAAAATTTCATTTTGTAAGATACAGTATAAACTTTACCAATAGATGGCCATATTGGCTCGAAAAAGTCTGTCCAGCACACTGCAAATGATCCTTGCAGAAAATTCTGGCACTGAAGCAATAAGCAGCTTTTTATAGCTTTTTCAAATAGGATTTTTGCTGTTGTTTACATAGAAATACTGTTGCTTTATTGTTTTATGATTTTTCTCTGACTTTCAAACATTAAATTTAGACTTAGAGCAAAGGAAAATTCTAGAAACCTTAAATCCACATGTTTTCTGAAGTAGCACTTTGAAATCAGAGAGAAACAGTGCAGGCATGAAAATAGAAATTTAGTATGTTTATATGTCATTTCAAAAACTTAAATATTAATTTTTATCTTATTTACTTGAAAGGAAAAGCAAAACACATTTTCCCCAGAACTGAAGAAACTATAAAGTCATAGGTTTGAAAAGCTAGAGGATAATTAAATTTTAAATCCCTTCATTATTGCAGATTTACTGAGGTGAGGCACCATAATATAAATAAAATTATTTAATAGAATATCACTTAAATCACTTGTCTTACGTGAATATTGTTTATAAATATTTACTTGCCTGATTTTCCAGCCGTACTTGATTTTATTCAACCTACGTTTTCTACTAATAGTAGTTAAAATCACTTTGTATGGAACAAATCTCAACATTGCTATAAATGCTGAATATTTCAGGGAGCTACTGCACCAAAATTAAAGGAAACTTCTCCAAGCAGCCTTGTCTTAGGGCTCAAATACTAATTTATATGGAATTACCTGCTGTTAATGCCTGTCACGATTTTTAAAAACATGAACAAGTTTAGACAGGGAATATCTCCTTTGACATCGGAGTAAATTTATTTTTTTAGCCCATTGTACCTATTCTGAGGTTAATCGTTCTGGGGTTTTCATTACCTGTCTTGGTACCACCATATAATAAACTTGTACAGTGACTTGTCAGTTTCTCACACAGATGATAGGAACCAGTGTTCTACCATCAAGGAACTTATATTAGGAATGGTTTATAATAAAAGCTAATATTTAAATTAACCGTAAGACATACCTGTTGTTATTGTGGCTTTATACTGACTGCTTTAAGTGATACTCTAATCTTCATAATAAACTTATGAAATGGGTAGTAATTTACATCACGTGAATAGTGAATTGGCTTGATATCAGAAGAGCAGAATATTTTGACCTTGGACATGGGTAGGAAACTCCTTCCGCAGTTGCCAAGAAATGCCAATTGGATAATTAGGGATTGTTTACGGTTTAGATCAAACTGATTTTATCCATTGAAGAAAATTCATTGAACAACTACTATATGCTGATACTATGCTATAAATTAGTTAAGAAACGTGAAATTAGTCTCTGCCCACAAGGAACATACATTCTGGTTATATCACTGTATCCATTTTTAATCCCTCATTTAAATGGCACCTACCGAGGAGCCTCTGACCTCTCTCTGCTTCTCAATAAATTTCTTAGGAAAAGAGAAGTATATGGGGAAAGAAAGAAATACATGAAAGCTCGCAATGCTGAAACTTGAGATTCGAAGAGAAATTTTCTTAACTCTAATGGATAACCTGGGTGGAAAGGCCTAGCCCTTACTGTGACACGGGGAACTGCACAACCCTAACACCTTTCATACTATCAGCTCCTGGCCCAGAAATGCAAGGACCGAACTAAAAAGAAAACTAGGCATCTCTCCCTCCCCTCTGTGGCTGTTGCTTTTGTAGACTGCCAGATTGCCATTCCCACCTCTAGCCAACATGTCCATGCTTTTTTTAGTACCTTTCTCCTTATATTCATTTAGGGACAGCAACTTAAGGAAGACAATTGTACAAGAAGAAGGGAAGGCATTGAATCTGGGGATATGTCATTTCCATAACTAAAGTGTCTTAGAGAATGCCAGCTCTGGACGGAATCATTTTTTCATATTCTCTTTGTGTTCAGTGTCAGAAAACTGGTAGAAAGGACAGGATAAAATCCCATCAGTGCCACAGAACAAAGCCAGATGAATGTAATTTGTTAGCTGCTAGAATTGGGGCTAGGAGCTGAGGATACTAACCTATTAAAAGTTACAAATTTAAAGAGAAAATTTAGCTAGCATCCAATTGTCAGAAAGTAAAACTAAGGGCATCCATCCACCCAATTTGGTAGAGTCTAGATACGTATAGTTATCCCCATCGACTAAGAATATGCAAGTAAACAAATGAGAAAGCGTGGTTTATCCATTAGCTAGTATTGCATAACAACCACAAAATCTTAGTGCCATGCAACAATTAATATTTATTGCCATGGTTCTGTAGATCAGCTACGGATTGCTGATCTAGACTGGACTCAACTGGATATATCCCTTCATAAAGGTGAATACTTTTTAACAATAATCTAACCTATTATACACACAAACAAAAAAGTATAGAGATTTTGAAAATGTATTACAGAACAAGAGACTCGAAAAAAGAGACTTATGGTGTTGAAAATTTTAAAAAGAGGAAACCTATAAAAATAATTGATTATAGAACCTTGAAGAAAAACTGTGAGAACTGTTAGAAATTTTCAGTAAGATTCAGAATGGCATGGCCTATATGAAATAAGACCAGAAAGTTATGAGAGAAAAGGCTAACATTGAAAAGAAAAACAGCACACTGAGACAACAAAAGTAGAAAGATAGTGAAACATTTTATATATATATATATTTTTTTGGCCACACTGCACGGCACACAGAACTTCCCTGACCAGGGATCAAACCTGTGCCTCCCTGCAGTGGAAGCCGAAATCTTAACCACTGGACCACCAGGGAAGTCTGTGTAACACTTTCAATGAGCTTAAAAATGCAGAAACAGTTGAAAAATCCACATTTGAAGCGGACTTGTTATTGGATAAAATCCAACCAGTGACGTGTAGAAGCCTTTTTACCATGTTGGCAAGGTATTAGAAAATAGACAGTCATGCTCTGAAATTAAGGTTTCCCTGGTGAGGGTTGGGAGCAGACACTAAAACAACTGAAACAAGCCATAATTATACATATTATTGGAAAAAAAAGTTCCCTGAGTTGCGTCACTGCCCTTTAGCCAAAGGCCACTAGGAACACAGGTTGTCGTTAAACAAGCTTGGTTTTATCAACTGGAAAAGACACACACCATGGGAAGAGGATGTGAGAAAAGACTTTACGATTTGGGCTTGTGTTAGGTGATTTTCAGGAGAGTTCAAGGAAGTCAGGGATTCCTCTGGGTTTGATGCTGCCAGAAAACAAGAATTATTCTATGTTTGGGTATTTATTCATTTCCTAGGGCTGCCATAACAAAGAACCACAAACTGGGTGCCTTAAATGAGAGAAATTTATGATCTCAGAGTTCTGGAGGCTGGAAGTTCAAGATCAAGGTGTTGGCAGGGCCATGAGTCCTCTGAAGGCACTGGGGAACGCTCTGTTCATAGCTCTCTCCTGGATTCTAGGTAGTTCCTTGGTTTGTGGTAGCATAATACCAAACTTTACGTGATGTTCTCCCTGTGCGCTTATCTGTGTCTTAATTTCCAGTGCCTAAAAGGAAACCAGTCACATTGAATTAGGGGCTCATCCTACCTCATCATGATCCCATCTCAACTTAACTCTCTCCAGGTACAATGACCACTTTTCTAAACAAGGTCACATTCTGAGGTACTGGGGGCTAGGACTTGAAAAACAGGTATCTTAGTGAATCTTATCCAGAAAGAGAGACTAGAACAAGGCTGTAATTAGTAAAGAAGCAGCAGTCACTTCTACAAGCCAGGATAGGGGGATGTTTGGTCATTTTTTTTGTGGTTTGGAGAACATTTACATTTTTTGTCAGTGCTCAGGCATGATTACTTTGTGAACTTGTTTTTGTCCTGATCCATCATGGTCACAGATGGCCTTGTTTGGTGTTGATGTTCTGTGACACTGTGTTTGTTCAACAGAAAAAGACAAAACTTAGCTCTGAGTGCTAGCAAAACCAAGACCTAATTGATAGTGCCAAGCCAGCTCCCTGCTACCAGGGGCTGCTTTTCTCACTTTCAGTCTACAGTTTTGGTGAAGGGCAGATGAAATTAGGTCACAGGACATTAACTCATGATTTCCAGATCTTCACCATGGCTGAAATTTTGCTGATTAGGGGGTTTTCCAGAGAACAGAGTCCCTATTTCTGTCTTTGAACTATTTAAGACTTCAAACTTAGCTCTTATATAACTCTCCTTGACGTGGAGTTCTTTTTCATTCCTCCCCAAAAATGCCAATTTTACCCTAGCTTAAGAATTGCCAGTAGAAAGACAAACTAGAAAATGCACTTTCAAAAATATCAAGTAGGGCTTCCCTGGTAGCGCAGTGGTTGAGAGTCCGCCTGCCGATGCAGGGGACACGGGTTCGTGCCCCGGTCCGGGAAGATACCACATGCCGCGGAGCGGCTGGGCTAGTGAGCCATGGCCGCTGAGCCTGCGCGTCCGGAGCCTGTGCTCCGCAACGGGAGAGGCCACAACAGTGAGAGGCCTGCGTACAGCAAAAAAAAAATAAAATAAAAAATAATGAAGTAGTCAATCCCTGTGTTTTACATAGAGAGAAAAGCTGACTCCATTCTATGGAAAGTCAAGGGCAGAGAGCTATGCTCACATGTCCCTTGGAAATATGGAGCTTTCAAAGTTCCATATATTTTTATTGCATTAAAGAAGTTCTGAATTACTGTGAGAATTGCTTCTAGTGTTTCATCAAGGGTAAAGGGGTAGATGCTGGGTTTGGTCATTGTTGAGAAACTTTTAAGTCAAAACTGTGCAAAGCTCCAAATTTATCAGTAGCCAAAGGATATACAAATCTGTTTGAAATCAGGATTGGGAGAATGAGTTTTATTTTATTACTAAGTGCTGAATCTGCTGCCTTATCATGTTCCAGCTATAGGTTGGATAAAAATATAATTTCAGACAGACATTCTCCAGTTTGATCATGAGATTTATCAATAAGGAACAATTTATGAACAATGGCAACATTTGGGATTAAAGGACATTCATAATTAAGACTTTGTTTCTAGAGTAAATGTCATTGTTTTGTTAAGATTTAGTGTTCCCTTAAAATATGTAACTAGGGTAAACTCTGAAAATCAGTTCCCAGGCTTCTTCACTTATGTTGTATTCCTTTCACGTTCTTGCTGATTAAGGACCTTGTACCACTTTAGTAAAATGTAAAATGATGGCTTGCCTCTTTTATACCACCGGCTTCCTCTGATCCCTCCTCTCCAACCCTCTAAGGAAGTTCTGTAAAGGAGTTTCCAAAAGCCAAACCCCTTTTCAATCTTCTATTATGTATGTCTGTGGCAAGATGTCAAAGCAAGATTCTGTAAATTCTACCCTTAGTCACTCCCCTTTCCTTGCAGGAAAAACTTTTCATCAGCAATTGGTATATGATTCCAAAACTGATAGATTCATCTTACCATTGAGCTGAATTAAATACAGTAGCAATGGTTAATATTCTGCAGTAAAAGTTTTAAAATCTTAACATAATCTAATCCTTAAAATAAGCAGCTTTGTTCTCTAAGGTAATGCTGAGTAGTGTGTGATGCAGCTGAAAGAACATGTCCTTGGCTCAAATTAGGCTTTCATCCTTTACGGCCCCTATGGCCTTAGATAATTTTTCAGATACTCAATTTCCTCATCTATAAAATGGGAATAAAAAGATAGTTTGTGAGGATCCAATGAGAGAGTGGATTCCAGACATCAAATATTCCATTTTAGGTTTCTGCTTTTCTTTTTCTTCTTCCTTTAAATAAGTGTGGATTGGTTGTACTAATCCTATAACAGAATACACTTAAATAGCTCCCATTGTACTAGGCACAGTGAAGTATACATATTTCATTTAAGTAGTCAAAGATCGTATAAAGGAAGGGGATGGAAAGGCCCTTGGATTCTGCTCTCTCGTCTTTCTGCCTTACCTTTCCTATGTTCTCATTCCTTCCTTTTTCAGCCTGAGCCTCCTTCTATTCTGTCTCGAAGGATGTCCTGTGGAGCCCTTGCGTTCTTGGCAGTCAGCCCATCCTCTGCTGGAGTGTTTTTTTTTTTAGCATCTTTATTGGAGTATAATTGCTTTACAATGGTGTGTTAGTTTCTGCTTTATAACAAAGTGAATCAGTTATACATATATGTATGTCCCCATATCTCTTCCCCTATTTCTTCTTGTGTCTCCCTCCCTATCCCACCCCTCTAGGTGGTCACAAAGCACCGAGCTGATCTCCCTGTGCTATGCGGCTGCTTCCCACTAGCTATCTATTTTATGTTTGGTAGTGTATATATGTCCATGCCACTCTCTCACTTTGTCACAGCTTACCCTTCCGCCTCCCCATATCCTCAAGTCCATGCTCTAGTAGGTCTGTGTCTTTATTCCCATCTTACCCCTAGGTTCTTCATGACCTTTTTTTTTTTCTTAGATTCCATCTATATGTGTTAGCATACGGTATTTGTTTTTCTCTTTCTGCCTTACTTCACTCTGTATGACAGACTCTAGGTCCATCCACCTCACTACAAATAACTCAATTTTGTTTCTTTTTATGGCTGAGTAATATGGACCAGCACATCTTTTTTAAATAGGGTGGACCATAATTAAGTTACCCTGTTTTTATTTCAAAGGGAGAAAAAAATATATTTTTAAAGCAACAGCTATCTATTATCACCAACATTCCTGTTTTTGAAAGGATATTTTAAAGATTTTCTTTTCTTTTAATGTGGACCATTTTTTAAAGTTTTTATTGAATTTGTTACAATATTGCTTCTGTTTTATGTTTTGTTTTTTTGATGAGGCATGTGGGATCTTAACTCCCCGACTGGGGATCGAACCCGTACCCCCTGCATTGGAAGACAAAGTTTTAACCACTGGACTGCCAAGGAAGTCCCTTTAAAGGATATTTTAATACCAAAAATATTTAGAAGAGCATAATCTCAGAATAAAGGAAAGCCCTTTAAACTGAGTGACTTTACCTTCATGAAAAACTCTCTGGATGTTTTTTATTTTTCTCATTTTGTTTCAGTCTGGTAAAAATGTGGGTCCAGGGGCTTCTCTGGAGGCACAGTGGTTAAGAATCTGCCTGCCAATGCAGGGGACACAGGTTCGATCCCTGCTCCGGGAAGATCCCACATGCTACGGAGCAACTAAGCCCGTGGGCCACAACTACTAGAGCCCACGCAACTGGAGCCCATGCTCTGCAACAAAGAGAAGCCACCGCAATGAGAAGCCTGTGTACCACAACGAAGAGTAGCCTCCGCTTTCTGCAACTAGAGAAAGACCACAAGCAGCAATGAAGACCCAATGCAGCCAAAAATAAATAAATAAATAATTTAAAAAAATATATATATATATATATGGGTCCAGAGGCTGGCTTTTAAAATTCCCTCCATTTTTTTTTTTCTTTCTGTCTTCTCCTTCACTTTATTTTTTCTTTCTTCCCCCCTTATCAAAATATAACTGCCTTGGGCTTCCCTGGTGGCACAGTGGTTGAGAGTCCGCCTGCCGATGCAGGGGACACGGGTTCGTGCCCCGGTCCGGGAAGATCCCACATGCGGTGGAGCGGCTGGGCCCGTGAGCCATGGCCGCTGAGCCTGCGCGTCCGGAGCCTGTGCTCCGCAACGGGAGAGGCCACAACAGTGAGAGGCCCGCGTACCGCAAAAAAAGAAAAAAAAAAAGATGTCATTAAGAACCCACATCTCTCCTCTGTTATTCTAGCTGCGTAAATCTGACACCCCTTCACGTTCACGAGATTGTGGCAAATGCTATCTGGGTGACCGGTTTCTTCATCCACATCCCGGGAGAAAGCCTGTCCACAGTTGTGTTTATCATTATAGTTGGATGCTGGCCTTCTTGGCAGCAGAACTATTTTGAAAGTCATATCGAGTCAGACATATCTTTCATCAGGCAGCTGCCTGTGCCACCAAAAGACCCATTTTGAGGAAGAACGTTAAGGATTAACTATTTTGTTACTGGCCAGAGTCCCATCTTTCCAAAAAAAGACTTCTTTCTGACATGGTACAATGCCTGAGTTCCTGTGCTAAACTTCCAGTGACGTGTTCAGGGAAGGAAAAGTTAAACTTTATGTTATCTTTCTTCTCTTTTATCAATGATGAATTTTAAACCAATCCACCAAAAATGCCTATTATTTAAATTGCAAATGCTGTTTTAACAAGAAGAGGAGAATAAATTTTGGAATATTTATTTGCATTTTATTCTTAATTCCGTAAGAAACCTGAGGAATGAGAGTTGCTTTTCCTCCTCTCACATCCTAAGAAGCTAAATTCCATGTGCTCCATGGCTTCTGGGATATTTTTATTGCAGAACAGAAGGTGGAAGTCACTCAGCATAAGCCCTTCCCTGCCTCACCAGGCCTTCTGTTCTGGAAGCCCATTGAGAGTGGAGGAGCCATGATTGGTCAGACAAGGATGCTGGGGTTTTAGTTTGGGGTCCATGATGGGTGGGTGCCTTGAGCCCCAAGAGGATAAGACCTCCCTTATAAAGTAGCTCAAAACTGGTAGAGGAATTGAATACTGATGCAATGGGGAGTCCACTTATTCTTTTTCTTGATGATTCCTCCCATATGGAGAGACCTCCACAGGCATCAAACACCTGACCTCTCTTCATCCATAACTCTCAATCCCCCAAGGGAGGAGAAGCAACCACTCTGATGAATGAGTTAGGAGAAGGAATTAGACCTGCACATCCCAGGTCTTCTCCATTTTTCTTTGCTCTGTTCTACTGTCAGTTTTCCAGGATGTGCCCCAGTGCCTACAGCAGCCTTGGCTGGGTGGGTGAACCAGTCTAATTAGATGGGTGAATGAGTTTAGATCTGGAGTTTTAGTATTAGCAAACCATTTGGCCATTTTCCCCAACATAGTTTTATCAGTATCTAAAGTGGTATTTTTATCTCCATCTGTACTATTCCTACATCAATTTCTCAGTTGGTCCTGAACTTAAGCAAGGGGCAAAAGGGGATGCTGTGTATTAACCCCTCAGACACCAACAGCTAAGAGTCATGACCTTGGACACCTAGGTCACAGAACTTCTTGTCCACTTTGAATAGCCATTCATTCATTTATTCAACAAACATTAACTGACTACCCACCATGTGCTAGGCACAGTTCTCAGCAGTGGGAATGTAACAGGTGGGTGTCTCAACCATCGCAATGATGTGGTGAAGACTAGAAGTTTTTCTATGTTGACTCACCATGTGAGTCTTCAGATCCTCAATGACACACCCCTCCCCAACATGGCTGATGTATTTAATTTAGAACAAATAATATAATCTTTCTCACATGTAAGTACTGTAGGTCATATTCATAACTGCTCCTAATAATTTGTTTATTTTGAAAGGGTAGCTGTTACTGAGAGATTTGGAGGGTAGGATAGGAAGGGGAAAGCTAGGGCCTTCCCTCAAACTGTATAACAGCTACATGGACAGTGTAAACGTTGATCATGTTTTTGCACAAAACTACTCTATTACTTCGGGAAAAAAATCCAAAACTCAAGTAAATTAGGTTCAAAGAGAGGAAGGTCAAATGTTAAAAAAAAATAATAAAATAAAAGGCTAAATGTAGCATTCTGTTCTCTCCATACAAAAATTGTTAAAAGTGTTGTACAGAGAAAGAAATCCAAACATGCCAGTTTAATGGTTGTCAGATTTAATGCAATCTCTAAATAGCTGGATGGGCAAAATATCATATTTCTGAGGAGTGAATATTAGTTAATATGACAGAATAAAAACAAAAGATTTATCTTCCTCAAGACCTTTGAAAAATGCATTGCAGTCCCTATTCCTTACTTATTTCAGAAACTCCAAGGAAAAAGATTTGAAGACCCTAAAATCATACAGATTATTCTTATTGTCACTTCTAATTCTTATCTTTGACTAGGGCAAAATGCCAAAAACATTTAAAATTTTTCCATTCTCTTCTCATTCACCGTAATGTTTGCCAAACCCAAAAGGGGAGTGTGAGAAATAGCTTTAGTTAAGATTTTTTTTTAATATGTGGGGGGAAAAAAAGACATATGACTATGCCAGTTCCTACGATGCTCTAATCACAGAATGTTGGGTTTAATTTGCATAATAGTTGTTGCAAAACTTGTTCCTTGGCAAGTAGCTCTGGCTCTCATCAATGTCATGCAGTGGGCAAACACTCTTCTGGTCCAACTTTCTTATGGCCTGGGCCCCACTCCACCCCTATTCCACTGTGATCTATTTCCCTTCTAGGAAATTCCAAATTTAGGGTTAGTGGATCTCCCCAAGCAAATTTCGATTTTAAGGATATGCAAATAAGAAATCCAGATGAGCAGCATGAGCTAGGAGAAGATTTCTAGGTAATTCTATATCTGTGTCTGTATATATGAGACCACACTGCGCCATATTTGTTTGTTTGCACATCTGACTCTCCCACTGGACTGAAAATTGTGCAGCACAGTCTCCTTCTTATTCACATTTGTAACCCTTGTCCCTAGCTCAGGTCATAGTATGCAGTAGGTAAGCAATTTATTTTTGATGAATTAATAATGAATGAATGTTTTCACATTTGGACACTTTGACAATATATGTTCTGTCTTTATACATATCAATGGCTACCTCTAATTCCAATTACATCTTTCCTCAAAAAGTACTTTTGAAAGTTGGATCTGAGTAAGCAAAATGGAAATGTAACTTCCATGGAGTGTAAGCAGAAAACAACAACTTTATTCTTCCTCTTCATTGCCTTTCAAACCTGCCCTGGGGAGGTATTTCTTCTCTGCCTATTGAATAAAATTTAAGGCAGATCCTAAGAATCTTGTAATAACTCTCAGAAAATTTTAAAAAAGAAAATAAAAAAAGAAGACCTCTAGTTACTTCTAATTATAGTAACAACTTTATATGAATATCCATATTTTGGGTTCCCTGTATAGTAAGAAGTCCAGACTTATTAAGTGTAGGCTTCTTTTTTACCAGCTCAGGCTGCCCTTGCGCTGGAAACTTGCAGAGGAAAAGAGGGGCGTGGTCAGTTTCCTCTCTCTTTCTTTGAGCTTCTTTCTCCTCTCTACCAGCAGATCTGGGGCTCTACCTGAGGATGGGTAATGGAGGGTCCAAGCTGACTTTTCTCTTTGAGCACACCTGAGGGTTCTCCAGAGGCCCCTCATGAGACTCCACATTGCCCTGAAATGGGTAATGCATTCCCTAACTGGACAGTTGTAAAAACACCTACCCTCAGCACCAGATCCGGTGGGCTTCCCTTGCCGTGATACGGACAGGATTACCTCACTGGGCTGCTCTCTTATGTAGGGCTCCTTCCGGATGGATTTAGTTACAATCCTCACTGTCTACTTGGTTCACAAAGCATCCTTGAGTACACACCACCTCTCCCCACCACAGTCTTCTTTCCTTTCCCTCTCTTCACACGTGTCTTCAGCTTAGCCTTTAAGCTTTGTTTTCTTATGTATGACCCAAACATGTTCCCAAACACTAAGAAACGCTCATTAAGTTTTCCAGATGTGTCTCTGAAGCCCTTCTCACTAGGCTTGAGTAAAGAGGAAGTAGCCCTCTCCTTTCTATATGTCTGGCGTCGGGGGAAGAAAAGAGGCTGTCTGACAGCATTTTTTTTCAAAGGAACTACCTCTTCAACCTTAACCTCTTACATCCTATGGTGGATGTTAAGATGGGAGGGTCACAGAAACAGATTTTGATCACCTTCCTTGCTAGCCCCACGCAGGAAGTGCAGCACCTCACTTAGGAATGTGGGAACATTTGCTACCTATTATTTTCAACTCAACCTTTTCAGACTGTAGTCAAAATTGAGAGCAGGACTTCCCCTGGTGGCGCAGTGGTTAAGAATCCGCCTGCCAATGCAGGGGACACAGGTTCGAGCCCTGGTCCGGGAAGATCCCACATGCCACAGAGAGCAACTAAGCCTGTGCGCCACAACTACTGAGCCTGTACTCTAGAGCCCGCGAGCCACAACTGCTGAGCCCGCGTGCCTAGAGCCCATGCTCCGCAACAAGAGAAGCCACCACAATGAGAAGCCCATGCACCGCAACAAAGAGTAGCTCCCGCTCACCACAGGTAGAGAAAGCCCGTGTGCAGCAACGAAGACCCAACACAGCCAAAAATAAATAAATAAACTTATAATTTAAAAAATTAAAACAAAAAACATTGAGAGCAGAAGTGTCCCATGCATCCTATACAAACACAAAAAACAGAGTTCACAGTCACCTACTCTTTCAAACCCAGACTCTTTTTAAAATAAAGGGGTTAGGTTTCTGGTTCAAAATGTTAAGCGAGTATATGGGTTATGAATAAAGAAATACAGGAAGGAAAACAACAGGCAAAGAGATTTTGGCTGATTTCTGGAATACAGCAAGAAGACTGGGGATTGAATGACAAGCCATTCTGAACGCCCTCAGGAGAAGGCATCAGGAGAGGTAGCAGCTGTTCTTTGCAGGCTCCAGGGAGGCTAAGCTCAGTATCAGCGGGTCCAGGGCAGGAGCGGGAGGCATCCATTGGAAGGCTTTCCGCAGAACGTGGTACTGGCGGCCGCCTTCCCATCTGTTTTTCCTCACCTCACACTTAACAAGCCACTGGCCAATACTGTCTTTAACACTAGGGGGAAAAATACTGTCTTTAACACTAGGGGGGAAAAAGCACAGAGATGTGGTATCTAAAGAAAGGGATGACCTATCATACTGGGTTTAGGGCTCCAAGAGTGGACACTGGATCCTTAGAGTGAAGTTCTAGCCTTTTTGCCAACCAAATTAGCCAATGTATTTCCTACATGGCTTCCACCCAAAAGTGAACCCTATCATCAGTGCATGTGTGCGCATGCACACACAGACACACACACAGAGACGCACACACACATGCACACACAGACAGACACACAGAGACGCACACACACATACACACACCTCCTCTACAGCATGCTGGTTTCAGGAAGAGCCTTGTTGGGAGAACAGACCTACTCAGTGCTTTCAGAACCCATGCCAACCACTTCCATTAATCAGTCTAACCCTTCATATAGAAACAGGAAAGAACAAGCAAAGACCACCAGACCACAGCCAAAGGGATCTGGGCAGACCCCAGAGGCTGTCTGTGGTGGAAACAGGGAGGACCCCAGTCTCTCACATCTTGTAGAGAGGACTTCTTGATCTGGGGAGCAGCTGAACACATAGTGGGGCACCCCAGCAGGGACACCCTGATTCCTTTTGCTCTTGCTTCTTATAAAGTGAGCATGACAATGGTCTTGGATGTGAAAAATAAACATTTTGGCCTGGGGTACTGAGAAGTCTGAGCTTAGAACCTGGTTATTTAGGAACCTTCTGGGCAATGCTAGCTGTCCACATCTGGAGAATTTTAGGGGCTGCTAAGTGAGAAGTTGAGTTTGGGTACCAAGCTCCCACACCAGTGGAGGCAGGCGGAGCCCTTGATTACAGAGGAATCTTCAGGCTCTGCCCTGAGAAGAGTGAACCATCAGGCTCAGCCAGTTTGTTGCCAGGTAACCAAGCAGCTTCCCAAAATTAGTCATCAAAAGAGAAGGACCAAGAAGAATAAACAGAATGATTAATTCTGGAGAAATCACAGTTTACCCAGGGAAACAAAGAGAATTGAAAAAAAAAAAACTTTATTGTGCCCACCTCCCTCCCACAGTAACAGTACCCACCTACTCGCCTTCAGAGTAGAAGAGTTGAATTGTCAAAGCCAACTCACTTGAATCACAGATCTCATCTAGCACCAACCTTCACTAATAACTCAGAGACTACAGGCAAGAAGCAGGCACAGATGTGGCACTTCTTTTGGAAAAAGCCTCAATCTGTCAGACACAGCTTTTTAGAATGCTTCTTTCCCCCTCATTAGAATGAATTTTGTTTTCAGATTTCTGAACAAGGTATGTGGCATAGTTGCATGTTGTCCATTCCCCAACAGTCATGCTGCAAAACTCCATAAATTTTAAGCTTATTTACAGTAAGCAATCTTGACCTGACACATTTTCCTCCCTGGGATTCATTTTAAGTTTTGCTGAGATATACCCTCAATATTTTTTTTCAGGGGGTAAATGGTAGAACAACATCTGAGATATGCATTTCTGAGAATGCCTTTATTTTGCTTTCATGTTGGAGTAATGATGTGGGTTATTATATAGCTCTAGGTTGTCTTAATTGATCACCTTGACACCTGGCAGCTCTCTCTCTCTCTCTCTGTCTGACAGTAAATATCATTAACATATTTACCAGGAGGTCTGGTCAAGGTCAATCATGCCCCTCCCATACCCACTCCGTTGGGAATAGGCCACATTCCTGCTCCTAACATTTCCTTCCCAACCATCATCCTTCCTATTACTATAAACTATCTAGGCTCCCATCTAAGGCCAACCTTCTCACTGGTGCATCAGATCCTATGCTCTCTTATCTATTAAAGCTTATTACTCCCTTATCTATTAAAGGTTACTGTTGTCCTCTTTCTGTCCTGTATCACTTTATTTTTTGCTCTTCTCTATTGGATCACTACCACCAGCACACAAATGTGTAAGAACTTCCACGTCTTAAATAATCTCTCTCTCTTGATCCTGCATCCTTGTCCAACTACTGCCCCATTTTTTTTGTTTCTCTTAATAGAAAAACTCCTTGCAGAGTTGTCTATAGTTCCTGACTCTAGTCCCTCTCTTCCCATTCTCCTTTGAACCCATTCCCAATAGGCTTTATCCTCATTATTCTACCAAAACTGTTCTTGCCTAGGTCAGGATGATCACATGTTACTAAGTCCAGTGTGGGAATGATCAGTCCTCATTTTCCTTGACTCATTAGCAAAAAACCCCACAATGTGAACATAGTTGACCACTCTCCTCTCTGAAACACATCCCTCACAGGACATTCAGGTCATCACACTATTGTGACGTGCACATATCTACTTCACATCTCCTCTGTCATGGGCCTCTTATTCTCAGGAAGAACAGAAAAATAAAGAAGAGGAAATCTTCCAGAGCATAAATTAATGGAAAAAATATTTTAAAATAAAAACTGTGTGTGAGAGCTTCAGGGGATATGATTAAGAGACCTGGGATGCAGACTGACTCTAGGGTGCCTCCCTTCATGATCCCCTGTTCCTGGTGTTCACACTCTGCTATAATCTCCTCCCATTGCGTGTGGGCTGGACTTGTCAATTTCTTCTAGTGAATTGACTATGGTAAATGTGATGAAGTGCCACTTTTGTGACTACGTTACCTTATTCAAGACCTTTTCTTGCTAGAAGACTAGTGCTAGGGATTCTGTCTCCCCAGCTGGCTCTGAAAAAGAGAACAGCCGTACTGAAGGTCTGTGTGTGGCAAGTATCTGAGAGGGGCTTCCAGGATTTAAAGGTGGCCTTCAGTCAATAACCCCCAATAAGCCAGGGCTCTGAGTCCAACAGATGCAAGGAAATGAATTCTGCCAAATTTGGAAGCAGATCCTTCCCCAATCAAGCCTCCAGAGGAGACTGCAGCCCAGTTGACATGATTGCAGCCTTTCGAGATCATGAGCAGAGAATCCGGCGAAGCTGTGCCAGGCTTCTGTCCTATGGAAACAACTGGGATGGTGTATGTGTTTTGTTTTAAGTTGCTGTTTAAGCTGTGATAATTTGTCATGCAGCAGTAGATAACTAATACATGGTAGCTCAAATGAAAATCTGGTCAATGGGAGTTCCAGAAATAGAAAATAGAGAAAATAAAGGGGAGAAAATAATAAATGAAATAATACAAGAATATTTCTAAAATATAAAGAAAAATTTAATTATTTAGATTGAAAACTGTTGCAAGTGACAAGTAGGTAGGGAGAAAAAAGATTCATACCAAGATATAAAATTTCAAAATACCAGCGATAAATAAAAGAGCTTAAAAGATTTTAAGAGAGGGGAAGAAAAATACCACAGTCTCTCGAGAAGGAAAGAAAATCAAGTGGGCATCCTATTGCTGGATGCCTTCAAAATTCTTATTTTAACCTAGTTATATACTAACCCACACCATTACTCCAACATGAAGGCAAAACAAAAGTATTCTCAGACATGCCAAGCTCAGAAAGTTTTCTACTATTAACCTTTCTGAAAAAAAATATTGTGGATATACTTCAGGAAACCTTAAAATGAATCAAAAGGAGAAGGTATGAGGTCAAGAAAGAGGAGACAAACCCATGATGAAGATTATGCAGTGGACTGGGAAAACAACCTGTTCAAATTAAAACAAGAAGTCAAAGAAGGTCGGTGAATTCACCTTGGCAAATATCATTAAGAAGATAGATGACCTTAGTGAGAAGGTAAAGGCATACACTTCTTTTAGGAAAACACAAAGGCAATTACAAGGTAAAAAAACAAACATCTATAAGAAATTCAAGGTTCAAATATGAAGCAATCTAAAACGTGGTATAATTTTGAGCAATTGATAGAGTGTAAAACAATAAATTATTTGATTTTTAACATTTGGACATGTTTTTTTCTCCTAGTGTCACAGCTTTTAGTGACATATGAAAACATTTCTTTATGTATCCTGTCTTATTACTTCACTTAGTTTTATAGAGAATAATATATTCATAATCATCTTGTTGTAAATGTTGTATAGTGAATATCAGTTTTTAAAATCACTCTATATGTTACCAAGGCTGTTGCCCCAGAATCACACCCCTGCCCCTCCCTTGAATGGGAACCAATTACTCTTATCTAAGTTTCAGGAGGAAGCTGCAAGGAGAAAAAAACAAGAACTGGTTAGAAGTACTTAGGTCCAAGGTGGCAGAAGATTTAACTTCCATTAGACCTTGAGCCTCATTATATGCTCATTGTAACCCATTAGCATGCTAAAAGACACACCCACCAGCGCCCTGAGAGTTGACAATTGCCATGACAACAACTGAGAAAGCCCATACAAGGACTGAAAATGAGCACGGCTGCTTCAGTTCCAGGTCCAAACCACACCCCTGTTCTTGGATATGTCATGAATATTCCTCCTACTCTTTCCAAATCCTTTCTTTTTACCTTGACCCTCCTATACATCTGACGTCTCCGCCCAAATTGGGTTGAGAAGCTGATTTGTGAACTAGGTTTCTGCTTCTCCATTCTTTGGCCATTGAATGAACCTCGTGCTTTTCCAGTCTCAGCATTGGTTTCATTATTGGTGGCACGAATCCAATTGGAAAAAGAACCTCTCTGGCTGAGACAGAGGGTCTCAGCCTGGGCTAGAACCCCTGCATGGGTCCAGTCGACTAATTCCGTAACACATAGACAAATCATGAATACATTAATTAGAGCCGAAGACACTAGAAAACGTAGATGCGATAAATATTGAGAATGTAAAAATTCGTTTGGTTAGAAAAGTTGGGAGGTGCTCTAGGGAGAACTGGAGGCCTCTGGAAAAATCCAACAGGAGAACTAAAAATAACTGTAATGAATTGGGAGGAAAGAAGAGGGTTGAGGAGATTTGTGTAAGTGAAGGAGCCAGGGGGGACTGAAATGCATTCTGCACTCTGCTCACCCACCCTTGTGAGTGAGCGGGACAGCTTGAGGAGCTCTGTCTACTTTGCTCCAGGACTGGGTAAGGAGAGGAACAGCCCCTCTGGGTGAACCTAGAATCTGTTCCTCTGGATTCTGCCAATCATGCCCCCAAATGCTCAACACTGTGACTATGTTGGGGGCGGGAAGTGCCGTTTCTCTAGGTGTGGAATCACAAAAGCCCCATTCCCTCCCCAGTTCTGGAGGGGAGCTCTTCCCTCCAGTAACTGAGTTCTTTTCAACCCCAGCACGGACTCCATTGGCTCTGCCTCTCAGGCAGCACAATTCTCCTGGATCAGCCCAGGCCCAGGCAACACAAAAGCCAGGGGGAGGGGTGCCTTGTGGGTGCCTGGCAACCGCTACTTCCTGCCGCGCCACACAAAGAAGGCTGGCTGGGAACACTGGGGCCTGGCTATCTTCTGGGATGGGGGAGGAAAACACACCCGAGCAGCAGGACACCAACTGCTATTTTCAAAGAACCAAACCATTCTCCTCCCTCTCCTAGCTTCCCACACAATCTGGGAGTCTCTGAAAAGAAAACAGTATTCCCTGCTTTGTCATCCCTCCAAGAGGACCAGGTCCAAGTTTCCCAGGATGTTAGCTTCCCCAGTGGAAGCAGCTTATCAGTCAGTGAGGGATCTTTCCTAGATCTACTCAGGACTACTAGGCTGGGAGCCCTGGTCTGCAGCCAGTGGACAGGCAGGCAACCCCCCAACGCATTACGCATTTCAGTCTTAGAATTTTCTTCGTCTGGTGAAGCCCCTAACAAGCCTCAGGTTTGGGGGAGCAACGTCTGGTTTAAAGGCAGCCAGAGAGGAAGAGAGTCAATTTTTGATAAATCCAGATCTGGTCCCCCAACTGGAGACTGGGCCCTCTTCTTCTTCACTGGTCTTCCTTCCGTTTGGGGGACCCCTGTGTGCGGAGTAAAGGGAAAACTGAAAGAGCCAGCTGAGCCTAAGAAACGTATTCTGTGGAGCAGCTCCACTCCCTGCTTCCCGCCCTGATTTGCTAAGGTCACTGCAAACGCGCCCGAGTTTCCTCTGTGCAGCTGTTTGGTCATTCCTGGGTTTGGTCTACCATAGAAGAAGCAAACTCAAGGCTGTTGGGCTTCCCTAAACCCTCAGTGGCTTGCTCGGGATCCTCCCACATTGGGCAAAGTGGGGCTCCTGGTTTCCACCGGGGCTTCCTCCACATTACGGTCCCTTCACTTGTGTCCTGGGCCGTTCCTTCAAGGACCAGGTAAGAGCCATGTCTCTTGGATGGGGTCCCAGACCAGAGGGTACTTTCTGTGCCTCAGCACCCTCTCCCAGGAGGCCACACCAAGCTCCCTGAAGCCTGCACGAGGGCAGTCAGGGCTTTTCGTTGCTGTGGTAAATTGCCATCTGTCACAGCAGGCAAGATATGGGTCGCTGAAGTCAACCCATCCATGTCTGGCTCCCGTTTTCAGGGAAGTGAACAATGGGCCCCTCGTCCCTCTCTTCCCCTTTTCTTTCACCTGATTCAGTGGATAGGAGAGCATTTGGAGAGGGGGAGGGAACACAGGGTCCACTGAGGATGAAGCGCTCAGCTGTGCATTCGCGCATGCCCGGTTTAAATGAGCAAGTTCTGAGCAGCTTGTTGCTACATCTCCCAGGCCAGATGCTTCTCTACTAAAGACTCTAATTCCAGTTTAAATACAGACCCCAGCCTTTCAGCAGCCTTTGGGAGGGGGTCTAGGGAATTGACCTACAGCATCCTCTGGTTTTCAGTGGACTCTAAATCCTTTTCTAAAGTTCTCAGATATTCAGGCACCATGTCTGAAGAAAGGTTTCTCCAAGCAGAGTCCCAATTGTACCCACCCCCCAAATTCATATGTTGGGATCCTAACCCCCGGGACCTTAGCATGTGACCTTATTGGAATTAGAGATTTTACAGATGTAATTAGTTAAGGAGGTCATACTGGAGTAGGATTGGGTCTTTATAAAAAGACTGGTGTCCCTATAAAAAGAGGACATTTGGACACAGACACACACAGGGAGAACTCCATGTGCAGACTGAAGTGATGCATGGCTCTGCTGATAGCTTGATCTCAGACTTCTAGCCTCCAGAACTAAGAGACAATACATTTCCGTGTTTAAGCCGCCCAGTTTGTGGTACTTTGTTACAGCGGCTTTGTTACCTTGCTAACTAATACACCTGGGATATTTCATCAGTGGATATCACTTCTGGCCTTGGCAATCTGTTACTGTGGCACCATCTACTCAATACTCCCACTTTTCTCAGCCTGGGACCTACAGTCACTTATTTCCTGATTGATTTCCACCATGGGCTTTCCCCCCCACCCCTTCCCCCCACTGCCACCCCAACCAATTCCAACAGCTTAGCCTGTAACTCAGACTATCTGACCGGGCTGGAAGACACTGGGGTTGCTCTTATTTTTCTAGAAAAGATTCATTTTTAAAAGAAATTAAGAATCTGAGATAGGCCTCAAAGATCTCCAACTACATTCTTCCCTTTTACGATGCTTTCCTGGGTTATGTAGCAAAATAGATCTCTTTAATAAACTCAAACAAGGCCATCTTTGTGTTCTCTTTCTGGCTTTTTTTGGTAGACACCTAGCCTAGTGTCTGCACGGGAGTTTTGAAGCACTTTATAGGGTTTTTTTTTTTTTAAGTATTAGTTCAAAATCCACTGGTTTTCCCCAATCGACAGTCACTTATGAAAGTCCTCGCTCAGCCCTGTTGACCAAAAGGGTCAAGGCCTTGTCAAAAAATCAAAGGCCTCCAGTTTTATGGATTGTAATCAGCCATGGATTTTACAAGAATTCAAATAAATCCTAGAACTCTTTTTCTCATGTAGTTGTTATGAATTTCATTCTACATCACAGGGTGTAAGAAATGTCACAGTTTTCGAATTCCTATAAATCAACTATATAAGCCCCCGTTGGCAGAACATTCAATCTCAGTCATCTGGGAGCTCCTTCTCTCCCAGGTTGGATGAATGATGTGGAGTTTTCACATGCTTCAGAGTGTTGAGAAGCAACCTCTGGTCACTGGTCAACAGCGATCATTGAGGAGCCCTCAACCTTACAAGCCCCGTAATCCCTTCACAAGGTGGTTTCAGTGCTTTGGTGCCACACTTGGACCCAGGGGTCTTTGCTGAAGTGGTAGTCATGGCCCTTTCAAGTGCACCAGGTAACCATTGTGACCAAAGCCCTGGCACCCCTCTGGGGCCCTATGGAGGAGACATTGGGAATCCTCACCAGTTGTGGTACCACAAAACCCTCTGTCTCTTCCCCAAATTCTCAAGACCCTGCTTGTTGAGGGTTTCTCTGACTCTTCAGGCCTGTTCTGAATTAAACAGTACCCCCTCCCCACCAGCATTCATGTCTTCCCTGGACCCTCAGAATGTGACCTTATTTGGTAATGGGGGCTTAGCAAATGTAACTAGTTAATACGAGGTTATATTGGAGTAGGGTGGGCCCTAATCCATTATGACTGGCATTCTTATAAGAAGAGCAGAAAGGACACAGACATAAAAGGAGAATGCCAAGTGACAACAAAAGAAGAGATTGAAGTGACGTGTCCACAAGCAAAGGAACACCAAGCGTTGCCAGCAACCACCAGGCGCTGGAAGAGGCAAGCAGAGTTCTTCCCTGGAGTCCTCAGAGAAAGCATGGTCCTGCCGACACCTTGATTTCAGACTTCTGGCTTCCAGAACTACGAGAGAATACATTTCTGCCACTTGAGGCCACCCAGTTTGTACCTCGTCCCAGCAGCCCTAAGAAACTCATAGAAGCCCCAGGCACTGGCCCACCCGCTATCTGCTGGGCAATCCAGCGCCGTGCCCCTCCATCAGCAGGGACTTTAGCAAATCAAAAGCCGGGAGGAGGTCACTGCTGCTTCCAGTCTGCTGCTCAACAGCCCCGATTCGGGGCACTCCAAGCCCTGCTTCATTCTGGGAGCCCAGGTGGGGATGGGCCAGGGGTGGGGACACACTCAGTATCTTCATAAATTGTCCATATGAAATTCACACAAAATTTGGAAAGCTGATGGGGGAGAAAGATGAATGAATCTTTAGATAGGAATTTTTCCATCTCCATATATATTCAGACCCTACCTTTCTGATATCATTACCCACCCCTGAACGGCTCAAACTCATAAGTAAGCACATACAAACAATGGCTTCAGGCACTCAAAAGAGCTCTCACAGATTCATGTTATTCACCGGGGGAGGAGCAGAATTGCCCCTCCCTTTATCAGGCGCTGAGCCTGTTTAAGTTTACAGATGCTCTGCGGGGGTAGGGATGGGGGAGTACCTGTTTTCCTTTAGCCTGAGGTTCCTTCCTAGGCTCCTAGTGGGGAGTGGAGGTGTAAAGAACACGTGGTGCAGGAAAAGAGATGGGTGCGAGCCACAGCCCCTCAGGCCTCCCTGGAACTCAGCGGATGGCCAGCCATCAGAATTTACAGAGGAGAAAAGCTAGCCTTGGGGCCCCTCAGGCAGCCCTGCTTTCCTGCCTCCACCTTTGTCCTGAGCATGTGCACAGACCATGACCTCAATTCCCCAGAGGTAGCTGAGACCAGCCGCCACAGTTGTCACATCTGTAGGCAGCACAGACACAAAGAATAACAGCTCAGGAGCTCAGGGCTGGCCCCAGGCTAACTTCCTGCCATCTACCCGCCTACCTCCTGTTCCAGAAGCAAACTCCTCTCACCGCTGGGCCTCCAACAGGAGTTCCCGGGGCATATCCTTCCCTCTCATTCCTGAACCTTCTTCCCCATAGTCCAAAAGAAAGGACTTTTCCCTCCAAGCCCACCCAGTCTCATCCCTGAGCTCCAAGTTTTCATTTTTGGTTTCTAGAACTGCCTCTTTTCAGGATGATTGTGGGAATTTCCACTTGCTTCCTGAAATTGCATCCTTCATTTAGAGGGGTTGACCTTCTCTGACCCCAGCAAGACAATGGTATCCACACACAGAGGACCAGTGTCGGCACCGTTCCCCACGCCAGAGCTAATTTAGTCGGGTACCACACCACCTGTGAGACATTCCCAGACAAGTTCAGATTGACTTTGGCCAAATCTAGTTCAGTTGTGTTTTAAAAAAAGAAAAAAAAAAAAAAAGAGTTTATTTTTAAGAGTAAGTTTAGGTTCACAGCAAAACTGAACAGAGGGTACAAACATTTCTTTTTTTTCTTTCTTTCTTTTTTTTGCAGTACGCGGGCCTCTCCCGTTGCAGAGCACAGGCTCCGGACACACAGGCTCAGCAGCCATGGCTCACGGGCCCAGCCACTCTGCGGCATGTGGGATCTTCCCGGACCGGGGCGTGAACCCATGTCCCCTGCATCGGCAGGTGGACTCCCAACCACTGCGCCACCAGGGAAGCCCCAAACATTTCTTATATTCTCCCTCTCCCCACTATCAACCTCCCGCACTAGAATGGTGCCTTTGTTACAACTGATGAACCTACATTGACTCATCATTTTCATCCCAAGTCCACGGTTTACATTAGGGTTCACTCTTGGTGTTGCACATTCCATAGGTTTTGACAAATGTGCAAAGATGTATCCACCATTACAGTAACATACACAGCAGTTTCATTGCCCTAAAATTCCTCTGTGCTCTGCCTATTCATCCCCCCTCCCCCCAATCCCTGGCAACCAATGATCTTTTTATATCTCCATAGTTTTGCCTTTTCCAGAATGTCAAATAGGTAGAACCATACAGAAGGTAGCCTTTTTAGATGGCTTCTTTCACTTGGTAATATGCATTTAGGGCTCCTCCATGTCTTTTCATGACTTGAGAGTTCCAGTTGCTTTTTTTTTTTACAATTTTTCCAATATGAGGCAGTCATTGGGCCTGCCTGTTCCTCATGCCAACTTCAGGTCTCAGGTTCCAACTCATGTAAACCTCTCTCCTTCTTTCCATCTATCATCAATCTATTTTAGAACAAGAATTCAGAAATGAGAAAACTGTCACAAAAGATGCACATTAATGTGGTTATTTGAACTTAAAAAATGAGTTTAAATATTTCCTCATGGAAAATAAGTTGTTATTAGACAGTTTGGTTTGACACTGAGGTCTATCACAATATGTGACAGATGTTATCCACAGACTGAATCTATAGTTCCTTGTTTTTAGTGAATATATTTAAAGGATATATACACTATACAGTACCCTGGAAGATAGCGACTTTGTAAATATTTAAATTTATGGTAAAACATTTAGCTGTCAGCTTAAAAATATATGAAGAGGTGCAGAATTTCTCAAGAGTTTTCCAATTTTTTTTTTTATGGTATACTTGAGCAGAAATGTTTGAGGGCCACCAGCTAGAAGAAATTGTGTGAAAGAGTGAAATTGGCTTCATATTTTTGCCCATCAGCTACTCTTCAGGACATCGCAGTATGACAACTCAATACTCTAATTACCCAGAATAATCCAGAAAATATTCCATCTGGTTCCAACTCTATGTTAACTAAGGCAGGGAAGTGTGTAATGCATATAAGGATGATGATTAAAATAAAATTTCTCTCAGGAGGTTCATGAAAACTTTGGTTATCTAATTCCCTGACCATAGCAAATTTGCCCATTCTATGCATTTTTAACTGCCCTCTATGGGATTTAAAATGTTTCAGCATGTAGAGTAGGAAATGGAAAGTAGGTACCTGGGAGAATAACAAGGAAGAAAATTATATTTACTAGGGCTTATTGCCAGGAAAGAGATGGAGGGGCTAGAAACTGCCTCATGAATGTTCTTTTTTCTCTTTTTTTCTAAAGAAATTCTAAAATGCTCCATTTATTGTGAGCCACGCTCAGGATAATGACACTTTTAGATCTTAAGAATTCCATTAGAATTTCTTTCCAGGGTGAATGCCTTTCGTATTCAAGAGAGTTTCAAGTGGTAGATTCTGCGATCCAGATTCTTCCTCAGATCTCAGAACAAGACAGAATGACATAAGAATTCTGGAGACAGTGAAAATTATATGAAGCCAAAGAGCCCATTTATGACTATAAAGCAAAGTGTCCTTACGAAATAATATTTGGGTCTGGAAAACTGTGAAAAGATGGCTGTTCTATGCGGGAAGAAGAAAGAAACCTCAATCAAAGGCTTCAGTCTCTGAGAGTCACGTCTAGAGAAAAAGAATATTAGAGTCAAAAAGAAGGTCAGGCACAGGTGCAATGAATATAGTCAGATCAACTGGAAAGGTCTTGGGTTCTTGCACAAGAGGGCCTCTTTCGTCATCACCTTGCATTGGGCCAGGGTCAGAGTAAGCATATAATAAATATTTGAGGATAGGTGGATGAGTTTTTGAATGAATGCACATGTTCCCTTTACTCTGGGCAGGCGGGCAGGAAACACGAATGAACGGCTAACCGGAGCCACAAAACTCACAGAGCAGTTGACAAAAGCAACTCCTCAGATCGATTTGGTGCTCTCTTTTCCCAGTAGACAGCTGGCAGCTACTTACTGTTGGCAGTCTCCTGCTCCCTTTGGCCCCTTGCAGCTAGAAACATGCTCTTCCCTCTATCTATCAAAAGGGGGCAGCAGAGGACTTCCCTGGTGGCGCAGTGGTTAGAAATCCGCCTGCCAATGCAGGGGACGCAGGTTCCAGCCCTGGTCAGGGAAGATCCCACATGCCGCGGAGCAACTAAGCCTGTGAACCACAGCTACCGAGCCTGTGCTCTAGAGCCCGCGAGCCACAAGTACTGAGCCCACGTGCCACAACTACTGAGCCCGCGCGCCTAGTGCCCGTGCTCCACAAGAAGAGAAGCCACCTCAATGAGAAGTCTGCGCACTGTGGTGAAGAGTAGCTCCCGCTCGCTGCGGCTAGAGAGAGCCTGCACGCAGCAACAAAGACCCAACGCAGCCATACATACATACATACATACATACACACATAAATAAATAAATAAATAAATAAATTTACTAAAAAGGGGGCAGCAGAGAAGAGTTAATTCAGGTACCAGGGTGGCTGTGAGCAAAACCACCCCTAATAGCTTAATGCAGATTGCCCAAATTGTGTCCTCCTAAAAGTTCATTTTTTTTAAATTAATTTATTTTTATGGAGAAATTAAGGATTAAAACTAAGGATTTGGGAGAAATCTACCTTAAAATTATTTCATGTCTATACTGAAAATTTTCTTAAATATAAAATTTTTTTTGGTGTGTCAAGTACAGTATATAATATGGAAAATTTCTCAAACTTTCTGGCCGATGAAACAGCCTCTGCAATTTTTTTTTTTTTTTTGTATACAGCAGGTTCTTATTAGTTATCTATTTTATACATATTAGTGTATCTATGTCAATCCCAATCTCCTAATTCATCCCACCACCGCCACTTTCCCCCGTTGGTGTCCATACGTTTGTTCTCCACATCTGTGTTTCTATTTCTGCCTTGCAAACCGGTTCATCTGTACAATTTTTCTAGATTCCACATATATGTGTTAATATACGATATTTGTTTTTCTCTTTCTGACTTACTTCACTCTGTAAGACAGTCTCTAGGTCCATCCACATCTCTACAAATGACCCAATTTTGTTCCTTTTTATGGCTGAGTAATATTACATTGTATATATTTACCACACCTTCTTTATCCATTTGTCTGTCAATAGGCATTTAGGTTGCTTCCATGACCTGGCTATTGTAAATAGTACTGCAATGAATATTGGGGTGCATGTGTCTTTTTGAATTATGGTTTTCTCTGGATATATGCCCAGGAGTGGGATTGCTGGGTCATATGGTAGTTCTATTTTTAGTTTTTTAAGGAAACTCCATACTGTTCTCCATAGTGGCTGTATCAATTTACATTCCCACCAACAGTGCAAGAGGGTTTTTGATTCCTCAGAATGTCTGTTAACATCTCAAACCTCTGTAGAAGATGAATTAGGAAGTGCTTTCCTAGCCAATCCATTCCCATCTTAATGCCAAAGTTGATTCTCTCCACTTTACGATATCAACTTTCTTTACCAACAGGGAAAGAAGGACTGGGACGTTGACCCCTGCCATTTCATAGAGTAAACTCTCTGAAGATGGAGCTTGAAAAATAAAGATATACCCCCAATCCTTTATATTCTTGACACTCTCTCTTCTCCCCTTCTCTCCTGGTAGTAAGATCAGCCCCAAAATTTGTCTGAGAGTTAGAGATCTCACTAGGGGCCTCCAGCTGGACATGTGGCTCTGTGAAATGTTGAGTCAGGTCATGCTATTGTAGAGGCTGGAGATACGTGGACCTTTCTGGTTTATCACCACTGTATCAGTTGCCAGTCTATTGTCATATGCTGCTTCCGTGCTTATTTAGAAAGAGAGCCTGATTTGAACGGATAAACAAATAGACTGAGCATTAACTTGATTCTCTTCTACAGTTGTTATTGCTGTTTCATTAGTAAGTAAATTATATTCATATAGCACCTGAACAGTTTTCAAAGTGATTTCAGATACTTGTCTGATTTTTATCTTAACTAAAATCTTTGAGACAGTTTATGTTAGGGACTCTTTGGACTCTGGTCAACATTAGCCAAAAACAAATTTGTAGCTGGGCTTTGGAGTGGTTTATAGGACTGCAGGAAAAAATAGGAAGAACGAAGTCTTGGGAGAAACCAGGAAAGTTCTGGAGAAATAGGTAATAGTGGGTAGAGTTTTCTGTTCTGCCATCAGGAATGACTGACTGTTCCACCCAGGTATTGACCTAGTGTTATCTCTCAAGACTCACATTCCAGGGATAGAACATCTAATTGTCATGGCAGGGGGTTACAAGCTGACCCCTCGGCTAGAGAGTGGTGCACATTAGTTGACAGGTCCTCTAAAATGGCACGTCGTTTCCCAACAGGAAATTACAAGGATTTTGCTGAAAGAAGGGAGCTTGGCTGCATGGTAAAAAAATTAGCAGCTTTAGGCAAAGCAAGTTCATGTTTTCCTATCCTAGAGATAAGCAAAGAGCCTAGATGGGTTATTTGAATGGCCTCAAGTCATGTGGATAATAAACAAAAAACACGTTAGAATTTATATGATCTTACTCCTAAACCAGTAATATTTTTCCTAGTATTACTTATACTTCCATGGAGCCCTTGGGTGCAAAAACAGCTATCATTTATTGAGGATCATTATGGTCAGATATTGTTCTAAATAGTTTCTTTACATGAATACATTTAATCCTCACAGGAACCCTATGAGTTGGGTACTATTATTATCCCATTTTAGAGATGAGGAAACTGAGTCATAAAGAACTTCCAGAGACAGTAAGTGGTACAGCCAGAATTAAAACCAACTAGTCCAAGAAGCTACTTTCAAAATGATGCTTTAATGAAACAACACATGATCAATTTGAAGTTTGATTGTTTATACCCTCTTCTCCATCTTTTTCTTTTGTATTTCTTTCTGCAAATATTTAGTGAGTGACTCAAGGTTTCAGACACCACGCTGGACTCTGGAGGAGTGGCAATGAACAGGTGGTCACAACGCGCCCTCACAGTGGTTACCGTTTAGTAGGGAGAACAAGTTGGGAAATCATCACAGCACTCCATGCTTCTCCTTATGTCAGCGCTGCTCTCTGTGCCATGGGAGCAGAGAGGTGCATCCTGGGCCCAGTCTGGGGGAAGGGAGGACGGAGAAGACTGAAGCCTCTGGCAAAGGGGGATGGGGAGGGAGTGGGGAGGGAGGGAAAAGATCATACCACCCAATCCCTCAAGTACTGAAGGCAAGTATAAAACACAGCCAGACTTCATAGAAAGCCAAAAGCCAAGACCGTTCTCCTGGGGCCTTAGAGTTCCACCTCTCTGCTTCACTCTATGATTTTTCATCCTCCTGCTCTCTTTCTGCCGAGCTTTCTCTTATTTTGCGCATCTCCTTTGCTCCCTCTACCATAAATCTGGCTTGCACAAACTTGGCCTGCTGTGACTCTGACCCCAGGCCTCACTCCATATTAACCCAAACATTCACCCACCATTGGTGGATACAGTAGAGTGGCCCTCTCAACCTCCGTTCCACCCTCCTTCTTGTTGGGTAGATTAGAAAACTACATTTCCCAGACTTCTTAGCAATCAGGATCTAGACATCAGTTAGAAGCATCTGCAGGAAGGTAGATATGATGGGGAAGCTATTTTCTCTGCCTTTTTTGGGGGGGTTTCTACTAGCCTATGAGATCGGGTGATGTGAGATTTTCCTGAGGCAGCATTCGACATCTATAGCTTCTGGGAGAATGCAGTTATGGGGGTAGTTGTGTTTCAGTCTGATCCCTGGATTTAAACAATGCAGTTTGAACTCATTGCTCCATTAGGTGGCCTTAGATATAGGAGCTCAGCTGATAAGTCCACTGTATATTATTCTGGGAGTCATTTCTGAATGCTTGGAATCTGATCTTTCAGGCCTTCCAATGATTTTATAAGCCCCTGATTCTCTGTGTCAAATTCCTTCCTGCTTAAAATTCCCACACAGAGCTCTGACTGATACAAAACCAGTCTCTAATTTAATTTAGAGAGAGAAGGCCCTCAAAGAGAGGATCCTGGTCCATTCTTTTGGTTCCCGGAACGTGAGAACTCTATTCATGGTTTAGTCAGTCGTGGGCAACCACAGTGAGGAGTGAGACAAGAGTGTCTAAAAGCCAATGAGGTCAAGGAGGCATTGATCAGCTAGCCCACCAGAGAGTCCAAAAAAGGACTAGACTGCAGAGCTTCGAGTGAAGAAGCAGCAGGAGACGGGCCCAGGGAAGTCAGCTGGAGCCAGACCATGCTGGGCATTTTAGGTCTCATTAAGACATTTAGACCAACCCTAAGAACAGTTGGAAGCTGGTGAAAGGTTTAAAACAACTGGAACCATTTAAGGGTCTACATTTTAGAGAAAAGCCTGGGCTGTATTATGGAAAATGGGCTTTGGGGATGAAGAATGCAGGCAGGGAGACCTGTTAGAGGTCATTGCAGCTGTCCACATGGGAGATGGGGAGGTAGTTTGGATTCAGAGAGTGACAGCGGGGATGGGAGGAAGGGAACAGATCTGAGAGAGT
Source organism: Delphinus delphis (assembly GCF_949987515.2). Taxonomy (NCBI): domain Eukaryota; kingdom Metazoa; phylum Chordata; class Mammalia; order Artiodactyla; family Delphinidae; genus Delphinus; species Delphinus delphis. The sequence continues at coordinate 28,891,582 of NC_082696.1, forward strand.
TTTAGTAAGTACAGTCATCTGAGAAGACCTCGATCTCCCAACCATATTCATAGGGTCAGATACAAATTTTGAGGGGCCAGAAGTTTATTAAAATTGGGGTACTCCAATCTTTAAGAATATACAATTAGGTCTGAAAGTGAATATTTATTAAGATCAATTACAAATGTTTAAAAAGCAATCAAGTATTACAAACACCACACAATCCAGAAATTACCTGATACATCTCTATAATATTCCTTTCCCCCCCTTTTCTTCATAACAGAATTTTTTTTTTTTTGGCAATATTACTTTCTACAGAGAGAAGAGAAAGAACCCAATCTCTTCTCTAGCATGGCCCTCCTCTGTGACCCACATACTCCTGGCGCTGGGAGCCATATGACATAGACACAGGACACGGATAGACAAGCTCCAGTCCTGAGCCCCTTCATCATCATGCCACATGAGCGATAATGTGGAAACTGTGCGGCGTGAGTTGGCACAGTATGAAGCAGGAGAATTCCTGGGAGTCCTTCCTTTACCGGGAGAGATAGCAAGAGCTTAACTACTCACCGAAGTGCCTGTGAGTCATCTAAGTGAAACCCAAACCAAATATTTTTCCAGCTTAACTGCCCCTAAACCAGATCCCAAATATCCCATGACCACTCCTATGTCACCTACACAAGGAAAAGGTGACAAAAAGGATATCAGTGTCAGAACGCAAAGAATTAGGGGTCTTCACTGATTGCAGGTAAATATATTACTTTTGCAAATTTTAAGAAAATATACGATCCTGTGAATGCATTGCTGGGCCCCTCCCATGACCTTGGAAGGGCCAGTGTGAGTGAGGGGCCCTGAAGCTTAAATATTGTTAGCTTTGTGGTTGACCTGCCTCTGCATACGTCAAAAAGGACTCAGCTAGATGAGTTCGGGAAACAACTCCAACTTGGAGACTCTGCAGTCAAAAACAATTCCCCAAGTCCTGTTCTGAGCTGATCCAGCCGCCCCAGGGAAACATACCTCACTGTGTATGTCTAGCAGCCAAGGGACATGGCGGCCAGACCACTGCACCATTTTGCCAGAACAAAACCACTAAATCCTGTTGCTTCATGTTGCCAGCTTCTGATGCAAAACCTGGGGTGGGTGATATGTTAGGCAGAGCCTGGCCCTAGGTGTAAAGGAAGCCCCAAGAAGGGTCTTTCCAAGCTCTGTGTGGGAGACAGTCAATTTTCTATGTAGTGCCCTTCTCGCCGACCAGCAGATAGGAGACAATTAATGAAGGTGGACCAGTCTTTCAAGACAATAAAGACTGCTGTTGTCACATAGGATTGAGCAGTATTTTTCCATCATTATGGCATAAAAAGAAGGAAAACCTACAGGAAAGGCTTAGTCATTGAACAACTTTCTGTGGATGCCTCCATCCCAAGAGCATGGTAATAGTACTGAGGAAAATTTAAAAATTGAAAATATTGATAATTTGTTTGGAAAAACAGGTAATAGAATGGAGAAGGGTACTCATCTTATATAGCTTAGCTCTACAAAGGCAGATGTAGGCCAAACTAACGAATAAGACATTGCAATTTAGAGGAGGATTATAATTTGAACAGCCCCATTAATTGCCCAAATGCATCTTTGTGCAAATTACATTTTAACTTTGATTTTCTGGAAAACTTGTTTTATAAATAAACAAACTTCTGTTTAAATGAATGGGAACAGCCCACCTATAGTTGTGCAATGTATGGATTGCACAACAGTATATGGCAGCCCTAAATTTGAAGAACTTTTCTTCAGATTTATACTTATTAGATATACAGTATTATAACAATGTTAAGAAAATACTTTTTCAGAAAATACTTTTTACACATGATTTACCCATGATTAGAACTAGTCTAAATTCCTTATGTGACCTAAGATTACCATCCCAACGTATTTGTTATTTTCAACTTTTCCAAGTTCCCTTCTAGTCTCTATGAATACACATATATATATTTTTTTTTCACATATATATTTTTAAAAATTATTATAGTGGTAATCAGCATGAAATGTTCTACTCTGATTTTTCCATTTAAAATAATAGAAACAATATTTTGTTACACTGCTATATTGTCTTTCTTTTAACAATTTATTTTATATAAGGTGAACATATAATGAATTTAACCATACTTCTTTTGTAATTTGAGGAACTTTAATCGATATGTTATGATTAGTAATATTCTGCACATTACAAAAAAGTTATATTGAAAACCTTTAGAAAAAGGAGTTATTTGGATAGTATAAACATGTAAAATAATAAATATTCCTCCAAAAAACTGATACGAAGATGAATATTTTATTGGAAGATGGCTAATTAAGACCTGAATTTGTATCTGGGTATTTTTTGTCTAAAGATTGTATTTCCCCATTTGTGTTTACACTGTAATGAACTATTTTAGGATAAAAACTCCGGAAGTACATTCTACATAAAATAGGGCAATGGGATGCACCACAGAGAAGCACCAGGGTGTAGTGGAAAGCATGTGAGTTTTGGAGTCAAACGGACTTGGACCGCTGTGCTTTGAAATGTTATGTTCTGCAAAAGATTTGTGCAAGAATTACTCATAACAGCTTTATTTACAATAGCCAAAACAAAACAGCCCAAGCGCCCATCAGTAGGAAAATGGATAAATAAACTGTGGTATATTTACCCATGGAATACTAGTCAGCAATAAACAGAATAAACTACTAATACACACAAACATAAGGATGAATGTCAAAATTATGCCCAGTGAAAGAAGCCTTACACAGGAGTACATACTGTAGGATTCCATTCTATGAGGAGTGAGAACAGGGAAAGATAACCCATGTGGAAAAAAATCAGAGCATTGATTTCTTCTAAGGGTTAAGATGTAAATTTACTCAGAAAAGACATAAAGGAACTTTCTGGATGATGTTCATGTTCTGTACTTAGTAGAGGTTTGGAGTGTACATATGTATGTGATTTTCTGAATTTCTATAATGGTACCCTTGTATGAACATCATTGTATGTAAAATGTCTCAAAGGGGAAAAAAAAAAGAACCTAAACAAGTATTGGACTCTACTTCATGATACACATATCAAAGTATCCCAACTTGCTTGAAATGCATAAAAATTAAGATGGATCAATGGATGGATAGAGGGATTAAAATACAGATACATAGATGAAAGAGTGAGCATAGTAAAATGCTGAGTATAGAATCTAGGTTTTCCTGTATGATTGAAAATTTTCAGGATGAAACATTGGAAAGTGTTGGGTTTTTTTGTTTGTTTTGTTTTTGATCTGGACATGTTTCAAAAACCTCTGTTTCAATTTCTGCAAAATGAAAGTAATAGTGTTTACTTCACAAAGTTGTTGCGAGGTTTAAGAAAAATCGCCCTAAAAATAGCCCTGATATATACATAGTAGAGGTCCACAGCCTTGTGATGCTGTTTGCTTTCTCTTTCATCCCCTCTTATTTGTCTTGTCAGTTTATAAGCCATAATACACATTTTTGGATTTGGTAGCATTGCCTATGAACAGGTGGTCTGAAAAGGTATGCAGCAAAATTATTGGAATTATGGGAAATGAACTGTTCATCTGCTGATTACATATTCCTTAAGTGGAGGAATCACTTTTAACGATAGTAGTGGCTCAGACTCTATTAAGGAGGGACAGCCTGTGGTGATACTTGCTCTAAAGAGAGTGCCAGAAAGGAGAGAGAAACGACAAAGTGTTAGAGACAATTGTCAAATGGATTTTTAAAAACTACATAGTTATCCAGCTCACTAAATGCTCCATTTGTGAGCATTCATTTATTTATTTGTTTATTTATTTATTTGCTTGTAGAAATTTGAATGGAATGAAGTGAGGAAAAGTACTTTGCTCATACCCCTCAGCTCTGGCTGCCCATCTCTTTCTTCCCAAAGTAGTTTGCAGGGTAGGTTTTTCCATACACTGTAATCTTTTTCTTTATTTATTTTTGGCTGCCTCGGGTCTTAGCTGTGGCACGTGGGATCTTTCGTTGCTGCGCGTGGGCTCTTTGATGTGGTGTGCAGGTTGCTCTCTATTTGTGGCGCATGGGCTCTCTAGTTGCAGTGCATGGGCTTAGTTGCCCCGTGGCATGTAGGATCTTAGTTCCCCAACCGGGGATTGAACCCGTGTCCCCCGCATTAGAAGACAGATTCTGGACCACCAGGGAAGTCCCTGCACTCATTTATTTAACACATATTTATTGAGGGTGTGCTGTATGCCTGGCACTGTGCTAAGAGCTGGAGACACAGAGATGGATGAGTGCCTGGGACAGACATAGGTGCCTGCCCTCATGGAACTTACATTCTGGTCATGCTAAAGTTAGCTGGATTTATAGGGATCAGTCTGTTAGCCAGCAAATATTTACTGAGTATTCATTCTGGCCAGGCACTTGTAATATCCATAGCAAACCAAACAGAAATGGTCCACTCTGTCAGGCAGATTTAGTCAAATCACTGCATGTAACTATAATAAAACTGTAACATGATAAGTGTGCAAAATACTGTGAAGGAAAAGTACAGGGTTCTTCAGGAAATTTCGGCAGGAGAATATGCCCCATTAGCCTAGGTGAAAAGAATTTTTCTCCTAAATTTTCTCTGAGTTTAAGAGAGTAAGTTGAGCACAGAACAGAGCTTGGAAGAGCCAGTGGCCCACATCAGGTCAACAGTGGAATGAAGAACAGAATTAGGGGCACCAGGAGCCACGTGTTCAGTCACATAATGTGCTTATTCCTTTGGATTTCACCTTGGTTTATGCCTTAGGAGCTCCTGTGTGGTTCGGCTACAGAAAGCAAAGTGAGAATGGTTGAATTGCTCTTCACCGCAGTAAGGGATTCTGGAATTAGGTTTATCTTCTACTTGGTCAAAGACTATAACAAACACCCTAACATGTCCATGGTGCCAGGAAGCTGCTGGAGACACGGGGCCTGAGATCATTAAACAAAGCAATTATACAACTGACCCACTGCAAAAACATGTCTACCAACTGAGTTCGTTGATTCCCAGCAGAGAGTAGATAGAAGCCAAGCGAATACAGAGAGCTGATGAGAAATACATGTGTCTCACAGACAAAAACTGTTGCTCCTATAATGATAACACATTCTGGAAACAAATAAAAACCAAAGCATCATTGTACCACACATTCTTTAGTGGGGACAAGCTGATCTGTTGGAGTCTGAACTACTCACTTCTGAATCAAAAGGGGGCTGGGCTGGGCTTCCCTGGTGGCGCAGTGGTTGGGAGTCCGCCTGCCGATGCAGGGGACACGGGTTCGTGCCCCGGTCCGGGAAGATCCCACATGCCGCGGAGCGGCTGGGCCCGCGAGCCATGGCCGCTGAGCCTGCGCATCCGGAGCCTGTGCTCCGCAACGGGAAAGGCCACAACAGTGAGAGGTCTGCGTACCTCAAAAAAAAAAAAAAAAAAAGGGTGGAGTCTGGGCTATGCTTAAAGTACTGCCATTTTCCAGCACTAGCAGCAGAGACATAAACAGGTGCATAATCAATACTAGTTGAATCATCACAGGTTTGTTTCCTTTGTTGCCTGATTCCCCGAAGGATAAGAAAGATACAGAAATATCTAGTGATGAGCAAAAGTAATGTACGAATGATAAGTTAATTTAGAGCTGTGTTAGGATCCAGCCAAAATGCCAAAAGTGAGTTCTGTGTAGTTCAGCTTCTGCCTATACAAGCAAGAACTCGTTTCTCTGTCCAGAGGAACGACTAGGACCAAAGCTGTATTTCATGTCCTCTTCTTAAGGTCAGGAAGGGCTGAAAGTGACGGAAACCAAGAAAATCAGAGAAGGACAAGGCTGGGAGGTTGGGATATAGGCAAGTTATGGCATTAGACCACCTGGCTTCCTGGTCTCAGCTCTGCCACTGACTAGCTGTGATGTTTGAGGCAAGTCACTTTGCCTCCATTTTCTGCTCTGTAATATGGGTACATGCCTCACAAGTTTTTTTTCCCCCCAAAATGAATCATTTGGTAAGACCTTTATAGAAATATACTCACAAATCAGGAAAAAAAAAATCTTCCTTCTCAGGCCCTGCTTTTGTTTCCGATTGGACGACACCACAGCCACACCATGGTCCATTCACTCTGGACGCTCAGAACTGGAAATGCCCCTCCTCCTACAATCAGGCTATCAGGCATTGATCTCGACAGAAGATTCAGGGTTGGTTCCTTCCTTAAAGACAGCTATGCATAAATAAACTGTGATAGTTTGCTGTAACCCCAGGGCATAAAAAGTCCAAAGAACCTGGGCATTCTGAGTTTGTGTACACTTGGTCTCAGGCCTTGATTTGTCTGACAGGCCTTGGAGAGGGAGAGTATATACCGCACTCGCCTAGGGCAAAATCAGGTTGAAACAATGAAGATGTTTCATGCTTTGTTGAATATGCTAAGTGTCACTGCTCTTGGAATAACCGTCTTGCTGAAAAATTGACACACTTTTCCTTCTGGTATGTCTTTGCCTAAATTGTTCCTCCCTGTGCAAGATTAACTAATACCATCTGTGAATATTCTTGGCCCTCACTCTCAGCCTGGGCTTGAATCTGCCTGATTCTTTTCTGTGCCTCTTTTCAAAGGTGCAGGAATACAAGAGCTGCCCCCCCGCCCCCCCCCCCCCCCCCCCCCCCGCGCCCCAACGCCCCCAGCTAAGCGCCAAACACTGTCAGAGCTCCGGTTCCCAAGCCTGGAAATCCTTTGCTTCCAGCTCTGCATCTGAAGGCAAAAAAACAATCCTCCGGAGATTCGGCCCTCCCACTGCCTGTGATAGGCTGCTTGGAATAGCAAGAGCCTGTGTCACCGAAAAGGGCAAAGCTTTCGGAAATAGAAACAAAGTTGGTCACAAATCACATTGGCTTTGCCCGAAGTTTTTTTTCACCTTTCTTTAGCATGCGACCATGGGGAAAGTGACCGCTCGTGTCAGTGGGGGAAGTCAGGGTGGTTTAGTGCCCAGGGAACGGCTGTAACTTCTACGTGACCATGGTACCTGTTGAAAACGCAGAGGGCCCCAGTCTGCTGAAACCGAAGGGGCCAGCAGCCGAGACTGATGGCAGCGACAGAGACAGCGGCGGCCGGCATCCTCCCTGGGCGAGAGGTAAAGCGAGGCTGCAGGGCTCGGGGACCGCGAGAGGAACTAGCTGGGCGCGTGTCTCTGTGTGTGTGTGTGTGTGTGTGTGTGTGTGTGTGTGCGCGCGCGCGCGCACGTAAGCGTGCTAGATGCCTGGAGACGAGGGGACAGGATCTGCTGGGAGGAGTGACAAGGAGCTCTGATGTGAAGGTTGAAGTCCCACTACTCATAAGCCGGGTGCCCTCCGCCGTGTTGACGGTATGATGTATAAATCTTTTTCATTTGGAGAAATTGACTGGCAAGAAAATCACACGTGTAAACACACCCACACACACCCCCGCATACACACACTTTTTCATTTATTGTCACAAATGGATAATCTGTAACAATTGGACATTATAACCACCATTCCAAAAATCAGCATTTTAAGGAAGCTTCATAAAATTATTAGTTATATAATGAATAAATACAACTTTCTTTTTAAGTTCCCAGCATCTGTTTGTAATGAATTTGAGCATTATTTACAGCCTAACACCTCTGCTTCGTCGCTCCTGCTTTCTTTAAAACTGGCCTTTCAGGCTGAGGTGTGTTTCATACTTTTCCTTGCGGAGGTGAAATTTGGAAAAGTTTTAATTTATTTCAGTTATCTTTGCTAAACCAAATGCCTTTCTTCACTCCCACATTTACAATTTTCACAAACACATTGCACACTTTTAGTTGCCTTTTCCTCTTCAGTTAGTTTGTTCTCAAAGGAATAGGAACTAATCGTAATATGAAATGAAATCAAACACAAATACTGCCCTTCTTCCCACCGCTTCCCTCAGCTCTGCTCCCTCTAATCATATAATACATTCCCACCCCATATATTGGAATTTCATGTATAACCAAAAACACTAAATGATATGAAAGGCATTTTACCTTTCACCTTGGGATGGATCTGTGTACTTATGTTTGCACAGCGGGTTTGATGATCCTGGAATTGAATCCACAACCCCTTTCAAGGAGGAACTGAGCGGCCCCTCCTTGGGAACTGAGACCCTCTCCTTATCCCCTGCCCTCTCCCTGCTCAGCCTTCCCTTGCTTCCCTCCTTCTAGTCAAGAATGAATATCTGGGGTCACCTTACACTATGTCTCAGCCCTCTCTTCAGCAGAGCTGTCCCTTTGTCTAAGTGTGATCTTTGGTTCCTAAGTCTAAGAGGAGACAAAAGAAACTTGTATTCAGGGGTAAAGAGAAAGAGTGGCAAAGTTCTTCTCTCTGAATTCCGGCAAGATTGAGCTCTAGGGTGAGCTGAGGTGGTGATATTGACAAAAGGGTTAACTAGATAGGGTCACTGATAAATGTCACAAAGAAGATGAAAAGAAATTTGTCCTGGAGGGGCCTCCATGGTAACAATAAAAAATGGACTATTTAGTTTTGATATGTCTTTGAAAGCACAGTGTACTACTCTTAATAGGTTAAATTGCCCGAGTTCACAGTGATCCCAAAGGAAGGTAACAGGTATGTGTGCTTGTAAAGGTTGAATACACACACAAAATTCAATTTATAGTGCAACTGTTTATGCCACTGAAAAGAAATGATAAATGAACAAATACCATAAATTATCTTTTACATTTAATTTTAAATGAACCGTTATCGTGTAGCAGAGGAAACCTAAATGTTTTTCTTAAATCCTTAATTAATACAGCTTTGATGGGTGCTGTATGTCGTTTATATTTAGACAAATACAAACCTTTCATTATTACTTTTGTAAGTTTTCATAAATTGTCTTAAACGTTCTTGGTACCCAAAGGCATTATACAGATCTATGTGTATAATGAATCCATAGTACGGACTTGCTCTATGGTTTTGACAAGTTACTTCACCTCTCCAACTGGGATTGTATTTTTGTATGATTTACGAAGATGTTGAGGTTTAATGAAATATTTGACAAATACTCCTTTCAACTTCTTTATATTTTAAACTTCCATAGTTTCATCCAGGAAATTCTGAGTATTTAAAACATGCTTAAATTATCCTACTTTTCCTGCATTTGAAGGTTGTTCTTCAATATAGCCAGTTGTTCTATATTCCTAGATGAAAAAATTAACGTGCAAAGAGGAATGAGTTATACAATCCAGGACAAGGTCATTAAAACATTTGAGATATTGAAAAATGAAACAAAACAAAAACCTTAATCTCTTTGATTGTACCCCCTTAATGCTATTGTGGGTAATGAAAAGTGTTGGCAGGTTTTCCTTGGCTAACCCCTCTAAACTGGAAAGAATGCTCTGTTTCAATGGCTAGAAGCTAATGAATTTAAATTCATTTTCAAAAAGCTATGGCTCAAAGTGGATACATTTTTAGTAAACCTTTCAGTGTTCATAGACACGTTATAATTGACCTTGTAGGGCAGGTTGAGCTCAATTTTAAATCTCGCTACCTCGAGCCAACAACAGATGTAGGTGAGGTGAGGAACATGGACTGCTGGGGCATCTTACACAAGGAGAGCATGAGTCCAGAAGATGTGTGGTTGGCCCACGTTCACGCGGTGGCTGATCAAAGCTGACCCTGGTGACCTGTGGCCCGGGGGGCCTGCTCCTTCATCTCAGGAGCTGGGTCTCCCAGGCTCTTCTAATTCATGATTCAAACAACTGGCTAGGAGGAGGGTTTCCTTAAGTCCCCCATTACCCCACCAGCGCTGCATTTTCCTCTCAGATCTGCCCAAAAGGTTAGAAACCAAGAACAATATTCACCGTATGAGTGTCGGTTCTCCACGCTGCAGATCCAACTGCCGAAAGCAGTGGAACCCAGATCGCTAGAACTAGACTCCGAACCAGCTGAGATTTAAGAAATGCACACTTCTGCTAATGAGGGGAATACCCTATGGCAGTTGTTCTCAAACTTGTTTAAAGCTGTGAACTCCTTTTTGCAAATGGAAGCTGAGTAGGTGGTCAGTATGTTAAGACAAGTAAACGTGGTGCCTCTTTAGTGGAAAGGGGAGAGGTGGAGGAAGAAGGACCTGCAGCCTGGCTGCTTCCCTGCTCCTCTCTCATCCCTTGTGGCCCTGAGCCGGCTCCTGGGTCAGCATCACATTAACAAACCTCAGGTCCATCACCACTCCGGTTATGCAGGCCGTGTTTTTGAGGTTGGGGCATATTTACTGTGCTCCTGCTGTGAGCCTTGGGCTCTCAGGATTAGCCTAAAACAGACCCTCTTGAATTGAGTCAGGTCTGGCTTTCTCAGGCTTCCTCAGGCAGCCCAAGGGGAAGTCTACTTGTAAGACAGACTGAGGAGACTTTGGGGAACAAACATCACAGGGGGAGAGAAGGTCAGACTGACCAGCTTGACCTGTTCACAGAGCTTTAGCTGTGAGACCAACAGACTGGTCACATTGGGAAGACCCAGGCCTTGGCCATTCCCATTTTTCCAGGCTTTCCATATATTAAAAAGTGACATCTGAAACTAATATAATATTGTAAATCAGCTATACCTTAAAAAAAAAGCAGAGATAAAAATTTTAATAAAATCTATACAGTATTAAGTATCAAATGAAAAAGTGACAAAACTCTTGACAAAAATCGTGTCCTTAAAAACATGTGCATTTAACAAATTGATGGCAGTTACGGCAGCAAAAAAAAATGTTGTGTAGCTTGATATTCCCAAGGAAATGACGGAATTTATAGACACTTGAATTTATGAGGGACAATAGATTTTTTTTGACTGGAAATAAGACCAGATTTAAAGATAACCATCTCCCCTTTCTCTTCAGTCAGCTTATCTCTGGGGCTGTACCTTTAACCTCACTTGGAAATCATATCAAAAGTCTAAATTTGAGGCTTTTTGTGACAGTGAGGCATGGGCAAATGGCTTCTCTGGGATCTCAGAAGGGAGAGGCTCTAAATAAACATGGCGGGAGCTGTTTCACCGCCAACTCTGGGTGGTGTTTGGCTCGCGCAGCAGGGCTCTTTTCCCCTCTAATATCACATCACAGAGAGAGCAGAGAGATTGCCGCTTGCCACAAACCACCTCTAGGCTGCTGCAGCAAAAGGCATGTATTGTGAGTGCCTGTGTTGGCAGGGCCTGGCAGACAAGGCCAGGCCAAGGAGCCACCAACAGTGCCATTGACCCAGAGGGCCTGAAATTACCCAGCAAACACCAGCATGCCTGAACAGGTTTTATAGCCAATGACTCTTCCGATAGGTCAGTGCCTCTGTCCAGTTGTTAAATATTTTAAACATTACCCTTCTGTCCGGTAACATTGCCAGCGGGACCTGAGTGGCTGCGTTCTTAGGAAAGAGACTGGTGGTAGCTGGTGGGACCCCACTGTGATCCCTCAGGTATGTTTTCTGTGAATTCTCAAGGAGGTCCTTTTCAGTGGTCTAGACCTTGTAGAAGCTGATAAAAACAGAACTCAAAATACAATAAGTCCACCCTGGAACTGCCTGCGGAAACTCCAATTTACACGTATGTATCTGAGGTGAATCTGAAGATGCAGTCTTTCGTTGCTGTAGATGTGTGGTATGGTATTTTTCATTCAAGAATACTTAGTTCTTCAACCTGGCTTCATTGCCTCATCTCACTAGGAGGAACTGAAGTATAATACTGTTTAGCCTCAGGGTTCAAAAAGTTCTAAAAGTTCCAAACAGGCCTGCATGGGTGTGGAATTAGCTTTGGGCTTTTAAAGGTTTGAAGCAGCTTTTTATTCAGGTTGTATGAGCAAGAACTGGCTTTATAAGATTCTTAAATTGAACGGAGTCGGGACTCCCAAGTTCAACTTTTTTCTCATGAAGTCTTCCCCAAGAGGATGAGTTAGTGAATAAAATAAGGCAATGAGGGCTTCCCTGGTGGCGCAGTGGTTGAGAGTCCGCCTGCCGACGCAGGGGACACGATTTCGTGCCCCGGTCTGGGAAGATCCCACATGCCGCGGAGCGGCTGCGCCCGTGAGCCATGGCCACTGAGCCTGTGCGTCCGGAGCCTGTGCTCTGCAAGGGGAGAGGCCACAGCAGTGAGAGGACCGCGTACCGCAAGAAAAAAAAAAAGGCAATGAAAGGCACGTGAAAGTACACCAAGTCACGGTGGTAAGAAAGGAGAAAAGCTGAAATGTGCTTCTTCCCAAGGAGCTATTTGACCAAATACCAAATGAGGATAATTTCCCATCCCATCTTCCCTCAAAAAGTACCCAATCTCTGGGACTTCCCTGGTGGTCCAGTGGTTAGAACTCTGCGCTTTCACTGCTCAGGGCCCGAGTTCAGTCCCTGATCAGGAAACTAAGATCCCACAAGCTGTGCGGAACAGCCATACAAAAAAAAAAAAAAGGCACAGAACCTGAAATCCCTCCAAGTATCTCCCAGATGAAATGTTAAACCAAATATATTACTTCCATAGTAAATCATAGATTCACATGGGTTTTGTTTCTATTTTATTTTGTTCTGTTTTGGCTCCTTGGTATTACTTCTCTTCCTGCGTCGCAGCACATTCATTTCTGCATTTGCACAATGGCTATGCTTCAGGGATATACTAATTTTTCTATACAATTTAGGTAGAAGTAATAAGACAAATAATTTATCACATTATTCTCATTTTAGGAGTTTTCATTCTTTTTGAGCATGACTCACTGTATACTGTTGTACCAAAATATCAGGGAGAAAAGCAGTCCTTTGTTTGACTTACAGGAGTATTTTTTTTTCCCTTAAGTAAATCAAGGGTTATTAAACTTTAAACTGGTAAATTGTGCTTCCCTTGGAAGTAATTGTTTCTCAAAAACATTCATGACACAGGTCTGCCTGGCATTACTAGGCTCTGGGGCTGTTAGCTGCAACCATATTATTTTATTTATATTATTATTATTTTTTATAATGTATTGCTCCTGCATGCACCTGTTTCCCACACGTTGTGGAATTTGGGAGCCATGTGCAATGCTAATTTAGATGTGACATCTCAGCCTCAGATGTGCAAGGTTTTTTAAGAATAGGGGAGGGAATTCCCTGGCAGTCCAGTGGTTAAGACTCCACCCTTCCACTGCAGGGACAAGGGTTCGATCCCTGGTCAGGGAACTCAAAATCCTGCATGCCGCGTGACGTGGCCAAAAAACAAAAGTAAAATAAATAAAATAAAATAGAGAAGTGAAGAAAACAGAATAGGGGAAAAAGTTGTAATTTTAATCAGTTGGTATCGTGAAAGAACATCCCTAAGCTAATGAATATTTCATTTCTGTTGGGACACAAAATTGTGGAAAGCCCAAGGCAAAATCACAGGAAGAGTTTTTAATGATATAAGCCCAATTGTGTAGGTATTGCCAAAAACAGAGGAATTCAAGAATTTATGAAAAGGCAGAATTGTTATGCTGGAAGCAAGGTATCACTTTACTTCCTTTGCTATCAGTAAGAGACTGTTTCAAAGTTCTACTTCAGTGTTGTGGAGATTTTCCCCCATAGACTCAGACTAAACAGATCTTTGTTGAATGATTTTTGTGGGCAACCCAATGAGGTAATATTACCCCCCAGTTCACAGATAAGGAAACTGAGGCTAAGAGAGCAACAGTTAGCATTTACCAAGCACTTACCAGCATGCACCAGCCACTCATCTATCTCATTTATTCTCATAACAACTTTATGAGTTATGTAATATTATCTTTATTTTAGGAATGAGGACGCAGAGGAACAGAAAAATTAAGGGACGTGTCAGGGTCTAGCTGGTAACTAACCAGACGCTCTGATTCCAGATTGTACCTTCAGCATTCAGCCAAGGTACCTCTGGGAGAGAAGCAAAGTGACTTGCTCCATGTAGCATGGATAATAGCCCAGAGATCCAAGCCTCAGTATCCTAAATCCAAGCCAGGGTTTTGCCCACTTGAATGATAATACCATCCAGCACCAATGTTTCTACTGCCTGGTCTGTTCCATGATCTGATCTGTGAATTTGGGTACCCAGTATACGCCTTTCAGAACTTTTTTGCATTCTGTTTTAGCTATTCTCTAATTTTCCATGTGACATGTCTTTTTCTATAAGATTATAAATTCCCAGATAAAATATATATTCTTGTACTTATCAGAGCTCTGAGCTAACTGCAAGTGTTTAGAAAGTACTGTGTAGCTCATAAGAGGGAGGAATTATGCCTTTTCCTCTGTATTTCCATTAGGGATCACATGCAAATGGCACAAGTACAGCCATCTTGTAACCTAGGAAATGTGTCAGCACTGTGATTGGATTGACCACCGTGCTGATTGCACTGTCCATATAGTTGAAACTGTTTGCCATCTGTGTCCAAGACAGTACTGCCATGGAGTACATGCTTAATTGTTAAATCAGTGAGTGAGTGAAGAAGTGTTTGTTGAGCTGAACTAAAGAGCATTTAATTCTGCAATACTTATTGACCACCTACTGTGTGAGACCACCTACTGTGTGAGAGGTACAGTGCTGGATACTTCACAGTAAAAAAACAAAAAGAAAGATATCTAAGACATTATCCAGGTCCATAAGTTTTACCAAGTCATCAGAGACATAAGAGTCTAAATAATGACAAGACAATCATTTAGCAAATATTGAGTGTCTCCTAGAAATCAGACATGATGCTAGACCCTGGGTCCAATGGTGAACCAGTGACATTCATGCGATGCAAATACTTCCTAACAATTGGTGATGAGAGAGAAGAGATCAGGAAACCTACAAGGGAGGAGGTGGTCAGACACATAATGCCACAGTAGAGCACAGGGGGCAGCTCAGCCAGTTTTTGAAGGATCCTGGAAGACAGCATGGCTAAGCTGAGTCAAGAAAGTATGACTGAGGCCAATAGATTTACAGAGAGAATTCTAAGCAGAGAAGATAGCTTGTATACAAGCTGTGTACAAGCACATTCAGGGAACTATGAATATTTTTGTCTGATGAAAGCACAGAGTTCAAAGCAGGAGAAAGAGGGTTATGAAAACATCTGAAGGTGTAAGTAGGGACCATGTTATGAAACCTTTGTGTGATAAGTATCATGAAAGGAGGAATTCTTCGGAAGAGATCCTACTGGTTTATAGAAATCAAGAAAAGTTTCTGAAAGTGATGATAGTGGTGAAAGAATTAGGGAATCTTGGAAAGCTCCACCTGCATGGCTGTAAACCCTTCAGCTCTATGGGATCACCATTCTTTTAATATTTAAACAAAAGTAGCTCCAGCCCCCATAACGTTAAATCCACACGCCCTCCACTTTGCTCAAAGCCTGCCCTTGCTCTTCTGCCCTCGCCCATCCTCAAACACACCCAGTACACCTTAGGAGTCTTGTGGTTTCTGATCACTTTTTTTTTTTTTTTTTTTTTTTTTGCCGTACACGGGCCTCTCACTGCTGTGGCCTCTCCCGTTGCGGAGCACAGGCTCCGGACGCGCAGGCTCAGTGGCCATGGCTCACGGGCCCAGCCGCTCCGCGGCATGTGGGATCTTCCCGGACCGGGACACGAACCCGTGTCCCCTGCATCGGCAGGCGGACTCTCAACCACTGCGCCACCAGGGAAACCCTCTGATCACTTTTTGCACCAACTTGCTGTTTCCCCTGGATTTTTGCCCTTCAGTTCCTGCAGCTTGTCTTTTCTCTTATCCCTGCTCCAATCCATGCGTGGATTACAGCCCTTTTCCTTCATATACTCAAATCCCATTCACACAAGTACTTTGTCGATTCTTAC
This sequence comes from Delphinus delphis, assembly GCF_949987515.2. Taxonomy (NCBI): domain Eukaryota; kingdom Metazoa; phylum Chordata; class Mammalia; order Artiodactyla; family Delphinidae; genus Delphinus; species Delphinus delphis. Next base: position 28,907,292 of record NC_082696.1, read on the forward strand.
TGACAATTTGAAGAGAGCTATGGTGCAATTAAATATTAGGTGGGCCCATTCATAAAATTCTCCTGTCAAATCCACCATAGGAAATTTCTTGTAAACCAACTTTTCTAAAAGCTACAGGCCTCTTGCACTATTGTTCCCTTGTCTTCATTCCCCATCCCCCAGAACTTGACAAACTCTCCTGACCTTTTCTTTCATTTATCTTGTTTCTGGGTTCTGTTGGCCATTCTTTCTTTTCTTTTCTTTTTTTTTTTTTTTTTTTTTTTTTTTGCGGTACGCGGGCCTCTCACTGTTGTGGCCTCTCCCGTTGCGGAGCACAGGCTCCTGAAGTGCAGGCTCAGCGGCCATGGCTCAGGGGCCCAGCCGCTCCGCGGCATGTGGGATCTTCCCAGACCGGGGCATGAACCCGTGTCTCCTGCATCGGCAGGCGGACTCTCAACCACTGCGCCACCAGGGAAGCCCTAGGCCATTCTTTCTTGATCTCTCTCTCTCTCTCTCTCCCTCTCTCTCTCTCTCTCTATCTCTCTCTCTCTCTCTCTCTCCCTCTCTCTCTCACACACACACACACACACACACACACACACACACACACACACACGAAAATTCTTGCTTCTTGGCCTTTTCTCCTGTTCTCCCTCTCTGTCCCATAGCCCACCACTGTATTACCAACATGACGCACGGGCTTTCCCCTTGGCCCTGAGATGGCCCTCTAGGTATTCATTTTTAGTAAATAAAGTGCTCTTCCTAAGAACTTTACATCCACAGGCTTTATAATATTATTTTTTCTGCATTTCATTTCCTTAACTAAAGAATTTTTAAAGCACTGAGGGTGATTCTCAACCATTTTTGAGTACCTGGACTCCTTTTTTAAATTGAAAAACCTGGACTCCTTTATTTATTTATTTTAATCAATTAATTAATTTTTATTTTTGGCTGCATTGGGTCTTCGTTCCTGCATGCGGGCTTTCTCTAGTTGCGGCAAGCGGGGGCTACTCTTTGTTGCAGTGTGCGGGCTTCTCATTGCGGTGGCTTCTCTTGTTGCGGAGCACGGGCTCTAGGCATGCAGGCTTCAGCAGTTGTGGCACGTGGGCTCAGTAGTTGTGGCTCGTGGGCTCTAGAGCACAGGCTCAGTAGTTGTGGTGCACGGGCTTAGTTGCTCTGTGGCATGTGGGATCTTCCCAGACCAGGGCTTGAACCGGTGTCCCCTGCATTGGTAGGTGGATTCTTAACCACTGCGCCATCAGGGAAGTCCTAGACTCCTTTTTAAATAGAAAAACAACTTCAAATTCTCACATAATGGTTTTCACAGTTTTATATTTATTGATTAGAAAATATAGAATGACAGAAAGCTACTCTGCATTCACTCGCACTTTGAATTAAGACCTTTTTTTCAGTCACATCTACATATGTATGAAATCTTGAAGTACAAATATGTATGTTACTATTTTTCCCAATGTTTAATAATCATTGATGGGATGAGGATCCTTTCTGAAGACTTTGCCAATTTTCAAAAGTCCCTCGCTCACCGCAACTCACACACGATGAAAATCTCTGGAGACATCAGAGGCCTCTGGGTAAAATGGCTGCTGGTTTGTTCTCCAGATTCACCCCCTCTTAACTATCTATTGAAAATCCCCTTGAAAAGATGGAAAGAGATGCAAAATTACAATAGAATTAAAGCCAGATATATTCATCAATGAGTTAGAACTTATCCCTAAATAAAATGCAAATATCGACCTAATGTATAAACTAGGGCGGTAATATTTTAGCTCTCCACAAACTCTCACTCAGCACCCCTAATGAGAGAATTTTCATCAATCAAAGGATGACATCTCCACAGACTCCCCCGGAGCTGCTTTTTCGGGGGGTCAGAAGGTTTTGCTCCATAGTCCAATTCCTCCCACTCTATCCTGTCACCATCACTTCTCTTTCTATATCTCTCAAGGGCTACAATTTTCAAGATTTCAGCAACTCTGACTGGCTCGTTGCATTCTAGAATGTGAAATCAGTGTTAAGAAGAGACAAAGTCCAAATGAGCCGCTGGAATGGTACATTCTAGAAGTTGTAATTTTGCATGTATTGTTTATGACAAGCAAAAAATGAGAGTCTGTTCATAGTCAGGGGACCAAAAAGTGGAAGAAAAAAAATTCCTTTCTCAGTCCAGTGGGGTCACTCCAGAAAAATAACTTCCAGACATCAGAAATTTGGCTAGCAGCTGTGCACATCAACTGCTCCTTCAAGTCTAACTACGAGAGTTTCCAACTGCAGCTGGGTGGCTAGACTAAGGTGTGTCAGACACTGAAAACCCAACAGCTTTTCCAACTTCCTTCTTATTTCTTGGTCTTTCCCATCTGGAGAACTAGAAGATTCAGATACTCACTTAGTCTCTCTTGCAGCCAAGTTTGACTGTGGAACTCACTAGTTCTGGTCAACGAGACACTAGGGCAAGTCTTTGTAGGGGAGGAAAAAGTTTTCCTCAACCTTTTTAGGGCCTGTGGCTGAGTCCGAAAATTAAACTGACAAAGACTAACAGAAAAGCATCCATATTTATTTAATATAAGTTTTATGTGACATGGAAACCTTCATAAGGAAATAAAGACCCAAAGACATGACTAAACCTGAGTATTTTTATGCTAGATTTGATGAACAGTGGACAGTCATGAAAATATGACAGGTCAAGGAGTATGAGGTAAGTGTAGTGAGCCAGGGGAAACTTAGCAAGCCTGTTTGTTTGAATTCTTCTTGGTGCCCCTTTGTCTTCTGAGATAAGGATGTTCTTTTCCTCTGGGTATAACAGAGAGCACCTCTCACATGAGGGTTTTATGACCTGCTTCGGGGGGAAGGGCAGGGGGAAGGCTAGAGCCACCTTCCTGTAACTGGCATTTTCTCAAATTCCTTCAGCTTAAAATATTCAATATGCCAAGGGGTTGTATTTTGGGGTAGCATGTCCTGAACCCCATCATCTTCCAAGGTGCTTCTGAAAAGTTCCTTCCCTGATAAAAGGAAAGAGGCACATGGGAATAACCCCTTGCCCTAAGCCTTCTTCCATTGTCTGCTGCCTTTGAGTCTGGTTGTGAAAGCGTCTAATATCTAGAGCTGTGACAGCCACCTTGCACATACGGTGACAGATTGGGGACAAAAGCCAACCCTCTGAGGAGGCAGGAACAGAAGGATTCATAGAGTGTGAATCCTTGTAGACACCAAATTCAACTTGGTCTTCTCACAAAGTAAACAATAAATGCCCATGTTTTGCAGGTTTTTGGTTTCCTGCCATCAGAAATATCATAAATGATTTGGGGGCTGGGTAAAGAGAATGTGGCAATCTGGTTATTGTCAGACACATTTTAAATACAAAGGCAAAGCATGCGTTTTAAGATTTCTCTTTACAGGAAACAAATACGTTTTGGACAGCATCTGATTTCTGTTCTCTATAATTAAAAAAAAGTGGACTCTGTGGAAAAAAGAGATGCAGGACAACATCTGGTGATAAGAGTAAATTGAGGTGAAGATGGAACTAGCTGAGATCAGAGATGCTAATAGACCTAATACGAGATGTGTAAAGTGTCAGAGTCTAAAACTGCAAGAGCAGAATTATTATCTGAAATCTGTGATTCAGAGGATAAATAAGAGAAGCTATTCTAGGATGTACATAAAAAGAACAATAAGATAGAGATGAGGAAATGAATATATTTAGCTAACATATAAATTATTATTCCAAAACAAATGGGAAGGAAAAACCCCTCAAAATACTAGAGGAAATCTTTTCTGAGTAGGAGAACTCAACCAGTAGCAAAAAAATTTTAGAAGAAACAAGTACTCTGACTTGTCCTGGTGCAAGTTTCAAATTGAAGGAAAGATGAAAGAGAGGAAGGAAAGAAAGAAAAGAATGAAAGTCCTACAAGGAATCAGGCAGAAAAGGAGTGTTAACAACAGAGCAAAATGCAGGGAAGTGTCCTTACGCCCCCTCTTTATACCTCCCCAGTCAACAGAATTTGGAGAAGATTAGTTTCAGAAAAGTGTGTCTGTGAAAGTACTACCTGGGGTTGGAAAAATAAAAGGAAAGAAAGTAAAGTTCCTACCTTTTTGTCCTAGAAAGTCCAAATAGTAGGTATAGAGGAAGGCCACATTTTCTGTTGTTCTGAGTTCCATTGCATGTTAAGGAGAGGATGGGGGTACGGAGAGAGGTGGGGGGAGGGTGGTTAGATAAAGGATAGTGCCCAATATTTACCATCACAGGGAGTACCACACATGGTCCAAGGCCAAGAGGCAGCATCTGGAACTTTTGACAGCTGTTGGAAACACCATACCACAACACCACACTCTCGTCTCACCCTCTGAACAAGGGAGCTATCTGATTAAGCCAGCGCTCTCCTTCCCGGGCATCCAATAGCCTCTGCAGAGCTCTGGCATCAGGTCCTGTGTGGACCCCATACAGACTCTACTCTCAAGGGACTCCCAATCTAAGCAGGAGACAGACTAATCCAGAGTGCTGTAAGGCCCTGGACACAAAGGCAGAAGAGAGAAGAGAGATTAATGCTAACCACAGAGAGGCAGTCTGGAAGATTTTGTAGAGGGGGGATATTTGAGCCGGATCTTCAGAGACTCAGGTTTCCCTAAGCTGTGAAGGAGGGAGGCCAGATGTGCCACGTGCCGTAAATGAGGGACAACAGCATGAAGAGAAACACAAGTCTGGGAAAGGGCAGGCATTTTCCAGAAACAACCAGTGGTGCAGAAGGCCTGAGAATTGTGCCTGAAGACTGTTGTTGGGACGTGAAAACCTGGTCCCCAGAAAGGAGACTGCTAAACATGGAATCTGAGTGACTAGTGAACAAGCCTGTGCATGGGGCTGACATTAAATAAAACATAAATATACGAGTGACAATGGAACACTTTAGAGTCCCTGCAAATGGTGCCACATTAACTGGCTAATAACAGTGCTGAAAGCGCTATAGAAATACTGATTGCATGTTGTTCAGATGCTAAGCATTTATGTAAATATAAAGTTCCAGGTGCTAACCCTTAAGTCATACTAGGTATTAACCTTAGTCTGTTGACCAACCATGGGGAAGAGAGGACCAAGGATTGGCATTTGCAGTGCTGTTACCATTCATTCATTTATTTATTCGCTCAACAGATATTTATTGAGGATTGACCTTGTGCCAAAGACTAGAGGTAAGAATACAGATGTAAAGAAAGCAGGGTTTGGGGACTTCCTTGGTGGTGCAGTGGTTAAAACTCCATGCTCCCAATACAGGGAGCCTGGGTTCGATCCCTGGTCAGGGAACTAGATCCCACATGCATGCTGCAATTAAGAGTTCGCATGCCACAACTAAGGAGCCCTAGAGCTGCAACTAAGGAGCCCGCCTGCAGCAACTGAGACCCAGCGCAACCAAATAAATAAATAAAAATAAAAATAATAAAAAAAAAGAAAGTGGGGTCTTGCCTTCAAGGTCTTTCTGTGTAAGAGAGGAAGACAAACAGGTCAATAAATGAGTGACAGAAGTATGCCTTCATATATCTGAAACCCTACATTCTGTGCACAGCAGGAGTGCAGAGGGGCTGGGATGGGACAGCAGAAGGTGGCAGAGCAGGGTAGTCATCATGGGGGAGGTGGCACTTGAAATGACTCTTGAATGATGGGTTGGGATTAAAGGTATTCAGAGGGAAGGAGCAAAGAAAGAGGAGAACACAAATGCAAGGCCATTTGGGGGCCACTGCAAGTTTTTCTCGAGCAAAACATGAAGTAGGAGGTCTTTGAAATGTGTGACGCCTTCACAGTTGGTCAAGCTGTATAATGACCTGGCTGCCTGCTGAAAAAAGACCTGTGTGTGCACGCTGCTTTCCAGTCTGTTGTAGGATTCAGTCCTCTGGCAAGCGTTTGCTGTGTGTCCATTATGTACCTACGCTAGAATAGGCACATGGGGGAGAAAGGAAAGAAGAAAGCGGGCAGAAACTCAAATATTGTGAAAAATGGAGTGTTTCATGTGCTTGCCTGTTAAAGTTGTGGTTCTGTCTGAGTCACCGTGATCAGGAGACAATGCAGCTATTGTGAAAGCGGCTGCAGCCTCTTAGCCAGTGGGGCTTGCCTGTCCTTTGTGCCCTGGATGTGGGTCTCAGTGCTCATTTGCATAAAGCCTCTGAGTTGTGACCACATCTTCAATAGGAACAGTTTTACTTTATTATCTTACTAAGGAATTATCATCGCATCAAAAGGAACACGGCTGGTCTAACAAAGCAGCCGGACCCAGAGGGTAGGCATGACCCAGGAGCCTGTGGGTACCACTTGCAAGTTTCTAGATAGTTTCTACTTCCGTGATGTCCACAAAAGGCTGAGAATTCCCTATGGCATCTTTGGGGGGACACTGGGATGTAAAGAAGGGCCCTCGTGGATCGAGACCATGATCCAAATGGCCAGGAATGCTAAACTTCACCATGAACTTCAAGTGCGGACTGGCTTCAGGGCTGGATGTTTATTGAAAAGGCTCTAATTATGATTCCTCACCCTCCTCTCTCCTGTAGTGCTGGCTGCTTCTCCTCAGTCCACCCAGCTGCCCCAGACTCTGCCATTCATGTTTAGGCAGACATCCTCTCTCTTTCCTCCGTTCTCTGTCAGATTTCTTGGAAACGTCATCTCTACTTTCTGGCATCCAGAGGATAGCATCCTGCTTCTATCATCATCAACCAAAACGTAGACACAGAAAAAGAAAAACCCACTTTATGTCTTTCTTCATTTTATTTATATGGTAAAATAGCAGCAGGAAAATTTCCCATGGTGGAAGTCCTAAGGTGTCACACGGTTGAGATCCTGGAAGCGCTAGGGTCTAGCCTTCCACACTGCATTAGAATTCCAAATCCTGAATGGACAGCCTGAGGACTGTAATGGAACCTCAGCAGTAATAAACAGCAGTCATGAGATGAGTGGGGAAGCTAGTTTGGGTCAGTAGCCCTTAAAGCATATAATGGGAAGATATATCCTTCAAATAAAATTCAGTCAGTAAAGACCATAGCTTAATTCTGTAGCATACAACCTGCGTTGGTATCCTCCCCCCAACCTATGTGAGTATAGGGTCATAGAATGTCCTAGTGCAACTGTATAAGCTTTTGAAGGCAAATTGCCTAGATAGATAGATAATACTGTGATATATAATTTTTAAAAACTTGTAATTTTGTAAAGAGAATTTTTTATTCATATGGAGACAATTTTATTTTATCTCTAAAGAATTATACTCAGTGCTAGCTGCTGGGTCTCAAGAGGGTCTGATCCTGACAAACCAGGATGGTTTCCAGACCCTTTGCACACATCCCAGTCTGTCAGTGTCCTATGAACCCTGGATAAAAGAACTAGGCATATGAAGTTAAGTCCAGAAAGCAGAAGAAAAAGCTGGGTCTCTCTTCTGTCAGGGGATATTTCCCCAAGACCACAAGAAGCTGGCTTTGGGACTTGCACCCTTCCCCCCCATCCCCTTTCCTCCTTAACCCACGGCCTCGACTCTCTCCAAAGTAGGATAATAGAAGGCTTCCCTCGTGGCGCAGTGGTTAAGAATCCACCTGCCAATGCAGGGGACACGGATTCGAGCCCTGGTCTGGGAAGATCCCACATGCTACGGAGCAACTAAGCCCGTGTGCCACAACTACTGAGCCTGCTCTCTAGAGCCCACGAGCCACAACTACTGAGCCCATGTGCCTAGAATCCGTGCTCCACAACAAGAGAAGCCACCGCAATGGGAAGCCCGCGCACCACAACGAAGAATAGTCCCGGATCACTGCAACTAGAGAAAGCCCGCGAGCAGCAACAAAGACCCAACATAGCCAAAAATAAATAAATAAATAAATTTATTTTAAAAAAGTAAAAATAAAAATAAAGTAGGATAATAGAGCATCAAAGGAAGGAACTCTTGTATCTCAAGTGGTCTTTCTTTTTCTAGGGAGGCACTATTTCCCATCCAACAAAACGGGGAAACTAAGGAAGGCTAAGGAGAAGGACAAGGTGGCAAAGACTGTCTTCTGCTACTCACACAGCTCTCACATCTCTTCCCCCGTGTCCTTGACTCAGTACCCCATGCCGCCCTCTGTCCCTCTAAATCTGCTTCTGGGGTGCCTCACTCAACCTGCCTCTCAAGTGCCCCATTCTCCAGAGCCGCTTATTTCTCCAACCTGAATATTGGAGACCAACAACCAGAGCACACACCCTAATCAGCACATCAAACTTAGGTGTAAAGAACGATGACAAGAAGAGATACGGAGCAATGTGATATTCTCATCCAAATGTGAGAATCTGACTCAGATCACCTGTGGTAGAAGAATTTGTTGTTGAGGATTTTAAGATCAAGTGAGAAAAAAGAATATGTGGAAATTGAGAGCATGAAAGTACTTCAAAGTCATTTTGCATGTGAAAATTAAAAGAGTACATAAGAAATAATAGAAAATAGAGATATCACTAGAATGTTAAGTTTCGTGGGGAGCAAGAACCACATCTGTTTTGTTTCATTGTGATACATATATAGAGAGATATCTGTACATATATATAGATATCTCCCAGTACCTAGGAAGATGCCTGCTGTGTAATGATGTTAAATATTTGTTTTCTGATTAGCTGGTTAAATTGCTGATGTAGTTTCAATTTAATGGTTTGTATTCGCAATGCTCATACACCAAATTTATTTTATTGTGGATTATTGCCTTTTTATTTGCTCCTCCATCTAAATATTTGATGCTTTTTAAATTTTATTTTTGAAGTCTCCCATTTTCCACATGCCATCAGGATCCCAGAGATGTAAAATACCTTGGATACTTGTGGTGAGAGGCGATGTCAGATCACCTTTATCTGACCTGCTCCTTTCACCAAAGCTAAATGGCATTTTTTTTTTTTTTTTTTTTTTTTTTTGCGATATGCGGGCCTCTCACTGTTGTGGCCTCTCCTGTTGCGGAGCACAGGCTCTGGACGCGCAGACTCAGCGGCCATGGCTCACGGGCCCAGCCGCTCCGCGGCATGTGGGATCTTCCCGGACCGGGGCACGAACCCGTGTCCCCTGCATCGGCAGGCGGACTCTCAACCACTGCGCCACCAGGGAAGCCCTAAATGGCATTTTTAAATCACACCTCCTACTCCAGCAATGGCATAGTTGAACAGCCTTAGCTCAGCTTGTGATAATTGTGTGTCCAAGCACACGTTTCTAGTCCATTTCACACACATCTCATTCTGCTCCTTCTCCATCGCCTTTGCTTTTGCCTCCCCTTCTAAATGTTGGCATTCCCTAGGTCCTCGTCCTCGTCTTGCTTCTCTTGTTCCTCTATTCTGTCTCCCTAAGTGATCTCTCCCGTCCCTGTAGCTGTAAATACCAAATACACACTGCTGGATCCCAAATACATCTCTCCAGCCTTGACTTACCTCTTCAGTTCCAAATCCGTATTCTCAATCCACTACCTGATATTTTAATCGGAACACCTTACAGGTAAAACAAGTAAACCATTTTAGTAAATCTAATATGGAACTTCTGATTTCCCCTTCTCCTTTCACCTCCGCCCATAGCCAGGTCCCTTCTGCTTCTTCCCTAGGTCCACCTGTGGCCCATATAGTACATAAGCCTGCATACCGGGTACTGAATATTGTAAAACCACCCAACAGACTGCTCAAACCAGGGGGCCATCTTGGGTTCTGACCCACTTCCTCACCCTCCAACACCAATTCACAAGCAAGTGTCATCGTTTTTACCTCCAAATTAACTCTTGAATCTGTCTGCTTGTCATCAGTTCCACTCCTCACACCCAAATGCAAGCTGGCACCGTCTCTTGTCGAGACGAAGGTGACAAACTACCCCCTGCTACCGGTCTTGCCTTTTGACAACTAGTCTCCACACAGCAGCAAGAAGCTCAGAGTGTCTTCCCTCTTACTGGTCAGTGGGCATGGACCCCACTGTATTGGGAATACAATAAAAAGTTGTCACTGTGACCTGCCAGGCCTTGCATGAAGTGTTCCCTCTCTACCTACCCACTTTCACTGATGCCCCCTCCCACCTCCCTCCCCAAGCTCATGCTGTGCCCCCGTACATGACATGACGTCCTGGCATCTCATAGCTCCTCAAACAGGACGAGCGATTTTCTGTGCTCCGGCCTTGGAAACTAGTGCTTCCTGGACCTGTGATCCTCTTCTCTAAGCCTTTGTCTTTTTGTTTTGTATCCTTTCTGTTATGACAAGTTACAGACATGTAACAAACACTTATGCACCTACCACCGAAAATTAATGACTCTTAACATTTCACCATTTTCCCTCAGATGTTAACCCTACAAGAATGGAACAATATAAAGCCCCTTTTGTTCTTCTTCCCCCTGTCCCATGCCCCTTCCTCCTTCCTCAGAGTGAGTGATGGATGCTGTCGGGTCCTTTCCCTGCACCTACTTCCGCCTCCTTCTTTCTGACCCAGCTCTGAATTCATGGAGGCGCTCACATCCTGGCAGAGGCTGCTTCACTCTCTGTCCTGCCCTCAAGGGTTTGCCTTAGACAGTGGGACCCGAGGAGCCACGCTCTCTGAATTTCTCTTCCAACACCAAGGCAGGAATGAAACCATGTTCTTGTTTATTCAGTCCTCATCATCTGTCATCTGCTTATCTCGCATATCTTTCGGCTCAAAACAAAAACCAACATCACATCACAAATAGAAGAAATAACTTTCTAAATGTCTCCACCCCTCTCCTCCCCAAAAATGAAAGAAAAAGGATTTTTCCTTCTTTATTCATGTTTTGGTTAGTGTATTATTTGACTATGATTATATGTGTTTATACTCAGTGCTATGAAAAACGTACTTAGACAAGCTTAAGTCTCCATCAGACACAATTCAGAACTGACCTGTTTCTTCTCTCTGCTCGTAGGTTGCGGTATGTTTACTCTCCTGTCATCTGTCACGGCTGCTGTCAGCGGCTTCCTGGTGGGGTATGAACTTGGGCTCATCTCTGGGGCTCTTCTGCAGATAAGAACCTTGTTAGCCCTGACCTGCCACGAGCAGGAAATGGTTGTGAGCTCCCTCCTCATCGGGGCCCTACTGGCCTCTCTCATCGGAGGGGTCCTGATTGACAGGTGCGGAAGAAGGGCCGCCATCATCCTTTCATCCTGCCTCCTGGGACTTGGGAGCCTGGTCTTGATCATCAGTTTATCTTATGCGGCTCTCATAGCGGGACGCATTGCTATTGGGGTTTCCATTTCGCTCTCTTCCATCGCCACGTGTGTCTACATCGCAGAAATTGCTCCCCAACACAAGAGAGGCCTTCTTGTGTCGCTGAACGAGCTGATGATCGTCATTGGCATCCTTTTTGCCTACATTTCAAACTACGCGTTTGCCAATGTTTCCCACGGCTGGAAATACATGTTCGGCCTTGTTATTCCCTTGGGAGTTTTGCAGGCGATTGCGATGTACTTTCTTCCTCCAAGTCCTCGGTTTCTGGTGATGAAGGGACACGAGGAAGCTGCTAGCAAGGTTCTCGGAAAGCTGAGAGCCATCTCCGATACAACGGAGGAACTCACTGTGATCAAATCTTCCCTGAAAGATGAATATCAGTACAGTTTTGGGGATCTGTTTCGTTCAAAGGACAACATGAGGACCCGAATCATGATAGGCTTAACATTGGTATTTTTTGTACAAATCACTGGGCAGCCAAACATATTATTCTATGCATCCACTGTTTTGAAGTCCGTTGGCTTCCAAAGCAACGAGGCGGCCAGCCTCGCTTCCACAGGGGTTGGGGTTGTCAAGGTCCTCAGCACCATCCCGGCCACCCTGCTTGTAGACCATGTCGGGAGCAAAACCCTCCTCTGTGTCGGCTCCTCTGTGATGGCAGCTTCGTTGGTAACCATGGGCATCGTGAATCTCAACATCCATATGAACTTTACCAATATCTGCAGAAACCATAGTCCTATCAACCAGTCTTTGGATGAGTCTGTGCTCTATGGACCAGGTAACCTGTCAGCCAGCAATGACACTCTTAGAGAATCCTTTAAAGGGATGGCTTCCCGCAGCAGAAACTCGCTAAGGCCCACGAGAAATGACCTGGATAGGAGAGGAGAAACGACCTCGGCATCCTTATCGAATGCTGGACTAAGCCAAACTGAGTACCAGGTCATCACGGACCCTGCGGACGTCCCAGCTTTTTTGAAATGGCTGTCCTTGGCCAGCTTGCTTGTTTATGTTGCTGCATTTTCAATTGGTCTAGGACCAAGTAAGTATTTCATTTTTCATTCCTTCCCTCTCTCCCCTTATGAATGTTATATATTAACGTTGACCCGTCAGAGCATCCTACTGCTATAGTACCTTATACATAGAACTACTAGAAGGAAGATGGGGATGATACTGGCCACCTGATATTTCTGCTAATGAGGAAAGTATGGCTGGCTTATATCTGCCTTGTGAAATGCGCAGGGCTAGTATTCAACCAAGGATTAGTTTCCCATTATCTGTCACATGAGGATACTTTAATATCAGTTGATTAGGAATGAATCAGACCTTGAAAAATATTTGTTGCTCAAGAGAATATATTGTTTTATGAAAACAAAGTTGACTGGGACATTGTCTTCTATATCATTCTCTACTTTCTTCATAGGTGCAAGGAAAAAAAATTGTGTTTAGATTTTCTTAAAGACACAATAGTAGATGCATTCCAGTAATAAAGAAGAAGAAGGGAATTAAGAAGGGATTATTATGGGAAGGATAATGCATTATTGAAGTATATTTGATCGCTAGAGTAACCTCCTGGGGCACTTTACTCTGTCTATGAACCAAGAGAATGGGAGTCAATGCATTCCCATTGAACATAGTACAAACAATCTACAGGGAGGTAGCCACAAGGTTGTTTTATTTGATATAGTCAGTCTATTGCAGTGACAAAGTTTAATCACTTCTCTTGAGCAAACTCGAGTTTGCTAGAATAGGTTGTTTGTTGCAGTTCTTTCATCTTTTAGCCTCACATCCAAAGTCTAAACCTCTCTGTAGGGAAGTTGTGAAGGCTCTTTTTTACGCCTCACTAGAAAATGATGCGCTTAAAAATCAAGGGTAGTCTCTCTCTACCACCCTCAACTCCTACCTGTCACCTCTCCCTCCCACTATCATTCCTCTCCATCTCTCTCCCTTTCTTCCTCCTTCCTTTCCTCTCCTACAGAGTTGATATTGAAACTTTTGTTTACAATGATCAAGGAGCAGACAAATTTGCTCCCATAAAGGGAAATGCTGGAGGTTCAAGAATAATGAGAAGACATAGGCTGTGTTGAGGGAGAAGGAATCTCATGAACACGTGCAGGTTTCTGGTGCCAGACGCTGGACAGTGTTTCTGGAGAGGGCTTGTGCTAGTGATCCACTCTTAACTCTTCATTCAAATGATATGTACCCAGTGACTAATTGTTTTAATAGCCATGAACTGTGCTCAATATTAGGGAAAGAGTAATGAACAAGGCAGATACTGTCCCTGTCTTCAAGGAGATTTTGGTTGAATGGATTGAGCTACGCTCCCTGTGTCTGATTCTTTCTGGTCAGCAACCAGCAGGTTTGACCTGCTTAATCTCAGTTAATTAATAACTGGACTTGCACATGGCCGATACGGCCTCTCCTTCAATTCTGCTTCCTCATCTTTTAGTTTCTACTCCTACGTCTATGTGAGATCAGTCTCTAGATACTGATTCATTCAAATTCCATAGAGGGAATCTGATGTACACTGCTTTTTGCTGTGCCAGGTCATAAGGGATTGTTTTAGTCTAAGCAGCTATGGCTAGACTGGACTACATGATCTAAAGCACTGATGTCCAGAAGATGGCCCTTCCTTTCGCCCTATGAGTAGACAGATTTCCCCATAAGGGGTTGTGCATGGGCAGATAGAGGAAATGCTACAATACCATCAACCTTTGCTCTCTCTGACCCGTTCCTGGACCCTGACCCTGCTTCTTAAGACTGAAAATGATAAACATCATTAACGAACAGTTTCCTGGAAACAGGCTTCTACCATTCTTTCAAGATTCAATTATCTTGGGTGTGCACCTGTGAGACACTTGTTTTAATCAGTTTGGGTTGCCATGGCTTAGAGACCAAACAGTTATTTCTCACAGTCTGGAGGCTGGGAAGTTCAAGATCAAGGTGCTAGGAGATTCAGTTCTTGGTAGGGCTCTCTTCCTGGTTTGTAGAGGCAGACTTTTTGCTGTATGGGACGGAGAGAGAGAGAGAGAGAGAGAGGAGAAAAGTGACTAGATCTTTTGTGTCTCTTCTCATAAGGGCACTAATTCCACCATGGAGGCTTTACCCTCATGACCTAATTACTTCCCAAAGGCCCCATCTCTAAATGTCATCACATTGGGTATTAGGGTTTCAACATATGAATTTTGGGGAGCCATAACATGCAGCAATAACAATACTTATGTGGCCATTCTGATACATGAAGTTAACGAAATTTGAGTAAGCACCTTTTAAAAATTGTTATTTTCAGAAACTCTTTAAAGTCTATTAGAAGAGCAAGATATGAGTGCTACCTTGTACCAAGGAATCAACTTAACCTTGTCTGTGAACCTTTCTATATCAATAAGGTTTGCTTACTTGATAAACTTCAGGTGGTATTTATTGTTCCATTGATTCCCTTTGCTGACATCTTTTTTTCCCTATATATTCATCATAAAACTAAAAATATTTCTTTTTTGCATCAGTTTTCTTGATCCAATCTTTTGAAATATCACAGATCAATTAAGAAAAGGATGCCCTCTTTGTTTTCATTCAGAGGATCTCTCAGGTTGGCAGAAGTTATGACATGACACACATTATAATATGAGAGACATTGATCTTAAACTTCCAGAGCCAACCTATTCATGGTAAGAGTCCTCCCAAGCTCATGATACTCTTCTTCTCTTTAATTTTTGGGCAACATTGAAAAGTACAGTAAATCCTCAGTCACTCACATACCATTTGATACTTTATTGTATTAGAGCAAGAGTTCCCCTTTTCAGGAAGCTCAATCTGATTTTGGACAAAATTATTGGAGGCTATTTGTTATTTACCTTCTAGAATTCCTTAAATAGTATTCTATACTAATTTTTAAAAATACATAATTTAAGCTTTAGATTCAGCTAATATTTATTGGCACCTATTATGTCAAACACTGCTCTAGGAAGTTTTTACATATTTTGGAGTACTTCATTTTACCTTCACAACAAGCCTGGGAAGAAAAGTATTCACCAAATTTTATAAATGACGACACTGAATCTCAGAGAAGTTAAGTGACTTGCTCTCATGAAAACATCCCTTGTCTTCTGAAATGGCCAAGACAAGAATAGGCAGAACTGTGTTGGTCTTGATAGTAACTGTTAATTGTCAGTTCAGTCCTCTCCTTGAAGATATATTAGAAAAAAGAATGAATGAAAATAGTGTATTATTGTCCATCACATGAGGCTATTAATGGGCCACTGCATTTTATGCAGGATAGAGACAGTCTCTCTTTTTCTGAAGCTCTGCTAGCTAAGCGAGCATGAACAGTTTTTATAAGGCTGAGCTACAGGATAAAAGAGAAGGAAAATAATGATGAGAATGCAGAAGTTTTTGATGTGCATTTACTTGAATAACTAAACTGATTAAGATAATGTTTAGTGTGTATATTGGTTGGAATTCAAGCTCAGCTATAATAAAGGCCAAAATAACAGTGGCTTAAACAAGATAGCAGCTTCTTTCTTTCTGTTCACAGAGCTGGGTAGTTCTGGGTGCCGTGGAGGCTTCCAGCCCAGGCCCTGGAAGCCTATAGATAATGTCCCCAGACGCCATGGTTTAATATTGGTTCCCAGTCTATCGTGATGCCTATTTAGAGATATTAAGATGAAGTTTAAAATTTCATCACCCGGGCTTCCCTGGTGGCGCAGTGGTTGAGAGTCCGCCTGCCGATGCAGGGGACGCGGGTTCGTGCCCCGGTCCGGGAAGATCCCACATGCCGCGGAGCGGCTGGGCCCGTGAGCCATGGCCGCTGGGCCTGCGCGTCCGGAGCCTGTGCTCCGCAACGGGAGAGGCCACAACAGTGAGAGGCCCGCGTACAGAAAAAAAAAAAAATTTCATCACCCTTTTCTGATAGCTAATGATCCCTTGAGAATAAGTGAAATGCACAAAGTACAGTCAATTAAACGGAGGCTAGGTATTGAAAGGCCTGGATGAGAAGACAGTGTGAGCAGTCTTAGCAGAAAAGCAGAACTGCTGTGAGTGATATGAGATAAGGAATTCTCTACAGGGATTAGACACTGCATAATTGTGAGAGCTGCTGAGCAAGCAAAGGTCTGGTAGGGGACGGTTAGAGGCAAAGGAGAAAGTCACTAATCAGGGCCGCCAAGAAAAGCTGGTGGAGTCTGTGAAGCCTGCGGCTTCTGCATCTGGTTGCAGCCTGAAGTCTCTGCAGGTCAGCAGGGCAGGTGGGAGGAAAAGCTGGATGCAGAGCAGGGGGCAGCAAAGACAAGGGACCCTGCTAGGGCAAACTGGAATCCATAAGAAGAACATGGAACCCACATCTGTCTCCCATGTCAACTCTGATGACGCAGGCCACCTGCAG
This sequence comes from Delphinus delphis, assembly GCF_949987515.2. NCBI lineage: Eukaryota > Metazoa > Chordata > Mammalia > Artiodactyla > Delphinidae > Delphinus > Delphinus delphis. The sequence continues at coordinate 28,923,831 of NC_082696.1, forward strand.
AAAAACTGATGTCCTTCTCCACAGAGCCCTGCCCATGTGCCTGGCCTGGTACTTGGAGAAGTTGGAGGAGGGGATCTGGGTGCACTGGCTGCTCCCCATGCCAACAAGGAGAACCAGCAGACCACAACAATGTGTACAGTCTGCACTGATGTCCAGGGCACCAACCCCCCAGGCACAGGGCTGAGTGTCACTTTAGCCTTCCAAGTCTCAGGCAAACTTCTCTTCTGGGCAACCCTTACCCAGAACTACACAGGGAAGGAAATGTAGTTCCAGCTTAGCTAAACTGACACAGTACAAAATGTCCAGAGTGATAAACTTGACTAAGAGAATAGATGAGAATCTGGAAAGAAATATTTCAGAAGGTCAAAGCCTCTGTATCCTGTCTTCAGTTTCTCTGATAGACATTCATTTCTTTTCATTAAGATATTACTTGTTAAACTATATGACTAGCTTCCATTCCATCTGGTTCTAAAGAAGCCATGAGGTCATTTCATTACTGTCTCTTGGCTTTTGTTTCTTTAGCTATAAAACCAAAAAACACTCTTTTGCTAATGCATGATAAAAGCTTTCATATTTATTTTCTCAGGAATGTTAATTGTCTCCCTTGAGCTGACCACTGTCACGTATCTCCAGTTCCGTTGCCTCACGTGACTTCTTGTTCCCTTTTTCCCAATGGTTGCTGAACTTTTCCATTTTGATGCTTCACCGTCCGCTGAACACAAGCTGAGGCTGAATTCTTATTCCCCTCATGTCAGGGGACTTGTCTTTCTTTTCCACGGGGTAGTCACTCTGCCAGTCACTCAGGTCTGACGCTCTGGGCCCGTTTCCCAATCCAGTCAATGACCAAATAAATGCTCTTGGATTTTCCCTCACAAAGGGTTCCTGTGTTCATTTTTCCTTCCCACTTCTGCCATCCTAGTCTACCCCTTTCAGTCTCATCCCTAGATTACTGGGAGACCCTTCCTGTGGTTCTTTCCCCTTCTAGGCCTTTCCCACACCCAGCCGTCCTCCATACCAGTATTCCCTAAGTAATCATGTTCCCCATGTCACCACAGCTCACAAATCTTCCACGGCTTCCCACTTTCTTCCATATCAGAAGAACCAAATGCCTTTCAAGATGAAAAGATTAGAAATGACCTAGTCCTACATTTTCCTTTTAGAGAAAAGAAACAAGAAACTCTCAGAGATTGAGATCACACAGATTTAGGACTAGAACTCTGGACATCTGAAGCCGAATTCCATGCTCTTTCTATGACTATATCACTCATCCTGGAGGGAAAAGATGTGTGATTTTCAAGGTTCTCCATCATCCCACCCAACTCCATCAGAGCGTCTGCACAACTCCAAGGGGCACCATTTACATCGTAGTCTGTGGAGTTTTCTTTCAGGGCTACCATTCATATAGAAACACATATAGATTCCACATGGGATATAAGGAGAATGATGCCCCATGGCGTTGTGACATGAGGCAATGCTTTGCCTCTCTGGGCATTTTTATTTCCCATTGCTCCCCACCCAGGTCAAGAGACAGAAAGCATCTGTTGTGGCCTCTTTTCCTTCCCCCCTACTCTACCCAAGTGCCTCCTATCTTGAAAGCTCAGTGAAAGTCTTATCTCTTTTATGAATTCACTCCATTTCTTCAAGGTCTTTATTTGTATGAACTACTAGTTATTTCTAGTGTAGACTAGTTCAGTTCTGGGCTACAAAGAGCCTGAATTTAAAATCACAAAACCTAGGCTCTAATCTCAGTTCTTCTGCCTACTGGTTATATGTTTTTAAGTCATTTATTTTCTCTGAAGCGCTCTCTAAATCCATGAATTGGGCATAATAATACCTGTCTTATCTCACAGAGTATAGGTGAGCATCAAGGGAACTAATGCATGTGCAAGTGTTTTGGATGTTACAGTGTGTGATGTAAATGGAAGTTACCACGTGATAATACAACTTAGTCCTTAATGATATAGTGTACTGCTTTTGTATGCTTGTTTGGTTTATTAACCAGAATGTGGTTACTGGATTGTAAGCTCTTTGAGGGAAGACACGACATCTCACATTTTTTCCTTCTGTCCCTTTAAGTCAGCACTGTATATATCTGTTTGAAAACCATGCAGGGGTACATTTATGTTTCTAAGGAGGAGAGGGAAAGAAGAACTTTAAAACTAAGGTGAATATACAGGAAAAATCTTGAAGTGTGCTTCTTTATCTGTGTCAAGCTATCTAGTGGGTAGGCTAAGTACCAGGAAAGCTGGGAACACTAGGTTGCCACAGAAGCGCCTGTTCCTCCTGAAACCATCATGTTTTTGCAAAACAATCCATCACTTTGAAACCACACACCTCAGTTTGAGACTCGAACCCACAATCTTCTAATCTCACTCCTTCAGGTGGGACTCGAATCCAGCTGCACTTCAGTTGGGACTTGAACCCAAAATTTCTGGCTTAGGCGGGGACTCAAACCCACAATCTCCCAGCTGAAACCACACACCTGGTCACAGGATTTAATGGACCTCAGGTTCTTTACGTCTCAGCACAGAAGGAATTCAGTGAGAGGCGAAGTGATAGGCAAGTCGATTTATTAATATAGGACGCTTGTGAAGGATACAAGAGGGCAGGCAAGAGGACTCTGCCCTGAAAGTTAAGTGGGAAAGCAGGTTTATTTAGGGAGATACACACTCCACAGACAGAGCATGGACCATCTCAGAAGGCGAGAGGCCCCGAAATATGGGGTCGTTAGTTTTTATGAGCTGGGTAATTTCATAGGCGGACAAGTGGGAAGATTATTACAACTATTTTGGGGAAGAGACAGAGATTTCCAGGAATTGGGCCACGGCCCACTTTTTGGCCTTTAATGGTTGGCTTTGGAACTGTTGTGGTGCCTGTGTGTATGTCATTTAGCATAGCTAGTGTCTCATAATGAGCTTATAACGAGGCTCAAGGTCCTCTGGAAGTCAAATCTTCCACCATCTTGCACATAATCTGTTCTAACCAGTTTTTGTCATATCCTCAACAGCCATGTCATTCTTGTGCCTTGCCGCCTTCCCTCCTGTCTCAACTGTGGTGTGAGTTTTAAAAATCTCTTTCTGTTTTTGCCTCTAAGAAAAGATGCAGGAGAGTTAGCAGTGCTCAGAAATAAGTAGTTGGAGGCATTTAGGGCCTTTCTTTGTCAGGTTGTAAAGAGTTATTTGGGACTTTCACTAATTCCTACTTTTAGACACAGAGTATCTAAAAGTAGTCCCAGATTTTTTTTGGACACCTTTGCTTTTTGCTTTCACATGGAGAAGAGAGTCTTTTTGAGCGTTTCTTAGAACAAAAGCAATGCTAATGAGATGGAGAATCTCAGTCTGAAGGACGTTTGGGTTTGGGAAAGGGAAATAACCCTTCATCTCACGGTTTCTTCAACTTGTAATTGCTGTTCCAAGCACTGATCCGGATAGTCACGCCTGAGGGTAGAAGGCAAGCAGTCGGAGACAGAATCCCAAACATTCCCTCTAAGGAAAACAAGCAGTTAATTCACGTGGGTGGCTTGAGACTGTCAATTCTCTTAGGGTTTTTAGAAGAGATCTGAATAATTGTCCTTTATTTTTCTTGCTAAGAGTTAGCCATTTCTGTTTATATTCATGCTGCAGTTCATTTTTTCTTTTCTAAAGAAAACATACCATAAGAATTCCAATTCAGTCACCAAAATTGTATTCTAGAGCATTGGCACGAACCAGTTGGAATTTAAAGAAGATTTTTATTAAGAGCAAATTTTCATACCAGATCGTGAACGCATTATAAACGTATTAACCTGATGCGATTATTGCTCAGGTATTTCATTTAGAGAGTTTATTACTTGTAATAGAAGTAAATCCTTTGTGTAAATAGGGGCATAAAGGGAAAAGTACTTGCTGTTCCAAAGCAAAATCAAAGCAAGATTAAATCATCTTTATTAAATCTTTTAAAATATGTGTTGGCTTAGAACAACATTCCTTCATTGTATTAGATCACAACATAGTTTCTCTTGTCAAAAAGTATTTCTATTTTTAGGTTAAAGTGTATGCCCTACATCATTTTACTTTCTGGTCATCTGTTTCCCTGATTTTAGCATAAATGGGGTACCCTGGAATCTAGAATTCAGGAGGGGGCATAAATTTGGTACCAAGTAATCTCATATATTTTATTTTATACATTTAAAATATTATTCTATGAAGGAATCTGTAGGCTTCACTAGCCTGCTGAGGGGTTTCATAGCCCGAGGTTAAGAATCTCTGCCCTCCATTTCTCTGTAACCAATACCAAAACTCTTCCATCAAATAAAAATCACAATATATACCCCACTGCTTTTATTGGAGATTTTTATGAAACATTCCGTTTTCCACGCTTCATCTCTCACTTTAAAATATGTTCGAAATCTTAACTTGACTTTCCAGTCTTTCTGGGGTGGTCCTGATCATTTTAGCTCCTTCTAATAACTGAACACTTTATTATTGTGGTTCAAGCTTCAGGGTAGAACCAAAAAGTCCTGACATTATGAGGACATAGAGCCACATAATGATTTCTCTTCTTCTTGGGCTTCAAAAGTAAAGCAGAGATGAGCCCAAGCCCAAGCCCAAGGCGTAAAGTTATTATTTCATGAGTTCATCTGAGGTAACACTTGTGTAGCTGCCCTCCTTAGAACAGTCTCTGTAACTCAGAAAAATGTGTGTGACTGTTCTTTTCACAACAATTATTAGGGCTTTTATAAAAGGGAATGAAATTGGGCCATTTGTAGAGACGTGGATGGACCTAGAGACTGTCCTACAGAGTGAAGTAAGTCAGAAAGAGAAAAACAAATATGTATATTAACGCATATATGTGGAATCTAGAAAAATGGTACAGATGAATCGGTTTGCAAGGCAGAAATTGAGACACAGATGTAGAGAACAAACGTATGGACACCAAGGGGGGAAAGGAGGGGAGTGGGGTGGTGGAGGGATGAATTGGGAGATTGGGATTGACATGTATACACTAATATGTATAAAATAGATAAGAACCTGCTGTATAAAAAATAAATAATAAAAATAAATAAATTAATTAAAAAGAACAATTATTAGGGCTTTTTATAAATCCAAAAATTCCTATGTCCATAAATTAATTAAACTCCTCTTCCACCTCATGACTAATATCTTTTCATTAGAGCAGATGGAAGGAATTTGTCCAAGGTCACATATTAAGTTCTGTAATGAGGCTATGACTGTCATCCGTTAACTGCCTTTGTATTCACAAGTTCAAGCGGAACTTTACACTGAAGACTGAATGACAGGTGACAGCAAATCACCTCCCCCAATCTCTTCTACCAAATAGGCAGGAGTTCCATCAAGAAAGCATCTTAGAGTGATTACGAAGAGAGGAGAGAGGGAGACAGTGGTAGGGATTCACCTGCTCACTTACTTGTCCAGCACGTGTGGATTGCTCACCACAACCCACTGGGCATGGTACCCATTGCTGGTGATTTAGGGATGGATGAGAGAGAGCCACACCTCGCCCCAATGGAGCTAGTGGTGGGGGCAGGCAATAAGCCAGAAAATGAATACATGTATAATACAACTTCAGGAGGAGAGAAGTGTCAACATTTAGGTGGAGGTAAGAGTGATGAAGAAAAATCAAGAAGGATCAGGGATAACATCAAGTGGCCTTAAGGGAGACGTGAGCTTGGAGGTTTAGGAGAAGAGCAGAAAGCCTGTGGAGGCTACACAACAGTGTGTGAATTCAGACTACGCTTTGGCATTAGGCTGCCTGACCTTGAATCACAGCTCTACAGTGTAGGACTCCAGGCAGGTGAATCCATCTCCCTAGGCTTCAGCTTCCTGATCCACCTCACAGTGTAACTGTGGGGTTGAACAAAGCCATTTGTATGACGGGTACCTAGTGTAGTGCCTGGTGTGTGGCATGGACTCAATACACTTAGTCATTAGTGCTATTTCAAAATATCTGGCCGTAGTCTAGACAAGAGGTGTATAGCTTTGGTAAGGCCAGCACTGACCCCAGCAGTCATTTTGCTTAAGGCACATCAGGAGACACAGCAGATGCTCCATAGCCACATATTGAATTATGATGCCATGGTCCTCCTCACCTCCCTTCTATGCACACCATTCCAGTTAGGTCAAGACTAAAGAAAATACATGTGTTGCTTGAAATATGGTTCATTTCTGCATTACCTACAGTCAAGAGAGTTTTCTAGGTTATCAGACAGGTGTTACAGAAAATTCTGAGTCTTTGGCGAAAGGTGAAAGGTGTGATTTAGGTTGAGAAACACCCAACTGTCCATTCTTCTAAGTTGGTGCAACTAATTTAGACTCTGTGTCCTGTGTGCACACAAACTTTGGCTTGTTCATTGTTGTTTCCTTGAGCCTAACCTAGGGCCTGGCCCACAATAGGGGCTCAAGAAATATTTGTTAGATGAGTCAAAAAAAGTTTCTGGAACTCTCTCAGCTTCTGTGATGAAGGGGAGCTGTCTCTCTAGTCTAGGGTTGACATATCCTGATCTTCTCTAGTATGAATCTGTGTCAATATCTAGGCCATCAGAAATAAAAGTGGTTTGTGGGGAACCCCATGCACATTTGACCAAAAGTTATATCTGAGTAAAACTATTCAACTGAGGATGTGTGGCCACCTCTAATTCATTTGATGACTAAAGAAGTTTCATGTTTTAAATTTACTAAAATTAAGGCCATTTAAAAAAATGTATGGTGTTAGCCAAAATATTCATTTCCAAATTTCCATATTTGCTCCAAATACAAGATTCAACGTTTCCCCTGGAGTGGGAAAAAAAAAAAAAAAAAAAGAGAGAGATTGAGATTAGTCATATCATGGGATAATAATTCCTACCTTGGTTTAGTAATTGAATGTTTTAGAACTTAACTCTTTCCAAAAAAGATTTGAGACAACTCCTTCCTGGTTTTCCTAAGAGAAATATGTAGAAGTCTGAGCCTGGAATTTGTTTACTTAATTAGTGTTAGAGCTTATAGAAATATTTCAGTGGATTATCTCAGGCTTAACAATCACGTTAAATTTCTCAGATGTAAGCTGGAAGTCTAAAGTTAATAATAGCAATAAAAGATCTTTGTAGAAAAATCCTACCATAGCCACAAGTAATCAAACTCTCAAGAACTGTAAACTGGCTGATATTTGAGCCCACTCGCAAGCTTACAAGTTAGCCTCAGTTTCATGGATTTTGACAAAGACACAAGACTCCTTGGTCAGAGACAAAGGACAGTTTATTATTCATAGCAATAGCCATAGCCAGACTACCAGCATTTGCACAAATTCCCCAGGCCCCAATACCCACAGGGCATTATGAACCAGGCCAGGTGACACCTATACCTAGACTGGGTTATTTTAGAGGAGAGGAACCCCAAGCTTAGGGAACCCAAATCTTTTATAATAGACAGTAAGCCAGCCTGATTTTTCCCCTGGAGGGAGACATTATCTTTAATTTACTGGATAGTAAACAAAACTTTGCTCTAGAGGGGACACTCTGTCTTCCAAGGTTGTTTGTTTTATGAACATCCTTAGAAAGACAGCCTGGAACAAAATTGGTGCTTTTTCTCATGAGACATGCTGAAAGGCGAGACCCATGAAAAATCGTCTTTCAACTCAAACACTCTGAAAAGGCCAATTTTCTGTTTAAAACAAGAAATTAGAACTTCTTAAGGTACAAAGATTGTAGAGCCTAGCTTTTTGTTTTGTTCGGTTTTATGGAGTTTAACCAGTCTTTTGGAGGATGGTTATCAGTAGGAAGCATATGACTCATCTGCCATAACATTTGAATTTAGACTTTATACCTAAATATCTCCAGCTCTTCCAAAAGCAATTGTTTATGTGTTGTTTGTACAGCTAAAAATTATGACAATTCCAGGGGTGTGGAACAGCAGGTTCTAATTTGGAAGTTTACTCAGCTGCTTCACTCTAAGATATACAGGGTTTAGAACAAAGGGTTGCAGACCAGAATTATATCAAAT